>NC_056061.1:51875833-52195000 GCF_016772045.2 Ovis aries
CAGAGATCTTGTAATTAAAAGGTAATGATACTATTGCTCATGTATTTATTTATTCATTAGTATTTAAGGATGCTTTATAATTTTCAGACTTTAACAATGAAGCAGAGTTATCGGAATTATTTCTGATCTAAGTTCTTTTTGTGTCACAAATGTCCTCAGTCATTGTTAAGATTTGATACTTATATGTATGCAATTATACATGGGCTCATTTCCAACTCTGAACTGCTCAGTCAGGGAGCTGGGTAAGGAACCGTGATTGTGGAACAAAAGGAAAATTTTCTGCCTAATGGTAGATATAGAATAAATCTTTATAAATATTGAAGGCATCAATACGTAAGACACACACAAAGTCATTTTTATTTTTGTACTCAGATTAATAAGACAAACTGTTTTTGTTAAAAAGCAGTACTCAAATAATGCACATTAACCAAATTCGAAGTCTAAAGCCCAGAAAAATTAATATTTTAAGTAGATCTATGTTTTAATATCTAGATTTTTGTTGTATAGAACGTAGCAAGTAACTTCACTCTAAAGCTGCCCTGGTAATATTATAGTTGTCTCAAATACAGTCGATAAACATTTTTGTGATGTTCAAAACATAATCTTAACAAGTGTTTATTATGCTTGAAACAAGTCCAAATGAAAGTCAGAAAGCAATCCTGTTCCTCCTTAACTCTGTACAATGGATCTGGAATAAGTTTTAGAATGTTTTAGGAAAATTGAAACATTTCACACATACAGGACTGATTCGGGATACTGTTCTATAGGAAACATATGTACATAACTTGTATTTATTAAATGGGCATTAGAAAAGAAACGTTCTGATTAACATCCCCAGGGATGGGAATAAGCAAAGCATTTCTCCTTCTATGAACACATTCTTTGGTGTCTCCCCCAATCTTTTCTCTCCTTTTCTCCACCCCCACACCAAATAATTCTCAATGCATTTGTACACACACACACACACACACACACACACACACACACACACACACTCTCCTTCATTGCTGTGTAGAAAGGGTAGTGATACAAAGGGGTCATGTTGAAATAGGACAAAAAAGGAGGAGATAAAAAGTGAAGAAAGGGCTGAATATAGAAACAGCATTCAAGAAGAAAGGACTACTGATAGAAACAAGATGAAAAGGAACACGGGGGAGAGGTAGAGATTATGGGAAGAAGAAAGTGATGGACATGAATGGATTGTAGAAGCTGATTAAAGAGAGATAGGAAACTGAGGGATTAAAGATCAAATGCAGGGGACAATCAAAAATTAAAAGGCTGAAAATACCAAGTGTATTAGAATATAAATAAAAATGTTGAAGAAAAATGTATCTAGGGAAAAGGTGATATAAAAATATAAAATTCAGAAATAGGTTTATCTTAAAAATTAAACATATCATGTCTTATAATAAGAGTAAAAGAGACTTTTTTGGTGTTGTTCAGAAAATAAAAATAGAAATTAGCAAAGCATTGGGCCTTCAAGTTGTTGCTCTGATGTGAGTAAGGACCATGCTTGGTGGTTTGTTTTCTCATTCACAAAGTGGAAGAGAACATTGGTTGGCCTCTTCACATCCTTTCTACACCAAAATTCAAAAAAAGAAAGCAGAACAAAACAATGAAGTAGAAAACAAATTTATGGGGAGGGAGGTGGGAGGGGGGGTTCATGTTTGGGAACGCATGTACACCCGTGGTGGATTCATGTCAATGTATGGCAAAACCAATACAGTATTGTAAAGTAAAATAAAGTTAAAATAAAAATTAAAAAAAAATAAAAGAAAGCTAATGTTTGGAGTTCATCAGTCTACTTTTTTTCTTACTGAGATTTTCAAGACGTTTGAAAGCATTTTAAGCAATTGCTGACAGATGCCGTTTGCACACTGTTTGGCCAGTGTGGTGCTAAAGGGCAGTGGTCCCCAACTTTTTGGCACCACGGACCAGTTTCGTGGAAGACAATTTTTCCATGGACTGGAGAGGGGTTGGTTTCAGGATGATTCAAGCACATCACATCTATTCTGCACTTTATTTCTATTATTATCCATGGGCTTCCCCGAGATAAATAACAGCTCAGCAGGTAAAGAATCCACTTGCCAGTGCAAGAGATGTGCACTCAATAACTGGGTTGGGAAGATCTCCTGGAGCGGGAAATGGAAATCCATCCAGTATTCTTGCCTGAAAAATTCCACGGACAGAGGAACTTGGGGGGCTACAGTCCGTGGAGTCTCAAAGACACGACTGAGCAACTGAGCACACGTACATACTCATGTATACATCAGCTTGACCGCAGATTATCAGGCATTAGAGCCTAGAGATTGGGGACCCACTCCGCAGGGGACACGCTGCTGGACTCGCAAATAGGACTCAATTTTTCTAGCACTGTTCTCTCATGCTAATATGGACATTCCAGTCTCCAGAGAGCCACTTTCTCTCACTGGCTGTATGTGGAGGATCAAGATAAACTTTGGGTTATGTTTAAGTTCAGAGCTGAGGGTGGGGAGTGTGGCATACAGAAACACATGGTTTCCTAGCTGGAGATAAAACAATCACAAACTGGGGGGCAGATAAAGATTGATAAGGAGCCAGAAGGAATCAGGGAGAAAGCCAAGTTGAAGGAGTCACAGCCATTCTTAGGTGCATAGGTGTAAGTCTTCCAAGAACGTGACGAACTCTCAAAATAATGGACCTTTTTTCAATTAAAAAATAGCTTTATCTTTTTTCTTTATTATTATCAACGGCTTTTGAGTAAACTGCCCCTAAAATCAGTTTGGTGCTTCCCTGGTGGTTCAGTGGTAATGAATCCGCTTGCAATGCAGGAGATGCAGGAAACCTGGGTTCGATTCCTGTGTCAGGAAGATCTCCTGGAGGAGGGCATGGCAATCCACTCTAGTATTCTTGCCTGTAGAGTCCCATGGACAGAGGAACCTGGCAGGCCACAGTCCACAGGTTGCAAAGAGTTGGACATGACTGATGCGACTTAGCATGCACGCAAAATATGGTTTAAGCTGGATTAGCCAGGGAAAGTCAGCAGTATTACCTAAGCGTCGTATCACTGATTAGTAACATCTTGAGGCCAGCTCACTTTGGATTTCTTTAGAAACAGAAGCTCGATCGATATCTTGTCATCACTGGGTGAAGACATTTTAGTTTCAGACTCTAAGAGGGATCATCTGGGAGAACAGAAACTTTTAAGAAATGCATAGGAGGAGGACTTCCCCTGGTGGGCCAGTGGTTAAGACTTCAACTTCCAATGCTAGAGGTGTGGATTTGGGAGCTAAGATCCCACAGGCCTTGTGGTCAAAAAACCAAAGCATAAAACAGAAGCAATATTGCAACAAATTCAATCAATGACTTTAAAAATGGTCCACATCAAAAATAATTAATTAAAAAAAAAAGAAGTGCATGGGAGTGAGTTTCTCTCATAACCTTTATAGGGTTTCCTAGGAGCTGGAAAAGGAGCCTTTATACCACCTTGCTTGTCTAAAACTTCCTCTTCTTTACATTTTCTTTTAAGACACAGGCTTTGTTGTGGTCCGTGGAAGGAAATTCAGGCCCCTTTGTGTTCTAAGCCTTCATTCAGCATCTCAGTGCTTTGAGAGTGATAGGACCAGCATCAACCCCTAGAAAGGGTCTCCTTGGTTGCCTTTCAAGTCAGTGATGACTCCAAGTTTTCTGGAGTAGATATACTGCAGACTTTCTTGGTCTCCCCTTCCCCACAAGTTTCTGACATGCACAGCAGAGCCCTGAAAAACCTCCCTAGACTTATTCCATAGCCTGATTTTGGACCTGGGCAATGGAGTCTTTGAACAGCAGGCCCAGAGCACTGTTTTGGTTTGGAGGGTGGGAGGTGGGGTGGACAATTTCTTGCCTATGGGAGGTGATGAAGGGCTGCCAGCACCTAGCTGGATCGAAGTGGATTTGTAGAGTTCTTACTCATTAGCCTTCATCTGGTACGAACGGTAGCTTTAATAGGAAATAAGAATCTAAGCCCAGATACTTAAGCCGAAAAAATATGTATTATGCTGACACTAAATTGGACCTCCTGGGAACCGTCTAAGACCTGAGCACGTGTGATGCTTTGGATCAATGACAGACCTCCACTCCAACATCAGAGGTGGGCATCGAGCCATTCAATCATTTTGACCAAGATCTGACCTACATAGAAGGGATCTAAGTTAGCATTTTAAAATATGTGCTTATTTCAAAGGACTAGAAACAATATTGTTTACTGACTGAGGTCTTTGCCAACTGTCTGGAAAAATAAAAGCCTAGTCGTTCATAATTTAAATTTCTAGGTTTTAACCTGGACCCAAAAGGAAAAAGAACTTCCAAGGGTTTGCTGGGAAGGGGTGGGAGAAAGCAGCAGGAGGAAGGTCCAGAGAATTCTAGTAGTTTTTGAAGAAACTCAACTTTTAATTTAAGAAAACGTTTTTAATAGAAAAATCCTGAGATCTTTGAATCATTATTTTTCTTTCATTGTATTTCAGCTCATATGTTGAGCAGCTACCTGATTTGGTCCTGTCTCCAGCCCTGCCTACTGTGAATACTTGAACCCATAGAAGATACCATTGATGACCTTGGGGAACTTTAAATCCCATGTAAGAAAACAGCCAAGAAAGGATCAAGATATTTGGATACCTGTGGGGTGACTTCAGGATCATTTATCATTCTGTAACACAATGAGGATCATATCAGTGCCTACTTCATGGGGTGGTGGCATGAGGGTTAAAACGAAATCATGCCTGATGGCACCATGCCAGGCACATTATGTGTACTTAAAAATATTATCAGTGGTTTCGTTAACATTATGATTATGATGCTACATGATAGGTCTTTTCTTGGCTTCATCAGCCTGAGGCAGATATAGTTGAAATGTTACAACAGAAATGAAGAAATAGTTCTCTATCTGAAGAATTGGGGACCCTCCTAGACTTGGGCTTCCCTGGTGTCTCAGATGGTAAAGACTCTGCCTGCAATTTGAGTGACCCAGGTTCAATTCCTGGATTGGGAAGATTCCCTGGAGAAGGGAATGGCTACCTACTCCAGTGTTCTTGCCTGGAGAATTCCCTGAACAGAGGAGCCTGGCAGGCTACAGTCCCTGGAGTTGCAATGAATCAGACATGACTTACATTAGACTTGGTAAGTCCCTACTGTCCCATTCAAGTTGTCTTGCTTTCTCAAAGACTGATCTCCCCACCCCACTCTCCCCCAATGGCCTTCAACATATCTAACCATCTCTCCCTTTCCCCCAAAGGACTTTTCACTTCCCTCTTCTAGAAGGCAAGTCAATCTGTTTAGGGCAGGAGCATCCAGCCACCAGGGGTCCTCTAACTGGAACAGCTTTGTTTTTTCCATGCTGCTGCTGCTGCTGCTGAGTCACTTCAGTGGTGTCCAACTCTGTGTGACCCCATAGACGGCAGCCCACCAGGCTCCCCTGTCCCTGGGATTCACCAGGCAAGAACACTGGAGTGGGTTGCCATTTCCTTCTCCAATGCATGAAAGTGAAAAGTGAAAGGGAAGTCGCTCAGTCGTGTCCGACTCTTTGCGACCCCATGGACTGCAGCCTACCAGGCTCCTTCGTCCATGGGATTTTCCAGGCAAGAGTACTGGAGTGGGATGCCATCGCCTTCTCCGTGTTTTTTCCATAGTTAAGTGCAAATTATATTTGCCAATGGCAAGGACCATCATCATTCGCTTTTAGCTATATTTTGTCATTTTAGTACTAAATATTAAATTGTTTCTTGCCTAATCTATGCAGACTTCCTGGGGAAAATAATCTCCTAAACATGTTTTGAATTTAACCTGACTCTTCCTGGCATAGTAGTAGTGGTAGTGTTCCTCCGTCCAATGGATTTCCCAGGCAAGAATACTGGAGTGGGCTGCCATTTCCTCCTTCAGGAGATATTTCTGACCGAGGGATCGAACCCATGTCTCCTGCATCTCCTGCGTTGGCAGGTGGATTCTTTACCACTGCACCACCTAGGAGGCCCTTACTTCTGGCATAAAATTCTACAAAATAAAGGAAGCCAAAGAGATTCATGCAGAAAAAATGCAGAGGGTAATATGAGGGCCTTGTGAGCCCACCCGGGAGAATCAAACTCGGGTATCTAATGGGGCTTAGAGCCTTCATGTGTGTGTTCATCAAGGATCCCAGTGAACTTTGAGACACATTGAGAAGGAACTGTCAAGACAGAGGAGGAGACAGAGAATTGGTCCAGGACTTTGAAGACAAGAGCTGGGAATTTGAATTTGCTATGGTGGGCAATAGGGAAACACTTAATTATAACCAGAAGGATCATGAAATTCACTGACTGTCATACTTTCTGCTTTGTCAACTCACATGGTAGGCAGAAGGAAGCTGTTTTAAAATATTCTGTAGAAATACAAATGCAACAATAAGGTACAATCTCTTACATGTAACATTTGCAAACTTTGAGAAGTTATAATACTCAATGCTGGCAAAGATGACTTTCAACATTACATTTATAATATAAATTAGTACAACACTTTTGGAAAGTAATTTATTAATACACAGAGCTATTAAAATTTCTTGCTCTTTGACCCAGTAATTCTCCTTCCAACAATCTAATCCAAAATGTAAAACAAGCCATACAGTTGAAGATTCATCATAGTACTGTTTATAATAGTAAAGGGTTATGCAACCTTTAATATGTTAAATATGTTGACATAGAAAAACACAACATATAATACTAAGTAAAAAAAACAGAGTCTAAACCTGTATGTTTGCCACTATTGTATCTTTAGGAAACAAAAGGCCAGAAAAGTATATAAAAATTATAACCATTGCATTTAAGGAGGAGATTTGATTTTTTTTTCTGTTTTCTCCAAACTTTAGGTTATAAAATTGCCTTACTTCCTGATTATAAATAAAATTATAAAGTCAGTTTACTTTATAATTAGCTTATATCATAATTCATTTACTGACTATAAATTCAATTTATATTCTAAAACCTCTATGAACCAGTGCCATACTTTTCATTATTTCCTGAAAATGAAAATAAAACTAAAGAAATGTGAAAGGTTTGGTAACTTTGTTATGGAGACAAATTAGTGGACAGAAATCAACTCTATTTTAGTTCAATCTGGATCTAAACTTTCTCATAAAATAACTGAATATTAATAGTTGAAGACTGAGCACTCTGGGGAGAGAGACAATTCAGTTATATTCATAGAGCATACTTCCTTTCCTGGATCTCGAGCTTATGACATTCCTGACACTTTGGTGTTTTGTTTTGCTTTTTTTCTTTTCTTTCTTTAAAATTTTTTAACTAACATTTTATTAGGACATTTAAAAAAATATATAGAAAAGTTGAAGAATTATGCAATGAATCTCATACACACACCACCAAGATCCAGACTAAGCTTTAATTTCTCACCAATTGATCAGTTCAGTAGAATTAAAAAATCATATATATTATATATAATTCTTTTTAAAACCTAAAATATAGTTTATGTTTTATCATTAATGTGGTAGAAATTGAATGCTAGGCACTTGGAACTTTACTACTAAAACTAAAAATGCAGATATTTGTCAAATGGAAGAAAAAGACATAGAAGATTTGTTTGAGCCACCATCTTAGAAGCAAACTTTCCCTCGGAAGTTTCTCCAGTGAGACAACATTCTTTCTTTCTTTACCTCAAGGGGCTCCTCTGTATTTATGGAATCCAGCACTGTCTTCAGTACAGTATTTGCATTATGGAATTCTGTGGTTAATATTTTATTACAGAGGTTAATATTGTACCTTCAGTATATGATTTCTGTGCAACCAAATACTATGTTTAAAGTGTATTTTCTTTCCATGGAGAACACATCTTTTAAATTATAACATAAACAAGAAGGGAAATAATTTGGTTTGCAAAATTGGATTTCTGTTAGTGTTTTCAAGAACACATATTGATTTTCATGAAAAAATGTTAAAGTAATATTTGCCAGAAAACCTAAACAGTTAGGCAGTCTTTAAAAGTGGAAACAATTCAGACTTTAGCACTCTGAAGATCTGAGTTCAAAGCCCCTTTCTGACCTTTCCTAGCTGTGAGCCTGGAAAAGTTACCCCACTTCTCTGAACTTTCCTTAAACTGAGTTAATAAAACTTACATTGTAATCTTTTTTTTTTTTTGCAAAATATATTTTTAGCACAATGTTTTGCACTAGTAGATGTTTTAGAAAGATTATTCTTATTATTGTTATATAATTACTTGACTTTCTGAGTCTCTTTCTCCTCTTCTATGTAATGAAAGCAGTTACATCTAATTAACAAGAACATTGTGAGCATGAAATCAGGCATTATGTATAACTGTCCTCTGTAAATGTGTAAAGACCCACATCAACAATTTAAGATGATTATTTCTATTATGATGTGATGATCATCAATATATCAGCTGCGAGTGATTCAATCAAGGTTGCTGATGTCATTACTGCTAAAAAAGGTGACTTTGCAGTTATGATCTTTGTGACCTCTTTGCTGTTGAGCCCTCTTGGCTTCTTGAAACATGGCTTCCTTTTGCTTCTAGGGCCCTGGACTCTATTTCTCTCTTGTCCCCTCTGGATGCGCCTTCTCAGTCTATCTGTGACTTCCTTTTCACTAGAGCTCCCCAAACATTAGGCTCCCTTGGGATGTTGTCTTCTAATTCTACTTGTTCTGATTAGATGAGCTCACTTACATCTTTAGCTTCCACTACCTCCGTGTCATATCTTCAGCCTAAACCCATCCTGAGCTTCAAAGCCAAATAGCCGACACACTACCTGGACATCCCACAGACCCCTCAAGCCCAGTGTATTCAAACTGGCCCGATTGTCTTCCTGCAAGGCCCATTCCATTTGGGCTTTGAAAGGCATCACCATTCGTAGATTTCCTTAAGCCAGAAAGCTCAGAACTTTCTTAAATTTTCCTTTTACTTCACTTTCCACATCCAATTAGTCATTAAAACTTATCAATTCTTCCTCTGAAATTCACATTTATATGCAAATTTATATTTTTAAATATAAATAAAACTTATAAATGTAGGACTTTGTGCTATGTGAGAAGCTTGTTTCTTTCTTTAAAGGGAAATGTTGGTAGTATTAAAAGGACACAGTAAGTGCTCATTAAGAAAAGATCCAGTGGTTACCAGAGGCTGGGAGAGGGGACAGGGAGACTAGATCTTATGTTAATTGTCTTGTCATTAAATAATAATAATAATGAATAAAGAAGACAGGAGTAAACTTTTAGAGATGACGTGTATAGCATAGATTGTGGTGATCGTTTTATGAGTATATGAAAGTATTAGTTGCTCAGTCATGTCCAATTCTTTGTGACCCTGTGGACTGCAGCCCACCAGTCTCCTCTGTCTATTGAATTCTCCAGGCAAGAATACTAGAGTGGGTTGCCATTCCCTTCTCCAGGGAATCTTCCTGACCCAGGAATCGATCCTGTGTCTTCTGCATTGCAGGCAGATTCTTTACTATCTTAGCCACCAGGGAAGCCCATGGTGTGCATGCTAAGTTGCTTCAGTTGTGTGTGACTCTGTGTGACCCTATGGACTGGAGCCCACCAGGCTCCTCTGTCCATGGGATTCTCCAGGCAAAAACACTGGAGCAACTTGCCATTTCCTCCTCCAGTGGATCTTTCCAATCCAGGAATCAAATCCACGTCTCTATGTCTACCTGCATTGGCAAATATGTTTTTTTTAAACCACATGAGTTCGAGTAAACTCTGGGAGTTGGTGATGGACAGGGAGGCCTGGTGTGCTGCAGTCCATGGGGTCGCAAAGAGCTGGACATGACTGAGTGACTGAACTGAACTGAGTGCCACCTGGAAAGCCCCTACCCCTCTGCCCAACCTGGAAAGCCCCCCATGGTGTACACTTATTTCCAAACACATCTGTTTATATACATTAAGTATGTAAAACTTTTAGTATGTCAACAACCCTTTAATAAAGAATAAAGGAAAGAAATTATCTTGATAAGTCAGTAGATACCAAATAATGCTAAAAGTAAAATGATCAAATCCTATCATTTTGGGCAGCAAGCTATAATGTGTGAATTGAACATGGTAGTGACATATAAATAAAATAGCAGAGATCTAGGCTGGCAAAAATGGTGTGAATCAAAGAGGTTGTAGTATTCAAATGGGAAAAGCAGCAAATGCCTTTTACTGTCCTTTTAGAGCAGCAGTGGATTAGCACACGCTTCTCTTATTCCGCTTGGCCATGGCCTGCCAAATGAGAATAGCACACTTTTTACATCAGGAGGGAAGTGCCAAAATATTGAGCATGTCTTTTATGACATCAACCCTAAGCTCATGGTCTCCATCATTCAGCTTTTATTGTTCCTTGCAAAGAGATTTTATCCAGAGTACACCTCTATAAATGCAAGGGTCGTGCAGCTTCAGTATGGAAAAGTTATGGACGAAGTGTCCTAATTGACTTGTATCCTGGAGGCTGTCCACATCAGTGGCTAATTAACTTTTCTTAAAAAAGAAATAAAACTACTTTTGACTTAAAGAAAAAAAAAAACTTGAGTTTACACATTATTTTCAGTCTAGAATCAAGAACGCACTTTTAACCTTTCACCTTCTGACTCCACTGTGTAAAGGCCCGGTTAGCTAGCAAACAGGAACTCTTCCAAGTGACTGGTATTTTTTTTATTGGTTTTTAGTATACGACGTTGCAGCACTTTATTGTCCAAAAGTAATTATATTTATTTAAGACTGTTACTGGAGGAGAGAAAATAAATATCCAATGGGCCTTTATAAAGTTTTAATATAGCTTTCTGTAAAATATTAAAAAGCATACTTATTTCCACTTGTCATAGTCTTTTTTGATTATTGGTCACATAAAAAAAATATTTATCCTCTCTCTTTGTGTGCACAAAAAATCCTCATCGTGCTAAGATGACACCACTACCATGGTTGTTTTACTTTAAATGACACTACTTTCAAAAGTCAAAAAAAAAGAACAAATAACCTTCTCTCTTCCTTTAACAACCAGTTTACTCTTTCCTGCTCTCCTGCTCAATCCAGGACTGAGTATATCAGTCCTGGATTGAGCTAGGTCAGACATTTTTTAAAATAACTGTTTTAAGAAAACAAAAAATGATTTAATAAAAAACAAAAAATATATCCTATTTTCTTACAGCCTGTGCAGTATTATCATCTTACATAGCAATACCTCTGTGCCTCAGTTTTCCCATCTACAAAATAGGAATAATATAGTGTCTATGGTCCAGGATTGCTGGGAAGATTGAATGTGCTAATGTATAAAAACCTAGAAAGCTGTCTGGCACAAGGAAAGTACTCTGTGTATAGGCTACCATTCTTATTGTCATTCACCCAAAAGGAACCAATTACATTGTATTCTGTGGTATAGCAATATGGAACTTACGGATCCCCATGGGTACCACACTGCTTGATGGCTCCATTTACACTGTTCCCTCTGCCTGGAATGACCTTCCTTACTTAGCATGCGTATTTTCAAGTCTGATTCATCACGAGAAACCTCTTCAGCTTTACCATCACCTCTTCTTTGAAGGCTTCCTTGATACTCTTCTCCCATCCATGTGAAGATTCTGGGTCTCTTCCACCTGGGCTTTCTCTTTACTTTGATTATGCTTCCATTATTGCTTTCATGTTACTGAATTATATTTTATTTGCTTACACTTCTGTGTTCTTAAAGTCAGGGACTATGTAGAATTCCTAGGAGGTTTTCATTTCACACTCCTGGGATTGAAGGATTGCTCCAATAGCAAAATGTTTCTAGGAAGGAAACAGAAGCAAATTCGATGTCATATATTTTACAAAGAATTAAGATTTCAGAATGCTTATAGTTACTAGTTAGGACAAGAAAAGCCAGCAATATCCAAATCATCTCACTCATATTTAAAGTCAATTGGTTTCTTCAACACTATTTATTAACCATTTTTTCTGTGTCTCATCCTGCTCTTGATCCTTGGAGTACAGAAATAAGTGGTAAAAACCCCCCAAACAAAAGCAATCCCTACTCTCATGGAGCTAATGTTCCAGAAGGAGAGAGTCAGATATCAAATAATACATGCAAATAAAAAGTAAATTATATAATGAAGTAGAAGATGATATATGCTATAAAAAAAAGAGAAGATGGGTAAAAGGGTTAGGAGGATTGGGGTGCTGTTTGGGAGGCTGTGAGGCAAGAGGAGGGGACATTTGCAAGGTGAAGTAAGGTGGTTAATGTGGGTTCTATTGAGACGGTGGAATCTGAGCAAACAGTTGAAAGATGTGAGTTAGCTGTCTGCAGGAAGAGAGTCCCAGAACAAAGCCCCTGAGGTGGGATTGGCTCAGTGTGTTCCAGGAGGCCGGTGTTGGTAGAGAGGAGAGCAGACAAGGTCAGAGAGGTGACAAGGATCAGAGTGGAAGGTCAGTGCCTTTTAACTTTCTAGAAAACCAGGTTTCAGGAGGCCCAGAATGTTGTTGTGAAGAATAAAATGCTCTCTGCAAACATTGTATTATAGTAGAAAAAGCTACCTAGAGCAGACAGGATTCCCAGAGAAACATGGAGAAAGAGAGAGAAACCCAGGGAGCAAGGCTAAAAGGAAAAGGCTGGGAAAAGAGAAACTGAGTACTCTCTGCTTCTATTATCTTTTTATTAGACCTGCAGGAGACCTTTGTTCATAGGGAACTTAGAGTAGTCATCTGCTGATGCAGTTTTTGTCCTTGAGGTCTAATGGCTTAAAAAAAAGAGGAAAAAGACCCACATAAACTGAAGGCTTTTAGAATTATCCTTCAAAATGATCCAGGCCAGGGAAAATGTCTAAGAGCCTGGAAAAAGTTCTGAATTTCATTTCAGGCCTCTCAGTACTTTCTACAACGCAGGAGCATTTGGAGAAGAGTGATGGGAAATGATTCCTTTTTAACTTTGGAGTATATTTATATTGTGGAGACTTGAGCAGCTCTAATAATATCTTACAATGAGTTATTTCATTCACTCATTCCACAATATTTATTAAGTGCTTACTATGTGTCAGGCACTGTTCTAGACCCTAGGGAGATAGCAGTGAATAAAACAGCCCCAAATCCTTCTCTTTATGGAGTCAGTTAAAGAATATACAAAATATATATGTCAGATGGTGGCGAGGGCTCTGGAGGAAAATAAAGCAGAGTTAGGACAAGTGCCAAAGGCAGTGGGGTTGGGAAGATCACTGTTTTACACAAAGCAGCCAGAGAAGGGCTCTTTGATGAAGTGACAGCTGGCAGACACTTGAAGAAAGTTAGGGTACAAAAATTAGGACATAAGAGGATTTCAGACAGAGAAACAGCTAGGCAAATGACCTGAAGCAGGAGCATATAGGAATGAATGGCACTTCTTGGTTTATTTATTTATTAAAAAAATTTTTTTTTTCAAGCTTCCTTTCAGTGTTCCCTCCCCCGCACCCCAATTTATGTTTTTATTTCGCTACACCAGGTCTTAGTTGCAGCACAGTGGATCTTCATTGCAGCATGCATAATCTTAGTCGCAGCCTGAGGGGATCTAGTTCCCTGACCAGGGATCAAACCCAGGCCCCCTGTGTTGTGAGCAGGGAGTCTCAACCACTGGATCACTAGGGAAGTCCCACTTCATGGTTTATTGATCACTTTCACATTCTTCCTTTTATGTCATCTTCACTAGATCCTTGGAAAACAGAAAAGAGCCTCTTGAAAGTGAAAGAGGAGAGTGAAAAAGCTGGCCTAAAACTCAACATTCAAAAGAGTAAGATCATGGGATCCCATCCCATCACTTCAATGGCAAATAGCTAGGAAAACAATGAAAACAGTTACAGACTTTATTTTCTTGGGCTCCAAAATCACTGCATATGGTATCTGCAGCCATGAAATTAAAAGATACTTGCTCCTTGAAAGTAAAGCTATGACAAACCTAAACAGTATATTGAAAAGCAGAGACATTATTCTACTGACAAAGGTCTGTCTAGTCAAAGCTATGATTTTTCCAGTAGTCATATATGGATGTGAGAGTTGGGCCTTAAAGAAAGCTGAGTGACAAAGAATTGATGCTTTTGAACTGTGGTATTGGAGAAGACTCTTGAGAGTCCCTTGGATTGCAAGGAGATCAAACCAGTCAATCCTAAAGGAAATTAATCCTGAATATTCATTGGGAGGACTGATGCTGAAGCTGAAACTCCAATACTTTGGCCACCTGATGCAAAGAAGTGACTCATTAGAAAAGACTCTCATGCTGGGAAAGATTGAAGGCAGGAGGAGAAGGGGACAACAGCGGATGAGGTGGGTTGATGGCATCACTGACTCGATGGACATGAGTTTGAGCAAGCTCTGGGAGTTGGTGGTGGACAGGGAAGCCTGGCACGCTGCAATCCATGGGGTCACAGAGTCGATCTTGACTGAACTGAACTGAGCTGATTTTCTCCCTTTTGTGAGAATGTACTCAGTTCCTAAGTCGAGTCTGCCTCTTACGACCGCGTAAACTGTAGCCTGCCAGCCTCTTCTGTTCATGGGACGTTCCAGGCAAGAATACTGGAATGAGTTGCCATTTCCTTCTCCAGGGGAGAAATGAACCCAGGTCATTCCCAACTTAAAGCTTTGTCCACCAACTTCCCCCCTGCTAGCCTGAGGAAGCCAGACCTGCTGCAGGGCCTCTAACAGACCTTCAGAAATAAGTGAAGGTGCAGGGACTGAGGTGTTCACCGAGTGGGCTGGGTGGGCAGGAGCCCTAAAACAGAGCATCTCTTAGCATCACAGAATGTTCATTACTGCTTTTGATCCAGCGTGAATGACCCTGACAGACAAGGTGACCCATCTCTGTCTGCAAGAAATACCCTCCTTAAGACTCTCTCTGAGTCCTTCTTTCCTGACCCAGGATCAGACTCTTCCCACGATGCCGGGGAGCGCAAACACCCCTCCCTTGGTGGAGGGGGGAATCTGACCTCTCACCCACAAGAGTGCATCTCAGTTCTGACCCCACCCCCCACCAGAGCCATCATTGCAGAGCACAATATCCCACCAGCAGTATGGTTCCCAGCCCTGGGGGATTCCGCCTTAAATAATACCACATGTCGGACATTACCGGACAGCCCTGCTTCCAGCTTTGCCCAGCCTGCTCTATTCTTTTTTTTAATGGTGGTTTTCCTGCTTGAAGTAAAGGTTATGCCTGCACAGCCCTCCTGCAGCTTTATCAGTCTCAGTTCCCCAGCTCCTGTCAGCAACTGCTCAAACAGGAACACACACGCACACACACCTCCAAAAGATAAAGTAGCAGTATGCAGGCTCCATCACAACTTCACAGAACTCTGTTAATTTCAGGTAATACACATATGAATTATCATAGTTTCTCTCTCAAACATACCAGGATACACACATGCACATATATACATACACACGGAATACACATATACAAGTGCCTATACTCACATACTCAAAATGGCTAACAAATCATTATTTTTAATTGTTTAATATTTATCATGTTCTCAGGATTGGCATGGCAAGTTACTGATTTGTCTGAAGGACTGTTTTAGATTACAAAAACAGTCTTAGTAAAAGAATTCCTGGACAACTTGCAGTTAACTAGGGAATATGGATATCAAAACTAGCAGAAACTCCCCACAATGGACACCGGCGGCCTGGCTTCCCACCCTCCTCTTGCTCTGGGGTTGTTTGACTCCTTAAAAGATTGATTTATAAATCAGTTTTGCAACAGTGATTCCCATAATCCCCCTGGTGAGATTTCTGGCTGCTTCTTCTTCATGTCTTTTAGATTTATATATAAATGAAAGTTGTATATATAAATTAAAGTCTTTGGTTATGCAGGCATAAGTCTTATAACCTGATTGCCACAACCTCAGAATGTTCTAAGACCTCCTTTTCTAACCACTGGTCAGAATATTTTTCTTTGTTTTCTTCTAGCCCTTTGCTTCTGTTTTGCTGAAACATGACTGAGCGACTAACAATCACTTTCACTTTACTGATATAGGGTTTATTTGACCCAAGTAATTTTATAGAGCACAAAAAAGAGTTGCATTTGTGGGACTATCCAGTTGGTTGTTGTTGTTTAGTCTCTAAGTCAGGTCCAATTCTTTTGTAACCCCATGGACTGTGGCCTGCCAGGCTCCTCTGTTCATGGAATTCTCCAGGCAAGAATACTGGAGTGGGTAGCCATTCCCTTCTCCAAGGGATCTTCCCAACCCAGGGATCAAACCCATGTCTCCTGCACCGGCAGGCAGACTCTTTACTGCTGAGCCACCAGGGAAGCCCGTCCAGTTAGTTAGATGAATATAAATGGGCCAGGTGATGTATGACCATCAGGTCTTCAGTGGACCCACCCTTAACATTAATCCTCATCTCCAATTTTCCTCCTCAGATTATCTGTTTGGATTTTTACCAAATACCCAATCTAGACTCTAGACACAGTCATAAAACTAAGTTGCAGACAGAGTTGTCTTCTGTCAGAGCAACCAGGGCTTTGACAACCTATAACGATGTGAGATTGAAAGAGTTTATAATTTTCCTGTTTATTATTTGACTATTATTAATGAAATGTACTGATGATGCAACTTTTGCTTTTTGTGTTTCCTTAAATATTTAGAAAAGTATTCGTTTTTATAGAGATTCTAATTCCCTCTCTAACTCATGGTACCTTCTTCTAAGATCTTAGAGCCCTTCCTCCTAAGAGTTATGAAGTGATTTTCCCTGGACATTTAGGAGATGTTATAGCAGAGATGTTTATTTCCAGGCATTACTGCATTTGCTACTCTGTTTGACCTCCATGTCCTTGATCTGTGGATGCTGAATGAAGAAATTGCAAAGTGACCGGATGACACTTAAATGTGTTAGACAGAAGATGATTTGAGGGTTGGTTAACTGGAAGATGGAACATGGGCACTGATGGCTTCCTAAGGGCAATGTTTATTGGACAACTGTCTGCCAGCTGGTAAAGAGAGGCACTTGTTCAGTCCTGGTATTTTATTCTAGCCAAGGGGGAAAGGAAAGTCTAAAAGATCAAGGATACAAATGAAAAACAAACATGGAAAGCTGCAAAGTTAAGAACACCGAGAGGGGGAGGCCACAAGGGAAACGGATTATATTTCAGTTTAAAAAAAAAAGCACAAAAAACCTATAATCTGTCTTGTAAATTAATTCCACACTTAATTTTTGAAATTCCTTCCTAGTTTTCCAGACTTGAGCCAATACGAGGGAAATGAAATGCTATAGGGAAGTGGCAGCCAGGCATAGAGCGGTAAACTAGTTTACTTTTACAATTTCCTTTCATATGTAGATTCAACCCTGCCTTTTCCTTTGTCATTGCTTACAAAGATCTAAGCTTCCTTCCTAAGACATCATCTTTTATTAATCAGCTTATCCACAACAGAGTCCAAGAGACTGGATCTGGGTTCAGACAGATGTTGATAAATGTCTTAAGTTTCTTATAAATGAAATCAAGGCCAGTCATGTTTTATTAATCAGTTACCCTTCATACATACTATGTCCTCCGTATATTGTATCACACTTTATATGCCATCCTGTTTACACTGCTTGTCCTGATTCAATTCAAGACAGTTTGCCACTATTTGGAAAGACAGGTAGTCCTGTGTGGGTTTTTACACATACTTCATGTCTAATATAAACAGTCATTTATAGATGTATATTTAGCAAAATAACGTTAGGTGTTAGTGAGGAAAATGAACATCCTGCATTTATGAATTACTGTATGGGCCTGGCGTGCTGCGATTCATGGGGTTGCAAAGAGTTGGACACCACTGAGCGACTGAACTGAACTGAACTGATGTTTACTTTATCTATTGACAAAGATAAGAATATAAAAATGGTCAAAAACCTGCTAATGGGAAACACTTAGGAACTTAACTTTCAGAAAGTCAAAAATATATTGAACAAACATATTTCTATTAACAGAGCCTCATATGGTCTGGTTTTGTCCTGTATTCTCATTTAAGGAATACTGACTTGGAGCTCCAAAGTAGTAAAGGCAAATTACTCTTAAAGCAGTTCATCTTCCTGACCGTCACTATAGTGGTTATATTAGTTCAAGGACTATTATAAGGATAAGAGAATAATTAAACAAGAGGAGGAAGTTCCAGTTACAGAATAAATTATGTATAATAATAAATAATCTTCAGGTATAAACTATGGTGTTAGTCTGGTGTTAATAACCAATTCTTCCAACACAACCTATGGTAAAATTCTTAGAAGCAAATGTCCTGCTGGCCCTAATTTATACCTTTGTATTCTTCCTTTGTCCCACCTGTGGCTCTTCTGTATATGCTGTTCATCTATGTATTCCACTCTGGCCCATTCTGTGCTCCATCTGGTGGCACGATTGTTTCTGATGATACAAAAAGTCTCTTGGGTTGCAATTGCTTTTTGTTCAGTGTTTAAAGAATAGGTTTTCTACCACAAATACACAGGGTTTTGCTCCGTGTAGTTTGTTACTTTTATTTTGGTGCCAGTTGCTGTGACTGAGTACATGCAATGAATCCATTGCTGCGTTGTGTGCCCTCCTATCACCCTCTTCCCTGAGCTCTGTGGTCTGCGAAATGACCTTTCATCTGCACTGCATTAGTTTCCTATACCTCTTTGATTCTGAATGGAATCAGAACACATTCTGAATTAAGAAGTGCCTGAAAAACTCTCCCATTACCTCAATGCCTATTTCTCTTTAGTTGTTATAGTATTCTTTTCTTGCTACAAAAATACCTGTAATGCGAACTGCCCTGGTGGTCTAGTGGTTAAGAATCTGCCTGCCAATGCAGAAGGCATGGGTTCAACTCCTGGTCGGGGAAGATCCTACATGCCATCCTGCTCTGCAACAAGAGAAGCCAGCACAAGAAGAAGCCTGCACACTGCAATTAGTGTAGCCTCTGCAAACAAAACAAAACAAAACAAAACAAAAACCTGTAACAGAGAAACTCTCTGCCCTAGAATGATACTGCATCTAGGGAAGGACCAGTATTTTGCTTATGTGGATGCTCTGGATTTGCAAGTTGATAAGAGATGCCTCAAAAGTAAAAACAGATAATTCCCACAGCATAAAAAAATCTTTTGAGTAAGCAAGCTGACATAAATGCTAGATACTAAAAAATAAACCTTTTCTTAATTTTTTTGATATTTATATCAGTGAATAGTCAACAGTTATATGCTCCTGGATTTGGAGATAAGATTTGGATACAGGAAAAAAATATTACCAAATAACTTCTTAGAATTTTAGAAAATAGGCATTTAAGTGATATATATCTTTAGGCTGCTTTGATCCTGTACTGTATGTTAAATATTTTAAAGATAAAAATATATAAAATATTTTAAGTTTGATGGTTATTTTGAGTATTATATATATATTTTTAAATTGACATATAGTTGATTTACAAGGCTGTGTTAGCTTCAGCTGTACAGTATAGTGATTTGGCTTTTTTTTTGCATATTATATTCCATTTCAGGTTATTACAAGATATTAAGTATAATTCCCTGTGGTGGATTTACTGTATTACTTATCTATTTTATATATAATAGTTTGTATCTGTTAATCTCATTCTCCTATTTGTCCTTCCCTCTTTTCCTTTCTCCTTTGGTTACCATAAATTTGTTTTCTATGTCTATGAGACATTTTTTAGATAGATTCATTTGTATAAATATAAGTGATATTATATGGCATTTGTCTGTGACATTTCACCAAGCATAATATTCTCTGGGTCCATCCAATGACACTGCAAATGGCAATATTTCACTCTTTTTCTGACTAATATTCCACCAAACATATATATATATACCACATCTTTTTCTACCCATTCATCTATCGATGAGCAATTGGGTTGCTTCTCTGTCTTGGTTATTGTAAATAGTGTTGCTGTGAACATTGGGATGCATATATCTTTTCAAATTAATATTTTTCTTTTTTTTCCAGATATATGTCCTAAAGTTGAATTGCTAGATTACATGATAGCTCTATTTTTAGTTTTAAAAGGAATCTACATTCTGTTTCCCATAGCAGGGGCACCAATGCACATTCCTACCAGCAGTGTACAGGGGTTCCCTTTTCTCCACACCCTCTCCAGCATTTATATTTTGTAGACTTTCTGATGATAGCCATTCTGACAGGTATGAGGCGATACCTCATTGTGGTTATGGTGTGCACTCCTTAATAGTTAGTGATGCTGAGCATCTTTTCATATGCCTGTTGGCCATCTGTATGGCTTCCTTGGAGAAATGTCTGTTTAGGCTTTTTTGCCCATTCTTTGATTGGGTTGTTTGGTTTTTCTGACATTGAGTTGTATGAGCTGTTTGTGTATTTTGAATATTAACTCCTTGTCATTTCCATTTTTTGCAAATATATTCTTCCATTCCATAGAATGTGTTTTTGCTTTATTGATGGTTTCCTTAGCTGTACAAAAGCTTTTAAGTCTTAATAAGTCTCATTTGTTTATTTTTGCTTTTATTTCTTTTGTCTTGGAAGATTGATCTAAGAAAATACTGCTATGATTTATGATCAAGAATGTTTTGCCTATTTTGTCATCTAGGAGTTTCATGGTATCATGTTACATTTAGGTTTTTAATTCATTCTGAGTTTATTTTTGTACATGGTATGAGGGAATGTTCTAATTTTGCTGATCTATATGTAGCCGTCTAGCTTTCCCAACACCATTTGCTGAGGAGACTGTGTTTTCTCCATTGGATATTCTTACCTCCCTCATTATAGATTAATTGACCACAGGTGCACGGTTTCATTTCTGAAACCCTTGATCTATATGTCTGTTTTTGTGCCAGTACCACACTCTTTTGATTACTGTAGCTTTGTGTATAGTCTGAAGTCTGGGAGGGTTATTCCTTCAGCTTTCTTCATTTTCCCCTCAGGATTGCTTTGACAATTCAGGGTCTTTTGTGATTCCAAATAAATTTTAGGATTATTTGTTCTAGCTCTGTGAAAAAATGACAGGAGAATTCTGATTGCAATTGCATTAGATCTGTAGATTGCTTTGGTATTATGGACATTTTAACAATATCAATTCTTCCAATCTAAGAACATGGGGTATTTTTCCATTTCTTTAACTCAATTTTCTTTGTCAATATTTTATAATTTTCAGCATATAGTTCTTTCATTTGCTTGGTTATGTTTATTCCTAGGTAGTTTATTCTTTATTGTGTGATTTTAAATAGAACTATTTTCTTAATTTCACTTTTTGACTGTCCATTATTAAAGAAAAGCAACAGATTTCTGTATATTAATCTTGTATCCTGTAACTTTAGTGAATTCACTTATTAGTTCTAATAGTTTTTGTGTGGAGACTTTAGGGCTCTCTTTATAGAGTATCCTGCCATCTGCAAATACTGAGAGTTTTACCTCTTCCCTTCCTATCTAGATACCCTTTCTTTTTCTTGTCTGATTGGTGTGGCTAACACTTCCAATACTAGATTGATTAGAAACAGTGAGTGGGCATTCTTATCTTATTCCTGAATTTAGCAGGAAGCTTTTCACTGTTGAGTATTATGTTTTATGTTGAGTATTTATGCCCCTGGGTTTGTCATAAATGGCCTTTATTATGTTGAGATGTATTTCCTCTATACCCACTCTGGTGGGAGTTTTTATTATGAATGGATGTTGAATTTTGTCAAATGCTTTTTCTACTTCTGTTGAGATGATAATGTTGTGGGTTTTGTCTTTCCTTTTGTTAATGTGATATCACATTGTTTAGTTTGCGTATGGTGAACCACCATTGTGATCCTGGAATAAATCCAACTTGATCACAGTGCATGATCCTTTCTATATATTGTTGGATTTAGTCTGCTAATACTTTGTTGAGGCCTTTTATATCTATATCCATCAAAGATATTGGCTTGTAATTTTCTTTTTTGGTAATGTCTTTGGTTTTGGTATCAGGGTGATGATGACTTCACAGACTGAAATTTGGAGCGCTAGCTCTTCAAATTCTTGGAGTAGTTTGAGAAGGATAGGTATAAATTCCTCTTTAATGTTCAACAGAACACCCCAGTAAAGCCATCTGGTCCAGACTTGTTTGCAGGGAGTTTTTAAAATTACATATTCTATTTCATTTCTATTTATCAGTCTGTTCAAACTATCTCTTCTTGATTCAGTCTTGGCAAGCTATATGTTTCTAGAAACTTGTCCATTTCCTCTAGGTTGTCCAATCTGTTGGCATAGAACTACAATCTTTTTGTATCTTTTTTCTTACAATCTTTTTGTATTTTTATGGTATTGGTTGTTCTCTCTCCTCTTTAATTTCTTAGTTTGTTTATATGGGTCCTCTCTCTTTTCCCCTTGGTGAACCTGGCTAGACGTTTGCTGATTTTATCTTAAAAAACCCAATTCTTGATTTTTTAATTTTTCTATTATTTTTATTTGTATTTAATTATTTCCTTTCTCATCTTTATCATTGTTTTCATTCTGCTGATTTGGGGCTTCGTTTGTTCTTTTTTCCCTAATTCTTCTAGGTGGTAAGAAAGGTTGTTTATTTCAGATTTTTCTTCTTTCTTGAGGAAGGCCTCTATCACTATGAATTTCCCTCTGAGAACTGCTTTCCACAGATATTCATTCCCTTCTGTCTGACTTTTTTCACCAAACAATGTTTGGGAGCTTCATCCATGTTGCCTTGATCTAGGTCTGATTTTAAGTCATACTTTGAGTCATATTTTTGAAAAGGAGCAAGAATTGTGAGAAATGATTCTTCATAGTTTTAATGTGTGGAGAGGACTCTCATGAAAAAGGAAGAAAATTTCCTGAAACAAATATTGATATTTTGCTAAAGTTTTAGTTTTGTTTCTGATTTGGAACAGTCCTAAATCAGACAGTCCTAAAAGAGGGATAATGTTTCAAACTGCTTTCCTTCTGTAAAGAATTTGCAAGTCCAAGTAATTTATTCAATAATAGATTTCTGTATTTCTAAGGAAGCCCATATAAAAATTCATTAATTTTACATATTTTCTATCTCCTTTGTTATTATACAAAGTTGAAAAAATTCCCTTTAAGACTGGTGAATGTCCTAGTCAACCCTCGTGTGCCTGTGTGTGTGTGCTCAATCACTGAGTCACATCCAATTCTTTATGATCCCATGGACTAAAGGATGGCAGGCTCTTCTGTCCATGGGATTTTCCAGGCAAGCATACTGGAATGGATTGCCATTTCCTCCTCCAGGAGACCTTCCTGACCCAGGGATCAAACCCACGACTCCTGCATTAGCAGGCTGATTCTTTACCACTGCACCACCTGGGAAGCCCTTAATGTTTCACACGATCAGTCAGATACTCTATGTTTTATTTCCTCGAGTAGGACCAGAATCAGGATTATTAACAGTACCAGTAGGTCACATTCAGATTTGTGGTTTCCTCTATATAAGTTGTCTTAAAAAAGAAATTCTATAAAATATTTTTTCTTGTTTTCCATTATTTATGATTGTATTTCCATGTGACTAATTTCATAGTAAACAAAAATAATGCAAATGATAATAGCAGGGTTAAATTAATCTCTGAAATGTGTCAGCCTAAGCATTTACTTTAAATTGATTTAATAAATTTAATAAACATCTGAAAGACAAAGACTTTAAAAAATAATGTCACATTTTATTATATATATATCAGGATGCTGTGCTGTGCTCAGTTGTGTCTGACTCTTTGTGACCCCATGGACTGTAGCCTGCCAGGATCCTCTGTCCATGGGGATTCTCCAAGCAAGAACGCTGGAGTGGGTTGCCATGCCCTCCTCCATGGGATCTTCCCAACCCAGGGATTGAACCCAGGTCTCCTGCATTGCATGTGAATTCTTTACCATCTGAGCCATCAGGAAAGCCCAAGAACACTGGATTGGGTAGCCTCTTCCTTCTCCAGGGTATCTTCCTGACCCAGGAATTGAACCAGGGACTCCTGCATTGCAGGCAGATTCTTTATCAGTGGAGCTACCAGGGAAGCCCATATATATCAGGATATAGGGCATCAAATCGAGACAATTATACACATCATATGTTTCTTGAGAACAAGGACGTCTTTATTTCCTCTTCATTTTCCTTCTGTCTCTATGGTTCTTTTGGAGCTCTTCTATGTTCAAGTTTGGTACTCAGATGTAACTTCCACATCTGTCTGTTCTCTGAGTAGGATTTCTTACCTAAGTATACAGTGTTGATGATAACAGATTTGGGAAGAAGCTTGGCTTCTGCTCCATCTCTCTCTTCTCTTAACCAAGTCAATTATATGTTGACTGCTACAGCTATTGCCTCTTTCCCAGCTCCACCACCTCTGTTTTATTCCAGACCCTCATTGGATTTGTATACAATTTTTTCCTAAATTAGTCTTCACAACTTGACTTATAACAATACATTCTCTTCACAGTCCCCAGAAAGGCTTTTTATAACTCAGACCTGACCATGTAACCTTCTGGTTTGAACCATGAGATGGTCCCCCATGAACACAGGTGAAAAACTAAAATTTTACCTTAACCTATAAGTCTCTCTAAAATCTCACCCTTTTCCAGCTCTCCACCAGAATTTTCCCTTTGCTCACTGTAGCTCACTGAGCTCACTGAGCTCTCGCTGGTCAACTCATGAATGCTCATATACCCGAGTCCAGTCTCTGAATGTACGTATGCCTGCTATTTTGTTACTGTTGTTTGCTTTCATTCTGAAAGCCCATCACCCTGTCTGCATCTGGGTGATCACTACTCCATCATCTTGGTTTTCCAGGACCTACCCTCCAGCCCTCATCTTTGGTCAGTTCAGCACCACACAGTAACCTGGGCTTCCTCTGTCTCACCCTTACTACTAATAATATCTGCAACTCCACAAATGACATTAACACCTGATTCTCAGTCTTCTGCTGCCCCTAGCCAAACTGTCCTTTTACCACAATGACTCTGTGTGGCTCATCAATTCAATAACTTAGCTTCAAAAATCACTGACCTCTTCCACTCCATTTTAGCAGCTCATTTCCAAGGTGCTTTTCTTTATCTAACCATTGCCAGAGTTTCGCCTGACTCTGAAATCCTAAACTGTATTATAACATTCTCCAATCAAAACCTTCAATGCTTTTGCCCCTTTAACTCCCTTATTCTCATAACACCTGCTCGCTTACCTCATGACTTGTACTATTACTTTGGCTGCAACTTTTCTAACACTCTACCCACTGCTATGACTTTGCGTGCTTCTCTACTCATTTAGTCTGTTCCAACATGACCTATAATTTATTCATCAATTTGCAATTAAGATTGCAATGCTTTACTAAAACCATGAAGCAAAGATCACCAGTCCCCTCTTGAGTAACAAATCCCATAGGCTCACATCAACCCTGTTCTTTCTTCACCTTTCAGTGGCATTTGCCTCTACAAGCTCCTTTTTGGTTTCTTTGTCACTATTGTCCCCCAATCTACCTAGTTTGTCCTCCTAGTCCCCTTTACATCTTTTCCCCCAAGGACCTGTCTTCAGCCCTCTTTTCTCCCAGGCCATTTCCACAGTTCTGTGGCTTCACTAATTCATACACTAGGTGACTATACAGGTGGATATAATTGTCCAAATGTCTTCAAACTGGAAACATTGCCTACATTTTATTGTATGTAAATTATGCCTAATTCTAGAATATAAACTCCCAGAGATTCAACTCAGGGTGAGAAATGCACAAAGACTGAAAAGAAGGAGATGGGAAAAGGTATTTAATGCAAATAGAAATGACAAGAAAATTGGGGTAGCAATATGCATATTTGACAACAAGACAGAATTTAAAACAGAGGCCAAAAAGAGAAAAAAGGAGGGCTATATGTAAAGGCCCAAGCTAAAGGAGCCACATCCATTTGGGGCAAGACAGTCACTGTGACAGAGGCAAAAGAGAGATGGCAAACGGTATGCTGACTGTGAAAACTTCGGCTCAGAAGTGACAGAATAATAACAGTTATTATCATCTCTGACTTGACCTTCGACAAATAGGAATAGAGTGTGATTCCTTGTGCTTGGTAATCAGACTTCAGCAGCCTCAGTTATAGGTATCTACCTGTGAACCTAAAAATAATTTTTAAAACAGTGCAAAGAGGCTTTAGAGTACCAAGAAAAAGCGTTATTATTGAGCACATGCCTTTTATTTACTGATAGAATGTAACACCTCACGTAAAGCCTTAACTGAGGTCCACTAGCTGAAAAGAGTGTCTAAAATATTTAACGTAGAGACAAATATTACAGGCATACCTCAGAGCTACTGCAGACTTGGTTCCAGACTGATACAATGAAGAGAACAAGGCAATAAAGTGAGTCACACAAATATTTTAGCTTCCCAGTGTGTATAACAGTTCTGTTATCCTGTAGTCTGTCAAGTGTGCAATAATAGCATTGTGTCTAAAAAATGTACATATCTTAATTAAAACATATTTTATTGCTAAAAAGAACCAAAATGGTAACAAAGATCACTGATCACAGAGCATGATAACAAATAATGAAAAAGTTTGAAATATTGCAGGAATTATAAAAATGTAACACAGAGACATGAAATGCACATAAGCTGTTGGAAAAATGAAATGACTTGCTCAAAGCAGGGTTGTCACAAGCTTTCAATTTGTGGAAAACTACAGTATCTGTGAAGCACAATTAAGTGAGGTCTGCCTGCCTCTATAGTGCAATTAGGTAGCAGATGTTCAGAATCAGAGAATTTAGATGAAGACATTTTAAAGATCATCTCCTGTGCTTTTGTTTACAAATATATAAGGACTAGAGTGGTAAAAGACCTCCAGATCACCTTTCTGTGAACTAAGATGGATCTCTGCTTGTCCTGACCCCATGTTCCAGAGGCCTTTCCCTCCACACTTCTGGCATCTCATATCCTAATTCTGGATTGGAATGTTTAAGAAGCCAAGGATCTGAGTCATGCAATTTAAATAAATCTCCATTGGAGAGGTTAAAATTAAAGAAAAATCTGTTCCTGTTGTGAGACTTCCAGTATCTGGGGAACTGACTTCTCCGGAACAATGTGTTCCCTGATGCTGATGAATAAATGAGGCCTCATTGTTCAATAGTTTATTTACAAATGAATCTATAGAAGCATAAAATTTAGAACTGTTCTCAATTAGTTATTCTTTCATGTTTAACTCACTCAAGTATTAAATCTTCCCCAATCACGAATTTCCTTTGGGAACAAATCTTCTGGTTTTGATAGTTCCCACTATTGAAAAGTTTTTATTGATATTTGACCTATTTTTTCCCCTTACTTTTATCCCACTTACCCTACTTATCCTGTTTAGATCAGGCCACATCATCTTCCCCAAGTGCTTATGCTTTTCATATACATTATGACTCATCCAAGTCATCATTTAGTCGGGCTCTCCGTGTGCACCACTTTAGTGTTTTTATGGACCTTATTCTCTTTCTAGTATAAATCTCTTGTAATGAGATACAAAGCCCCAGGAATATCACCATACTTGTGGAGACAGGGGCTTACTGTCCTTGTGTCTTTGCTATTAAGTGTAATATGGGGCACCTACACTAAAAAATGTTTTTCCTTTCACATCACATAGTACACTTCGGTCAATGTTTAGCCCACTAAATTTTATGTGTTTTTTTTTCATGTTTATTAGATTCCAACTAATAATAGGTTTTGTCTTTCAGATCACATTTAACCAAATAAACAATTCAATGTATCTGTCAGTTTTCCTATTTAATAGCTACCATTATTCTTAATTTCTTCATCTGTTAATTGGACATAAGAGCCTAGGATGATACTTTGCAGAGACACTCAAGACTTAGCAACTAACCAACAACAACAGCAGATGATTAATTATTAGTTTTTTTCCCCTCCTATCATTCCCATTTTTACTTCCCACCAGAGCTTTTTCTTCCTTAAATATCCCATATACTACCTAGGCTCTGCCCTCATCCCTAAGGCTTCTATTGATTGATGCGGCAGCTTTCATTAGCACCTTCCCTGGATTAGGTTATTATTTCCTTTAGTTTATAGACTTTCAGCCCTATTTTCCAGCTAAGTGAAGTTTCTCTGATCCTAACAGAAAATAAATTCTTTTTGTCAGTAAATCTCAGGAGACCAGATCATGTCCTTTACTAAAATTCCAATATAACATCTGCTGAATCTTACAGTTCAAGCCAAAAAGAAGTTATTAAGCTTGTAGAGTTTGATTTGTTTTTTGTAAAGGCTGATTACATACTACTATATCACTTGTGTTCTAACAGGTGTTCAATTTATCATCACATAATCTATTCCTTCTAGAACATGGATGCAAGTCTATTTTAAAATAATATGACTTTTTTATAATTATAAAAGCTTATTGTATAAACTTTGAAAAATCAAGTGAAGTACAAAGAAAAAAGAAAAGAAGGCTAGAAATTATTGATATATTGGGGAGATAATTCTCTTAACATTTTGATGTATATTGCTCACATATATTTTATCTGAGTTGAATGTTCGAAACTAGGTACCTTATTCCTTTTCTTTTAAAACAGTTCAGTAAACTTCAATGAGTATTATATTGTTTTCATTTTTTATCTTTCCTCAAGTTTCCACAATTAAATTTTTACCATAGAAGTCAACAAACATTAACCTCCTAAATACAGCATGAATTTAAATCATAACTCAACAGCCAATGTAAGCACATACTGTAGCTCAACTTGGGACTTCAAAAGAAGTCATTATAGATTTAAAAAAATATGATTTGGGTTTTTTTATTTTCTAAAATTTCTGTTTTTCATTAGAGGCTGACTTTGAAACTCATCATTACATTCTAATGATTCTCAATTTCTCCATTTCCTTGCTCTTGTTATGAATCACCAAATGTTAATAAATAATAGAAAATCCAAAATTAACTGACATAAGGGACAATTTTGTTTTCACTTTCTTTCCATGGACAAACTTGCACTCATTTTCTTTACCTCTAATACAAAGATCCTCTTAATCTTGCAACAATCCATCCATATTTTGGTTTGGCTTTAATCTTCACCTCGCTTCCTTATTCCCATCCCCCCCCTCAATTCCTTTGTAATGAGTTTTTATTATGTTGAGCATGATTGTTCATCATTGATAGAAAGTTCTCCTGGTATTTTCATACTTTCAGTGAATTCCAATGAGGTTGACTGAATGCAGATGCTGCTTCTTTTTTATGACTCACCAAATTGGCCTATGAATAAATCCAAAACATTCTTGAGAGGTTATATTTTAGCTTTGAAATGATTAGCAAACTCATAGACAGATGGGTGGCTCTAATCTGCTAGGAGTGCCTACATTGTTGCAAGATTTAGTATGTCTACTTGCAGGGGAAAAAGTCTGTTCCACTTTTCCTTGGCTTTTTGAGACAGATGCCCATTTAGACACTTTGTTGTTGGACATTTGAGGAGTTCACTGATAGGAGTTCAATTTCTATCATACAGGGCTGCACTAATCCTCTCATTCTAGCTGGGAGGATCCTACCATACTTTGAGACTCATGAGCACAGTGACTGGATTTGCTTCCTTTCTAAATTCTCAGTATGTGATCCAATGCTTGGCATATAATTGACACTTGAGTTGAACTGATCAATCATATATGGTAAAACTCATTCCACCCCAATCTCCTTTATTCTGTACAAATTATTTCAAATGACAAACCTAACCATCATTACACCAAAGTCAACATTCAGTTCAGTTCAGTTCAGTCGAGTCGCTCAGTCGTGTCCGACTCTTTGCAACCCCATGAATCGCAGCACGCCAGGCCTCCCTGTCCATCACCGATTCCCGGAGTTCACTCAGACTCACATCCATTGAGTCAGTGATGCCATCCAGCCATCTCATTCTCTGTCGTCCCCTTCTCCTCCTGCCCTCAATCCCTCCCAGTATCAGAGTCTTTTCCAATGAGTCAACTCTTCACATGAGGTGGCCAAAGTACTGGAGTTTCAGCTTCAGCATCATTCCCTCCAAAGAAATCCCAGGGCTGAACATTTGTAACTAAACTAATGGGCTTGGGAAGTAGCCTTTTAGATTAGATTTACAGCTCTACCACTGAACTTGAACAAGTGTCTAAATTGCCTCAAATTTTCTGTCTAGAAAATGGGAATGATCCTAGTACCTAAGTGACAGGATTGCATTTAGTTGCACATTTTTCAGGACAGTGCTGTATAAATGCAAATCCATATAGTCTAAAGGTAATGGAAATGAAAAGAAGAACACAAGCATCTCTAAATACATCTGGGCATATAAATTTTGATCTGAGGAAATGCATGAGGAGTTCCTGTCTGGATAAGAAAGCACAGAGAGATAGCACACAATAAAACAATGTCATCAACACTTGTTTGATTAAATTCCATCTCTGAAATCCTCTTTTGTTGGACCTCAAGCCTAAGTCCAGTCTCCCCAACAAGACTGCAAGTTCCTTGAGTGTCAAGTCTGGGTCATAAATTTCTGGGTGACACACAAAGTGGGCTGGGTTAATAAATAAGAAACAAATGGACTTGCATTACTTTTATAACTTTGTTAGATTGTTTCCATACATCAGTGCTATTAACCTGAAAAATAAAAAGTGGATTGCAGGATTAACTTTATTATTAATATAGCCCCAGTATTTCCTTCCAACCTTGGATGAATTAATTGGCCATCCACTTCATCCAAGAATGCACCAATCCCTTATTGTAGACATTTTTGCCCCTTTGGTTTCAATTCCCACTTCTTTACTTGGAAGGCAAAGACATCAACAGCTACTGTTAAATTTTTCAAATCTTCAAAAGCAGGAGAGAGTGCCAGATCCTTGAGAACAGAAGAGGTGGTCTACTCTTTGAGAACCTGATGTATAACCTTAGGTGCCCCCAGGATTTGTGATATCTGAGACCAGTGAGTGGCCTCCTTGAATAAATGTTCCTGGCTTAATATATCATTGTGGAAGAAATAAACTTTTTTCCTAGTTTAAGGAGAACATTGTTTCCTGAAATGCTATTGATCTTATAAAACTGGGAACTAAGACAATATTTTTTAGACTAAGGTCTGATTTGGTGGTTCTGGGTAGGATGTGTTGTCACTAAAGTTCTGGTGAACCAGCAGTCCTGCCTTCATTAAGAGTGGCAAGATAAGAGGTAACAGAGGAGGTGGGTTTGGATCAGTTCAGTTCAGTTGCTCAGTCGTGTCTGACTCTCTGCAACCCCATGGACTGCAGTACTCCAGGACTCCCTGTCCATCACCAACTCCCAGAGTTTACTCAAACTCACGTCCATTGAGTCAGTGATGCCATCCAACCATCTCAGTCTCTGTCTTCTCCTCCTCCTCCCACCTTCAATCTTTCCTAGCATCAGGGTCTTATCAAATAAGTCAGTTCTTTGCATCAGGTGGCCAAAGTATTGGATTTTCAGATTCAGCATCAGTCCTTCCAATGAATATTTAGGACTGGTTTCCTTTAGGATAGACTGGTTGGATCTCTGTGCTATCCAAGAGACTCTCAAGAGTCTTCTCCAACACCATAGTTCAGAAACATCAATTCTTCGGGGCTCAGCTTTTTTTATAGTCCAACTCTCAAATCCATACATGACTACTAGAAAAACCATAGCTTTGACTAGACAGACCTTTGTTGGCAAAATAATGTCTCTGCTTTTTAATATGCTGCCTAGGTTGGTCATAACTTTTCTTCTGAGGAACAAGCATCTTTTAATTTCATGGCAACAGTCATCATCTGCAGTGATTTTGGAGCCCTCCCAAATAAAGTCTGTCATTGTTTCCACTGTTTCCCCATCTATTTCCCATGAAGTGATGGGACCGGATGCCATGATCTTCGTTTTCTGAATGTTGAGTTTTAAGCCAACTTTTTCACTCTCCTCTTTCACTTTCATCAAGAGGCTCTTTAGTTCTTCTTCACTTTCTGCCATAAGGGTGGTATCATCTGCCTATCTGAGTTTATTGATATTTCTCCCAGCAATCTTGATTCCAGCTTGTGCTTCATCCAGCCCAGCATTTCTCAAGATGTACTCTGCATATAAGTTAGACAAGCAGGGTGGCAATATACAGCCTTGACGTACTCCTTTCTCAATTTGGAACCAGTCTGCTGTTCCATATCCAGTTCTAACTGTTGCTTCCTGAACTGCATGCAGATTTCTCAGAAGGCAGGTCAGGTGGTCTGGTATTCCCATTTCTTTAAGAATTTCCCACAGTTTATTGTGATCTGTACAGTCAAAGGCTTTGGCATAGTCCATAAAACAGAAGTAGATGTTTTTCTGAAATGTTCTCACTTTTTCAATGATCAAACAGATATTGGTAATTTGATCTCTGGTTCCTCTGCCTTTTCTAAACCCAGCCTGAACATCTGGAAGTTCATGGTTCACATACTGCTAAAGCCTGGCTTGGAGATTTTGAGCATTAATTTACTAGCATGTGAGATGAGTGCAATTGTGTGGTAGCTTGAGCATTTTTTTGCATTGCCTTTCTTTGGGATTGGAATGAAAACTGACCCTTTCCAGTCCTGTGGCCACTGCCGAGTTTTCCAAATTTGCTGACATATTGAGTGCAGCACTTTCACAGCATCATCTTGTAGGATTTTATATAGCTCAACTGGAATTCCATCACTTCCACTAGCTTTGTTGATAGTGATGCTTCCTAAGGCCCACTTGACTTTGCATTCCAGGATGTCTGGCTCTAGGTGAGTGATCATACCATCATGATTATCTGGGTCATGAAGATTTTTTTTGCATTATTCTTCTGTGTATTCTTGCCACCTCTTCTTAATATATTCTGCTTCTGTTGGGTCCCTACAATTTCTGTTCTTTATGGAACCCATCTTTGCATGAAATGTTCCCTTGGTATCTCTAATTTTCTTGAGGAGATCTCTAGTCTTTCCCATTCTATTGTTTTCCTCTATTTCTTTGCATTGATCACTGAGCAAGGCTTTCTTATCTTGCCTTGCTATTCTTTGGAATTCTGCATTCAAAAGGGTATATGTTTCCTTTTCTCCTTTGCCTTTCCCTTCTCTTCTTTTCACAGCTATTTGTAAGGCCTCCTCAAGACAACCATTTTGACTTTTTGCATTTCTTTTTCTTGGGGATGGTCTCGATCCCTGCCTGCTGTACAGTGTCATGAATCTCCACCCATAGTTCTTCAGACACCCTAAGATCTAATCCCTTGAATCTATTTGTCATTTCCATTGTATAATCTCAAGATATTTGATTTAGGTCATATCTGAATGGTCTAATGGTTTTCCCTACTTTCTTTAATTTATGTCTGAATTTGGCAATAAGGAGTTCATGATCTGAGCCACAATCAGCTCCCGGTCTTGTTTTTGCTGACAGAGCTTCTCCATCTTTGGCTGCAAAGAATATAATCAATCTGATTTCAGTGTTGACCATCTGGTGATGTCCATGTGTAGAGCCTTCTCTTGTGTTGTTGGAAGAGGGTGTTCTCTTGGCAAAACTGTATTAGCCTTTGCCCTGCTTCATTCTGTACTCCAAGGCCAAATTTGCCTGTTACTCCAGGTATTTCTTGACTTCGTACTTTTGCATTCCAGTCTCCTATAATGAAAAGGACATCCTTTTTTGGGTGTTAATTCTAGAAGGTCTTGTAGGTCTTCATAGAACCATTCAACTTCAGCTTCTTCAGCATCACTGGTTGGGGCATAGACTTGGATTACTGTGATATTGAATGGTTTGCCTTGGAGATGAACAGAGATCATTTCGTCATTTTTGAGATTGCCTCCCAGTACTGCATTTCAGACTCTTTGTTGACTATGATGGCTACTCCATTTCTTCTAAGGGATTCTTGCCCATGATAGTAGATATAATGGTCATCTGAGTTAAATTCACCCATTCCAGTCTACTTTGGACTTCCCTGGTGGCTCAGACTAAGCGTCTTGCTTACAATGCGGGAGACCTGGGTTTGATCCCTGGGTTGGGAAGAGCCTCTGGAGAAGGAAATGGCAACCCACTGCGGTACTCTTGTCTGGAAATTCCCATAGACAAAGGAGCATGGTGGGCTACAGTCCACTGGGTCACAAAGAGTCAGACATGACTGAGTGACTTCACTTTCACTTTTGGTTTGCTGATTCCTAAAATGTCAATGTTTGCTCTTGCCATCTCTTATTTGACCGCTTCCAAATTGCCTTGAATCATGGACCTAACATTCTAGGTTTCTATGCAATATTGCTCTTTACAGTATCAGACTTTACTTCCATCACCAGTCACATCCACAACTGGATGTTGTTTTTGCTTTGGTTCCATCTCTTCATTCTTTCTGGAGTTATTTCTCCACTGATCTCCAGTTGCATATTGGGCACCTACCGACCTGGAGAGTTCATCTTTCAGTGTCCTGTTTTTTTGCCTTTTCATACTGTTCATGGGGTTCTCATGATGTTGGACTATCATGGGGTTTGGATATAACAAACTAAATTTAAACTGGAAGGTTTAAAGCAGATTTCTAAGGTGGCCAGGATAACCTCTTCTCTGAAGAGTTTTTAGTGGGCTCAGTCAGAGGCTTTCAAAATGGTCTTCCTTCGATTCAACAAAGATGTTTGTCCGTTTTGGACAATAATTTTCCCCTTTAATTTGCTTATTGTTAAATAAAGTCATCTTTTCTGAGAGCTGGCATTCAGGAGGCATTGACATCTTGTGAGTTTCCTTTGTGGTCATTGCCCCCACTCCCTGAGCTAAAGCCAGCCTGAAGTCCCCCCTGATGTATAAATCTCCTTTGCTAATATGAAATGTATTTGGCCCCTTTCTGCTCACCATGGAATTTCCCTAACTTGTGAATCCAGCTCTCCTCAGTAGTCATTCATCAAGAAGATCCATTTTTTTTCTCCTTAAGGAGATCATATTTGTACTTTTCTGTTATCAAAAAATGGTCATTCAGATGAAAAGGCCACTGATCATTAAACACCGGAGCAGCTGCCAAAGGAAGGTATGGCTTTGGCTCCAGAGAGACTCCTCAGTTTCCAGAGCCATACCTGGGATAACTTACAGAGTCCCGTCACAAGGGAGGGCCAGGACAGGGCCTTCATGAATAGCAGTGTCCAAGCTTCAGGGCCTCAGAGTTCATCTGGGAGATGAATAACCCCAGGGCCAGAAAGTGTCTGAGGACTAAGGCAGGACTTCACTTCAGTTCAGTTTCAATTCAATTGCTCAGTCGTGTCCGACTCTTTGCGACCCCATGAACTGCAGCATGCCAGGCCTCCCTGTCCATCACCATCTCTAGAAGTTCACTCAAACTCACATCCATCGAGCCAGTGATGACATCAAGCCATCTCATCCTCTGTCGTCCCCTTCTCCTCCTGCCTGGACTTAGAATTCTACAAAGCTTTGCACTAGCAAGTCTAGGAATATTGGGTGAAATTATCCCCAAACTGAGCCAAACAAGCTGACTCCATTGGATACAGGTGCTAGAATATGGTGCTCTCCTTGTTCTACTTTGTCCCTGACTTTTCCCCATGGCTCCCCAGTGTGGACTGGTGGCTTTTCACTTAGTACATATTTCTCTAAATTTGAACCCTGATCTTTATACATTCTGCCTATACATATGCACATGTGTTTGTCTCTGACTTTTTCTAAATGTAATATTTGCAGAGTGTTGAAGAAGCAAAATAGTGTGATCCATTCAATTTTGTGTCTCAGTTTTCAGAAAGTCTGTGCTTCTTCCCTTTCAGTTTGGACTATGTGAACAGGTCACTCCCAGAGTAAAGCTTTCAGGCAGATGTTTCCTTCAGGAGCAGACAGCGTAGGAGGTAATCTCTCTGATTCTTTTCTCTTGCTCTCTTCTGCTTCTTTTATGTCTTTTCCTGTTTCTATCACTTTTCTTCACAGCATATGGGAAATGAAGATTCAGCAGTCACTCTTTAATACAGACAATATAAAACCTAAACATGACAACCCACAGCCTACAGAGGAGACAAAAGTGAGTTCAATAAAACATGAAGAAAAGGAAAATGCAACATAAACATAGAACAAACCTCAATTATCCAGAAACCGGTCTTCTTTAGCTATGTGTGATTAAGTCTTGCTTCCTGGACATGACTACTGTAAAATGGAGAAAAACATACTCATGGAAGAGAGATAATTAAATTGTCTTTTGACTCTAATCCTATTATTTTAATATATATATTTTAAAAGGCTATTTATTCATTATTGTTAATTCAGAAAACATTCTAGCGTCATTCATGTTTTATCTCACTTTCTCTTTCTGAAAGGTCAAAGACCAATAATTAAGAACTTACAAGTGCCAAGTAGGGCAGCTAAAGACTAAGGAATCCATTCTGCAGAACTGGAAAATCTTGTATTTAATTTACATAAGGATCCTTTCTTTTTTCTTCATTTTGGTTAAATATACCAGTTGCAGAAAGCATTCCCCGTAATATTGGTTTTGCTTCTCTAAAAGTAGAAGAATTATGTACTCTTATCGTTATAATAATCAGTAATAACAAATATTATTAAAAGAATAATATTAACGATAAATAAATATTATTTAAATAATAACAAATATTATTATTAAGTATAGTAATAATATGAAGGTTTGGTTCTTAGGAAATAAGATTTGATTATCAAGACTCTTTTCCAAAAACCTTGATTTTGATGAGTGAATAAGGAAGATGGCTGAACATCCTGCCTTTCTGTCTTTCATATAGACAGCTCCACTGTAGCTGTGGGTTTCCCAGGTGACTCAGTGGAAAAGAATCTGCCTGTCAATGCAGGAGACACAGGAGACACAGGTTCAATCCCGGAAGGAGGAAATGGCAACCCACTCCAGTATTCTTGCCAAAAAATCCCAGGAGCAGAGAAGCATTGTGGGCCACAGTTCACAGGGTTGCAGAGTCGGACATGATTGAGAGACTTAGCACACACACACGCAACTGTAGCTGTACAATGAAGAAAAGATGCACCCTTCTTACTTTGTTTTCCCGAAAAGAATTCAACTGTGCTATACATCTTAAAAAATAGTGGGATCTCTCAGTATGTATTTCTTCTGTGTTTGCTTGCATGTGTGAAAAATGTCTCTATAAACATTTAAGAGATTAACTTTGACTCCCCCATTTGGTTTTGAGCTCTCTGAAATTAAAAATGAGCCATTTATTTTGATGGAATAGGACATAAAATTGGTAAGCCTTCTCCTTTTATCACTCAGAACTGTCTCTTAATTTTCTCTTAAATTTATGAAGTCCTTATATCTGCTCTGTTTTCTTTCCATTTTCCTTATAATTCCTCTTCCAACAGTATTTGCTTTTTAGCAGTCCCTGAAGAACTCCTATTGTCATCATTTAACATTTGAATGGCAATAATATTTTACAAAATGCTTTACAATTGCCTTTTACAAGATATTCTCATGCCTTCAATAACTCCTAGGTTATTATTCAGAGTCCAGAGTTCTGCCATTATTTGTAAGCATACAAGCATTCCCTTTCACTCAGACTTTTCCAGTAAGTTTGGAAACCTTTCACTGGAAATCATATTCAGTTTTAAGCTGCACAGGTTTTGAATACATTAGTTGTAGGAGTCAAAACCTTCTTGTGGTTTTTTTGTTCTTAAATAGGAAATGCCATTTTAGATCAAAAGGAAACGATTTTATTTTGTCTCTTCAGATTCTCTGAAACATACAAGAATATGGAGTAATTTGATGCACACAATATTGAACCTGGAAAATCCTCAAATAGTAGATGAGATAAAAAAAATACGTAGTCCTAAGAAATACGAGTAATAGGAATACATATTTAAAACTTCAGACCTACTCCTGAATGGGATTTTAAAATAGCATATATTTTAAAAAGATTCTTTGTGTCTCCACTGTTAACAGAAATTCTGATCTGTATCACCATACAGCTAAAGAATTTAGTATGAATGCTGATTTATTGATGTACATTATTTTAAGAGTATATTCATACTTCTCCTCTTCCTGTTCCCAAATAGTCCCCAGAATAGTGAAGCTTTGAAGTGATTTTCCCAAATACCAAACTCTCTGAAGTTCTGTAAGATTTAGCCATTGACTATAACTTCAGACAACTTCTCTACATGGTCTTTATAAGAAACCACAACTAATGCCCTTACAGGTTTCTACCATGAGCGTATTGGAGACTCGTTAGAGAAATCTGGTGAAGGATGGGTGCTCTGCTTTCTGGAGCGTCTTTACACTTGGATGTCTGAACAGACAATATGCTTTTTTAAATCTCATAACTAAAACAGCTTGAGCTATAGTCAACACATTTTTCTCCTTGGTAACATTTTTGACTTTGGGGTTATCTGTGCTTATTTTTCATTGCTCTACTGTACTTTGCCTAACAATCAGTTAAATCCATTCCCCGAGAGCAGTTATTCCAAAACTTTTTCATATCAAGTCACATATAAAATGATTATACTTGTTCAGCATATCAGAGTAAGCTGGGGAGGATTTTGAAGGTTTCTATGTGGCACTTGGTGAAAAAAATATGTATTGTATTTTCTTTAGCTTATATAGATATGCTAAGAAAAGCAAATCACAAATGCTAGGGAGAATATTACATGCTGAATTTGTATATGATTTCCAAATAAAATCTTTTCACATTTTAAATGAGAAATTGGAGTTTGCTTTAGCATAATTGCATTTTATGATATAGTTTTATGGTGTGCTGGCTACACATACATCCTAGTCAAGATTTCTTTCATGGTGATCTCTTCACATTCTTGATAGAAATCATCTGTGAGAAACTTGTTCGCAGAAGTAGCAGGTAGCAAATGGCAAAAGCATATTTATTACTTGTTTTCCTTTTGACCAGACTCCTTCATACCATTAAGCAGAATTCAAATAATTCACACTCTTTAAATTAAACATAAATTGTATATCAATCTTTAAAAAATAACAACTTTTCCCTTTCTTCTATTGATAAATATATTTGAATTTCTTATTATACAAGTGTCAAATCCAACTGATATTTTTAAAAATCAAGTATTTCAAACACTGATGAAAATTTTCCTCAACAAATACACATCTTACTGTAGCCTCCATATATTTTTATAAATACCTGAATTATTGTATTGAGCACACATCCTTTGCAAATTATTTTAATCTTGAAATATTTTAAAGTTGAAATTTTTGCTTTGTCATTAAATATTAATTTTTACCCATAACCTGTGTAAATATCCACTCAATAAGTCATTTTGAAGCCCAATCTATACTTCAACAAATCTTTAAAGTGAAAAATATCCACTCTCAGTTTCTCTTTTAGCTTATAAACTTCACAAAACTCCTCCTTTGCACAGCCAGTGCAATTAAATATGAAACAGAAAAAAGTGGTATTCTGATGGTATTTTTTGCAAAAATCTGAAAATAGATAGGACTGTGGATGCTTGAATTTTATTAGATTATAATTTTGGTAATATATGCAATTCAGATCTACAGACTGACATTTATATCTGAGAGCACTCATGTGAATAAAACAACATATCACTAAGTCTCTAGAGTTCAGAAGGAATTCTTGATGTAAAACCTTCTTGCTACCATAATATATTATTTATTTCTAATGACTGTTGCAACTCCAGTAATTTGTTAGGAAATCTGGCAGAGTAAATATGGTTCTCCCAAGTACTTTTCCTTCAGGTACAGATTCAAATGCTTTCCGACAAGCTATTATTACTATTAGTATTACTTAGTAATGGGAACTATTTTTAATCTATAATCGGGTCAATATTGTTTCTATCACCTGATATGTTATCAATGAATTTAAAAATATTGTTATTTAAAAATAGGTCCTTTTGGATTGCTTTGTTCAGTTAGTTCACTTAATGCACAAATGTATCTCTCGAAGTGTGGTGGAAAGAATTCTGTGATAATGTGAGAAAGTTTGACTTTAGATGGTAATTAAGCCACCACAGGAGTAGTTTGTTTGAGTTCAACATGTTGCCATTTTTAGAATTAATCTCTTCATAAAAATCATATTTCTTATTTTGCACCTTAAAACATTCAAATTGTTTTCTGTGTACAATGACTCGTTTACTGTGAGATGTCAGGGTTTGTTTTATTGGTATTATTATTTCATATGCTAATTTTTCTACATAAATAAGGTACTTAGGCTAAGAGAAAATTTATGAAAGCATATGAATCTGTATCTAAAATAACCATTTGTTGTTGATTTTATAACTTAAATTATACATTTGAGCTACTGGGTTTGTATTGTATGTATATAAAGATATATTCATTTTGTTGTACATTTGGTAGAAAATAAATAGCTATAAAAAGTAATGCTATTTAAATATAAAGTTCTTCACTATGGGCCTTTATGATTCATGTTCAGCTTTTTTCAAAATACATATTTTCAAACTATATTTGTCTATATTTTTAGGAAATTTTAAAAATATCACATGAAAACGTCAAGTAGTAAAACATTAATTTCCATTTAATTCAATAATTAAAATTATAAAAAATAAAAAGTAAAAGTATCACTTACTCTGACAAAATACTTTTAGTTTGATTTTCTTAAGCTGTAAATTTTAGGGTCCCCTTAAAAATTGACTTGATAGAATTACTTTTAACAATTCTTTTTAACATTTAAAAAAATTTCTAACAGGATAAAATAATTCATTGTGAAATCCATTTAAAAATCAGGTCTCAGCCAATTGCTAACACCAAAAGCTAATGACAATACTTTTTAAAAGATAATTAACAAATTACTTCATCCCTTCCTTGGTCTTCTTCCACTTAGTTACCCCTGAGCTATTTTGTTGGTAATATTTTTCATAAGTAGAAAATTCTAAAATCCCTTTTGGGAACTATCATAGTATTAAATAATTGAGAAATATTTCTTATATAATTGAGATTACCAATTTCCTCCTTATTTGTCTCCTTAACCACTCCACTTCCTTCACCTTTCTCATTGCCTCACCCAGGGTCAAATACTTAGTCTTTCACATAGTTTCTGAACCTTAAGGACCCTCCCTCAGCCAAGATAACCTATGAATGGCTGGGCAGTCTGGTGTGAAAGCCCAGAAGGTTCAATTCAACAGTGTCTAGTTGTCCACAGAGCCAGCTCCACTCCCAATCCAGCATTCAAGACTCTCCACAGTGTGGGCCCATTTGCCTTTCTAATCTGGCTTTTTATTGCTCCTCCATGTCTGCATTTTATACAGTTCAGCTCAGTGGCCTTTGTTAGAATCCTTGTAGTAAAGACTCTGCCCGCAGTTCAGGAGACCTATGTTTGATCCCTTGGTCAGAAAGATCCCCTGGAGAAGGGAATGGCTAGCCATTCTAGTATTCTTGCCTGGAGAGTCCCATGGACAGAGGAGCCTGGCAGTCTATAGTCCATGGGGTTGCAAAGAGTCAGACACACCTGAGTGACTAATACTTTAATACTTCAGGAAGAGTGTGACCAGTAAATAGTAAGTGCTATGAGGAGCTAGTTCCAAGTGGAGGTAGTGACATCAGGAGAACTTGGGCCAATTTCAGTGTTTCTAACAAGTCCTAACCTAGCTAGTCTCAAGCCACTTGGAATACTTTGTCCCCACAGCAATCTCTGAAGGGACATACTAACAGTTAAGTTCAAATAACTTGTTCCAGGAAGTCCCATCTGATCAATTATCCTGGCATCATACTTTTTTCTTTGAGTCATAGAACACTGTATTTTGGCATTTACTGAACTCTGCTATAGCTGTTTTTGTTTCTTTGGTTTATCACCAACTATATATTTTTGCTATACCAAGGCAGAATCCTTACTGTATTGCATTTTTGTATATCATATGGTCCTTAAGATAATCTTTTTCCTAATAGGAGCTTTACCAAATACTTGCTGAATCAAAACAAATGTGTTCGTAAAATCTATTCAAATGTTGACATATTGTATTAATACAACTTGACACATTTGAAGTAGTTTATCTGTCAAGAAAATGGTATTTAAAGCAACTAAAGTTTCTCAGAAACCCTAAGAAGGTAAAGTCACCTCCTTTACTGAAGAAAGTATCTGGTATTCCATAAGTTTAATAATAATAATAACATTTAGGGAGAAAGCAGCAACTCCTTTATTCTCAAAATAAAAATGTGAATATATTTCATGACAGTACATGCTCTATTACAAAATTCAGAAAGAGATCAGAGTTTGCACATAAACCAGTTTTACAATCATCAAGTGCAGGAAAACATTTGTGAAGTTGTTGATAACCAAAGGTCCATTCCAAATCACAATCAAAATGCCTAACAATCTTCTATGAAGTGTCCTTTGGATTTGATTAGAAATTAATCACTGCTTTATTTCTAACATTTAATACTGATTTTGAATATGTATCTGATTAGCTGCTTATTCTAAGGAGTAGGAAAGTCAAGCAGACAAAGCAAATCTCTATTGTTTTGTAGTAATGACACTATATTTATGGTTTAAATTTCTATTTGACCTTGTTAAGATGTTTATAAATTAGTTCACCACTTAATACTTTATTCTATAATATGAACCTTCTGAAAAATAAAATGAAATAAGGAGAATGTAAAATATAATAAAATAAACATACACTTACCTTTTGGAGAAACTTAGTTTCCTTTCCTGAAGGAGGCAGTCAAAAGTACTAGCATATAGGTTTCCTAAACTAACCTCCAGGAATATTTGTATGATCCAATCTGTTGACGAGTTTTGCGGCAAACCAGGCTATAATTCTTTGATATCACTGAAAAACAGATTTGGCTTTCTGAAGAAAGAAAATAAAGATCATTTTTAAGTATAACCTGTGAACAGATTTAGATTCACAGACCATGAAAGCTGGAAAGGACACAGTTGTGCATAACCTCTCACTTCTCTCAGAGACAGAAATGAGGCACAAAGAAGTTTCATCAAATGGTCATTTAAAGACAAGCCTCGTGGATGAGAGAGGGACTTAGAATGTAAGTGTCCTGAGTCCTGGTACAGTGTTCTCCCCATCGTTCTCACTTTCCTTTTGCTAATGACATTCTAGTTTTATCTAAGGCTCAGGTGCATGAGTATGCCACACTGTCTTTTCCAAAACTAAGAAAATTTCAGCCAGATGAGCACCACTCCATAGTTAGCTGTTCTTAAATCTTTAGTGAGAAGGGGAAAGCAGCTGGGGAAGAAGTGTGTGCGTGCTTAGTTGTTCAGTCGTGTCCACTCTCTGTGACCCTGGTCACAGAGGCCTGCCAGGCTTCTATGTCCATGGGATTCTCCAGGAAAGAATACTGGAGTGGGTTGCCATTTTCTCCTCCAAGGAATCTTCCTGACCCAGGGATCAAACTCATGTCTCCTGTAGCTCCTGCATTGCCAGTGGATTCTTTACCTGCTGAGCCATTGGGCCAAGATGAGTGTGGGAGAATGATCTGAGAAGGAGGCTGTGGGAGGTTTTCAAACAATTGTAGTTGCAAGTCAGGTTACAGAGTGAAATTCTCCTTATGTCCAGCTTGGGTTTCCCAGATGACTGAGTGGTAAAGAATCTGCATGCCGATCCCTGGGTTGGGAAGATTCCCTGGAGGAAGGCATGGCAACCCACTCCAGTATTCTTGCCTGGGAAGTCCCATGGACAGACGAGCCTGGTGGGCTACAGTTCACAGAGTCACAAAAGAGTTGGACACCACTCAGCAGCTAAACAACAATGTCCAGCTCTTGGATCTGACCATGAAAGTACTTTGTTCCAAACAGTCACCAGGCAGAGTTTTGCTTGCCTAATCAGTTAGAATAGAGGGTTAAGTTGGCGACAAGATCAGATGGGGATTTTGAATTACTAGATGTAGAGTCCAGTTTACAAACAATCCTGTTTCTATCGCCACTGGGCTTCATTTACTTGCAGAAGCACAATTTAGGTTATCTTCCTAGTCCCTTCATCAAAACTGTGGACACTATCCATGTTATTTTTTAAAATATGGTAACAGGCAAAATTATTCTATTTATGGAAGAAATATCTCTCTAACTTATAAATTAAACCTGAAGAAAACTTCTCCCTTTTTCAGGAATGGTTATAAAGAAAAAAAAATCATTTTTCATGACTGAGAAAAGCTTTCCTGTTGACTGGTTGATTAAGGGCTTTGGCCCAAAGGTCTGATTTGACCTGAAGAAAAACTGTCACACTGGAACAGTCTGGGGAAACGTTTCCATTTTCAGAGTATGGGTGAGAATAAACTTACGCTTTTCCACAAGAAATAATTTCTACAAGTTAATCATATCCTTATGTTTCAAGATAGAATTGGAAGCCAAATTGGCAAAGAAACATGGCACAACTTTTTGAATCCATAATCTATCTCATTTCTCCTTGCAATTCTTTAAAATTTAAACCAGCTTTACTCAGATCCAACAAAATAATTCTATGTGCCCCCAAACTCATCCTATGTTCAATAATTAGCAGCAATTATATTTGGTATAATATTTGTTGAAAAATTATATCATTTGTTGCAAAGACAATCACTGAAAACTTTCAGTTATTTATTGAGTGTGATCATCTCCACCACTTCTTCTGTTAATTAAGATAGTCAAGAATGAGTTGTGTTTAAAGCCATAAAGCCAAGCCTGGTTAGAACTTAGGGATTTTGATTTGTGTTACCCCTTAAATTCTCCTGAGCTAAGTCATACAGGAAGACCATGAAGTAAATTTCTTCCTGATCCCACTTCTCCAGACACAGGAACATTTTTTTTAAAAAAGGTCTCAAATCTGTCAATAAACACTGATAAAATTTGTACAATTATACATATTTTAAGTGTTTCACTTTAATATCTATTACTTGTATTTAAAAAATTAAGCTGTTGCTATCACTTTGATGAAACAAGTTTAAATGCAGCACTTTAAAAAAATAAATTGCAAAAGATGGTTTAAAAAGTAAATTCACCGAACTCTATAATATTATTAAATATTCCCTTTTGCTGAGGCTACAGTGAAAATAAAAATACATTATCATAAATCCCCATTAGAAATGCATATTTTTAGAACATTCAGAAGAATTTCTAAGCACTACATAGCAATCATTAGTACTGCAGGCTAAGAAAACCACCTTAAATATGTACAAATAACTTTAGCCTCAAACTCTTTTTGACAGCCTGTTTTGTTTATAGTGAAGTCGCTTAGTCATGTCTGACTCTTTGCAACCCCATGGACTGTAACCTATCAGGCTTCTCCAACCATGGGATTTTCCAGGCAAGAATGCTGGAGTGGGTTGCCATTTCCTTCTCCAGGGGATCTTCCTGACCCAGGGATAGAACCCAGGTCTCCTGCATTGCAGGCAGATGCTTTACCATTTGAAACACCAGGGAAGGCCCTAAGAAGCACATGGAAGTTTTGTATATAGGTTTCTTCAAATTAAAAAAATAGTATATATTTATTTTTCTTACTTAAAAAACACTAAAATAACCTGTATTCCTACCACCCAGAGAATTAATATTATACTAGTTACATGTTAATGTATCTCTGTCTAATTTATTTTCTGTATACTCTTACTAAAATGTAAAATATATTCCATACAACATTTGTAATCCACTCTGTATCTTAGTGTGTAGGACATATTTCCATATCACTAATATTATTTAATAAGCTAACTTCAATTTTAAACATTAATTAATCTTCTCTTATTGGATCTTTACTTCATTTCCAAGTTTTGCTATCTTAATACTGTATTCCTTCTTATCTTTCAGTCTTTGAACATTTCCATAATTATTCCCTTAAGAAAATATCCTGGAAAAGGAATTTCTGGGTCAAAGATTAGTATATATTTTAAGACTTGTAATATATATTGCCAATGTGCCTTCCAAAATTGTTATAATTTATCCTTCCAGCCTCTGTGAACAACAACAACAAAAAAACTTCTCTCAATCTTTAGTAATCTTAAGTGTCATAATTTTAAATTATTCTTTGGCAATTAGGTTAGTGAAAATTGCATTCCTTTACGAATTTAATTTGCATGACTTCAACTGAAACTTTTTTCCCAAAGAAACCCCAAATAAGTTAGTGATGGTTAATAAGGTGATGTCAAATAATGTAGCCCAGAGTTTCCTAATTCACAAGCTCAGTGGTGCACATTTCTCCCACGTACCCCCATTTATAGGTACGATCTCGTCTTAAAGAATGCCTTTTATCCCCAAACTAAAATGATAATCTATTAAAATTGAATTATAATATATATATTTTAAAGATCTCCTAGAAATATTTTTACATATATTTTCACATAGCTTCTCTATTTTAGTATCATTCTAGCAAAGACCAGGACTTTCCCGGTGGCTCAGCGGTAAAGAATCCGCAATGCAGTAGCCGTAGGAGACGTGGGTTAGATCCCTGGGCAGGGAAAAATTTTCTGGAGGAACGCCTGGCAACCCACTCTAGTATTCCTGCCTGGAGAATCCCATGGACAGAGGAGCCTGGCGGGCTACAGCCTATGGGGTCGCAAAGAGTCTGCCATGACTGAAGCGACTTAGCATGTAGGGAGGCACCCAGAGAAGACCATCAGCTATACCACCAGTGTTATTCCTCTATCTTGGTATTATTCTAGGAGTCCCCCTCAATTCACCGGGCAACCAGTGCAGGAATCCCAGGGAAATTCAACTTTCTATGTGTTATAGTGTGTTCTTCCCGATTCAGAGCAAGCAAGGTCACCCAAAGGCTTAAATTAACTATTTTGACTGGATTTACCCATCACTTAAGGAAATCACTTACTCTGAACACAGGTTTGAATAGTAATTTGCCAGAACAGAAATCACTTCATTTAAACTGGCTCAGTGATTTTCACACATAAACTTACCCTCCATAAAATATTCGAGAAAGGAAAAATGGAGTGATTTGGCTGTGGAATGAAAGGGAGGAAACACATCTGTAATCAATGAGTGCGTAATTGTTCAAGGCTTATTACCTGCTGAGCATGGTGCTAGAAGTACAGAAGATTAGAAATCTAGAAAAGTGTTTCTGTCCTTAAATTGCTTACAATCTGAATAATTCAAGGATCAATGCAAGGCAGTAAGTCGATCTATGCCAAATGATGCAGTAATATGTATTTTATGGGAATGGGCTCAATTCAGGGTTTTGGAAGGATAGGACTGTGATGGGAAGAGAAGACAAGAGTGGCTGAGAGCAGCTCCAGCAGGAACCAGCCTCACTCGTGGCCACCTGTGTTTGTTTCTCTTTTCTCCCTCAGCTTGAATTGTCTTCTTCCTCTGAACAGATGACTAGCTTTGATTTTATTATTTATTTTAAAATTTGTTTAGGGAAAATATAAATAAAATTAAAGGAAAATTGTAAAACTGGGAAAAAGATTGGTACATCTTTGACAAAGGGCTAATATTTTAAGGGCAATTACCATTTCAGTAAGGTCTGATGAACACACCAATAGGAAAAAAAATTGAGCAAAAGATATAAACAGGCAACTATCAAAAGTGGTACAACTCTGAAATTAAAATATGACAAAATATTTAACTTCATTGGCAATTAAAGAGAACTGAACTATCCATACTATCTGGTAAAATTTGTGTGTGTGTGTATTAAAACACATACACAATAGTTCATGCTTTACGACATAAGATTCTTAAAGGAGTTGTCACTTTAAGGAAAATAAGCAGACATCACTTTTAAAATGTGATAGATGTGTCCTTAAAGGGTGAATATTAATTTGCAAATATGCTATTTACTGGGTGTATTTGCAAATTCATACAAAACAGGGCCTGTTTTCTGTCATGTCTTTGGTGACTACTTAAAAGGTAAATACATATGAGACTTAAAAATGAAGAAATATCTAACATTTAACTGGAGAGAAGACCAAACTTTCTTAATCTGGAATTTGAAAGTGACTTAGTGTATGGGTTAGAGTGTAAGCAGTAGTAGGTCTTTGAAGCTTAAAGTTTAATCCTTTTTAGATCATCAAGAACTTGAGTGTGTTCGTGTCTGTTTCTCATAAGTGCACATTATAAACACTATCTGTCATCATCCCATGAAGTGTGGTACAGTTGATAGTTTTAGTGAGCAAGAAATCACTTTAGGGTAAAAAGTCACTTTTTAAGACTAGGGATGGGATCTGCTAAACAGAGGTGCAATGGAGACATTTGCACCATAAGGCTTGTGAATTACGCAAACACTGGGCTGAATTCTTTGACGCCACCTATTACAACTTACTATTTGGAATTCCTTTTTTTTTCTCCCCTTTAAAAAAAAGGTAGTTCCTACTACCACCCAGTAAAAAATGTACTCAGAAATCTTTTCTTGTTTTGCATATGATTGGTAGCATACCTTTTAACTGCTGTAAGTAATAAAAATATATATGTGCAAGTTGGCTATAAGAAATGCCAAAGTTTCACCTAATAAAATTTTGGTATGCCTCAGTTTTCAAAGTAAATTTGATTTATTTGAGCCACCAGCCGTCCGATGACAGCCCTGTGTTTTTTATATGAGTCATGTCCCAAGGGGTCTAGAATATGCCAATGGTGTACCTTGGAATGGATCCAGTGTCCGCAAACAGGTTTTCATTAGACTTTGATGCCAGTCGCATTTGGGAGCAGAGAGGCTGCTGAAAACCAGCTTTACTTTGGGATCACTTCTTTCTTTTAGAAAAAACAACAAAGATCTTTTTTAGCAAAGCTTTGCGCCTCCACATTGTAGGTGTATGGTAATATTTTAGAGAGCAGTAATCTGTTATTGCAGGTGGTCGGGCTTCAAGCACTTCCGTATTTTGAGAATAGATCAGACGAAGTGCAACAACTTTTATTGAAAAATTGCCGAATTTGAAAATTAGAAACACATTTTCTGTGGCTAAGATTAAGTTAGCATGTATTACAGTCACTTGGACTTTTCTGTAGCACTAAGGGGAATATAATTACATAGGTTATTCCACATGTCATGAGATTGGAACCTTAATCATAGTTAGAAATCTTTATCATGCTGACGTAGACCCTTACACTTTAATCTCTAGTAATTGAGGGGCTTTCCTATTTTTTTTATTAAGAATACAGAGTATGCAAGTCAATGAGAATTAAAACAAACCCACCTTTTATTTTTATGCAGTAGAAGCAAGTTTTATTCCTGATTTTTAAAAAATAGTGTATTCTTTCCTGGTCTGAGAGAAGGTTATATATGAGGATGGAGTCCAAGATTACCCTTTAAAATCTATTTTTACATACACATATATATCCATGAAAATATATGTATGTGTGTGTATATATATATATATACATACACACACAAACATTTTTATGGAACTTAGTTTAAAAATGAGATTTAGAGTCTTATTGAATCTAAAAAAAAGTAGATGAATATTGTTTACCTCGTGGCAATAAGGCCTAAGGGTTTTATCAAATAAAAATTTGTTAATTGAAGCAGGGCACCCAAAGGGTACCTGGGTGCTCTGACCCCGGTGCTCTGGGTCAACCCAGAGGGAGAGGGTGATGAGGGAGGTGGGAGGGGTGTTCTGGATGGGGGAACACATGTATGTGGCTGATTCATGTAGATGTATGACAAAAGCCATCACAATATTGTAAAGTAATTATTCTCTAATTAAAGTAAATTAACTAATGATTTTTTTAAGAAAGAAAATTTTTTACTACCAGAAAATGAAAGAAAAACAAAAAAGGAAGAAAGCCCAAGAGAATCCCAGGGGATTTAAGTCAACAGAAATATTGCCAATGATATAGAGCATAACCATGACATTTCCTGTCATCTAAGAAAATGGCAACCCACTCCAGTACTCTTGCTTGAAAAATCCCACGGAGGGGTATGAGAGTCTATAGTCCATGGGGTCGCAAAGAGTCGGACATGACAGAGTGACTTCACTTTCACTTTCTTTCACTTTCACTAAGAATACAATGATATTGTCTTCTGACTCAGAAAATGTGTCCTGTGTCATTTCAAATGAGGAAGAAACATTTTGTTGCTCTTCCTGTGATACAGACTGTGGTATTGCATCTTTTCTGTTGTTAAGAAAAAAGCCATTTTGAACCTTCCATTTGGATCCAAGTCAATAACACAATAAACTGCTTCAGTCAATCAACCAAACAAGGACAGCATTGACCAGATTTTATAAAATAAAATAGAATTAAAATATTTCATGTTTAAGAGTACAAGCTCCAGATGCTTAGGTGCTATCATTGAAATCCAGGTTTTGCCACTTGCCAAGTGTATAATAACCTTGGGAATGTGACTCAACTTCTCTTTGGTACTATTTCTCCTATTTAAAATAAGCATAATAACATACCTACATCATAGGGTTATTGTGAGAATTAAATGAGTTAACACATATGAAAAATTTCAGAACAGTCTCTGAAACAAAGGGCTATATGAGCACTTGTTATTAAAACAGTTGTTTAAAAAGTTCAGACAAACAGGACTAGAAGTATTCAAGAGAAAGCAGCGGTACTTTCAAAATTCTTGTACATAAAATAAAACAGCCAACTGATTAAAAAAAGAGAAAACTTTAGAGATTAGACTATTATATCATTAATGGTCAATTATATGATGTAGGCTATTGGTTTTCAATAATTTTTGCTTGGGTAACTCTTATTTTTTTTTATTAGCTATGAGCCCACTTCTCATATTCATAGGTTGATATCTGAGGTTGCATATTATAGTTTTATATAGATACATCAGATACAATCTCCAATGCATTAAAAATACCATTTTCACTTTCAAATGTAGTCAGTGAAATCTAACGTAGCTATTTGATACTCATTGTTTCCTATTTTTAAAATATGCAGACTGACTGCCAGTGGGCTCTAAAGTATTTCTGGGATTATAGAGACAGGAATGTTGCACAACTGTAATGTTGCTCTGTTGCTAAGTCATGTCCGACTCTTTGCAACCCCATGGAATGCATTTACTAAAAAACAGAGCAGTTGCACTGTTACAATGGGTGCATTTATGACATATAAATTATACCTCAAGAAAGCGGTAAAAAATTCACAAACAAGCTGGAAATTTTACATTTTTTTTCCTCTTTTGATCTTTATTTCCATCCTATTTCTCCTGTTCAATCCAATCCTACTGGAGTATATTTTCAGGATTAAAAGTCTTATCTGAGGCCCCTAAAGTTCTTTGTGACCAAAGTATGTATATAAATTTTAATTTAAATATTTTTATTGCATTATGGAAGGCTCTAAATATTAAACCACTTATTCTATATTGGATTATTATAATTAGCACACAGCTGATCAAAAACAATATTAATACACTAAATTTTGTATAAATGTAAAAATGAACATTTATTAGACACTCATAATTTAATGAAACAAGTGGAAATTTTTTTCATTTTGTTGGTCCTTTTCAGCTTGTCATTGCCAAATTGAATAAAATCCAATATCAATTTTATTTCAAGGTTTTGGTTTTATAGATTTAAGCACCAAGAAACACTTTTTAAACATAAATCATAAGACAGAGAAGGAGGGAGCTTATATAAACAATATGTTGTTGTTGTCGTTAAGTCGATAAATTATGTCTGAGTCTTTTTTGACCCCATAGACTGTAGCCTGCAAGGTTCCTCTGACCATGGGATTTCTGGAGTGGGTTGGCATTTCCTTCTCCAGGGGATCTTCCCAACCCAGGGACTGAACCTATATCCTCTGCCTTAGCAGGCAGATTCTTTACCAGTGAGCCACATGGGAAGCCCATAAACAATGTGGCTCAGTTTTTTTTTTTCTTTCAGTGTCATACATCTAGAGTGATCTATTATTAAAATGCTTTTATGATATAAGCTCCATTAGGTTCTCTCTCAATTTTACTGAAAGGAAAAAATAAAACCACCAAACTTAGAAGCCAATTATTATAATCAACTACTTTCTTAGCACTAACATTATATTTTTGACGTTTTCCTTTGCTTAGCACTGTGAAGGTTTTTATAGTTTTGTAAGATTTTAGTTGAACAACACACAGGTGTGCCTTTCCTTACAAACTGGGAGAGGGCTGATTGCTAAAGGGAACACCTTAATTGCTAAAGGGAACAACTTAACACCTAGGTGAGTTCTCATGCAGATCAGTGCTACAAAGGAGTAAACAGGAAAGTTGAGGATCTGGAAATGGTTCCCTTAAAGCTATCCTCAACTCTGTATCAATTGGGAAGTTTGTGTCCATTTTAAACAGAGATACTCCAGCTTGAAGACTGATCTGGCCATCAAGAAGTCAAAAGCAGGAGAAAGTACATTTGGATGCCACTAGTGGGAAGGGCGGAGAAGGCAATGGCACCCCACTCCAGTACTCTTGCCTGGCAAATCCCATGGATGGAGGAGCCTGGTAGGCTGCAGTCCATGGGGTCACAAAGAGTTGGACATGACTGAGTGACTTCACTTTCACTTTTCACTTTCATGCATTGGAGAAGGAAATGGCAACCCACTCCAGTGTTCTTGCCTGGAGAATCCCAGGGACGGGGGAGCCTGGTGGGCTGCCGTCTCTGGGGTTGCACAGAGTTGGTCACGACTGAACTGACTTAGCAGCAGCAGCAGTGGAAAGGGAAGCTGATGCACCAAGGCAGTCAGAACTGAGCCTGCCCTGCAGGAATGGGTAGGCTTTAGATACTCAGGAAGAGGCAGGGAGGATCTTCTAGTTATGGAGATGGAATGGACACGTTGTCTGTAGGAGAATAGAAAGAGACTTCCTAGAGCATGTGTGCTGGATAGGGCCAAATAAAAATCCACTTCTAAGCACAAGGAGATTGGTCCTAATGTGGTAAGCAGGGCATTCAAGAATTACTCTTTTTTTAACTTCTGAACTCTATCAATTCAAAATAGCAATGGGCATATATAGTTAAGAAGACCCTTCTTAGATAAAAAAAAAACCACATACATTTAAATGTCCACAAAAGAGCTTTAGTGAAATCACTTTACCTTCTATGTAAAGAAGTAGCTGGGTGCCTAGAATTCATTCATTCCTTCAAAACATTTATTAATTTCCAGCTAAACTATGGCTTCCCATGGGTTCACTCCTTGGGAAGGGAAGATTCCCCTGGAGAAGGAAATGGCAACTCACTCCAGTATTCTTGCCTGGGAAATCCCATGGTCAGAGGAGCCTGGTGGGCTATAGTCTAAGGGGCTGCAAAAGAGTAGGACACAATTTAGCGGCTAAACAATAATGAAAAGGCTACGTGCTATGTCTGGGGTAATTTTATGAAATTCTTTTCAGTCTATACTCCAAAATCTCAACTACTCACATAGCAGACTACCCAGAACTCTTCTACTGAAGTGATGCTAGATATTGGATACCGGGACTTCTCTGGTGGTCCAGAGGTTACGAATCAAGAATCCGTGCTTTGACTGCAGGAGGCGGGCTTCCTGGGTGGCACTAGTGGTAAAGAATCCGCCTGCCAAGACAGGAGACTAAAGAGATGCAGGTTCAACCCCTGGGCTTGGCAGATCCCCTGGAGGAGGGCATGGCAACCCACTCCAGTATTCTTGACTGGAGAATCCCAAGGACAGAGGAGCCTGGCAGACTGTAGTCCATAGGGTCACAAAGAGTGGGACACAACTGAAGCGACTTAGCACTTATGCATGCACGGCAGGAGGCACTGGTTTGATCCCTTGTTGGGGAGATGTTGCCTGCTGCGAAGTGTGGCAAAAGACAAACAAAACACTGGATGTAGAATACTAAAAGTGTGTGCTGCTGTAAGGGGCACCCACAAATTCCTTTGGTGCTATATCCTGCTTTGGGGCCTGGTGCCCCCTCCCCCAAGACTGTAGTTCCTATGCACCTATCTACACGTTACCCTAGCTACCTAGATGGAATAAAAGACTGCTGACTGCTGATTGAAGTTGGTATAGCAGTGTAAATTTTTTTCTAAGCATAAACAGATACAGACACATTCTGTATTTGAGTCTATTCACCTCCAGTTGGTAAAATAAGCCATATCCAAACTACAAATTTTCCAGAAGAATTTCCTTTCAAAAGCATTTCTGTCGGAAATAGTCCCTGAGTTGTTTATGGCTACTGACCTAATATTTAGAGTGACCCATATTTAAGTCAACCCAAAGGCTTTTCATTCCCTTTAGAACAGTAACTAAAATGAAAGGGAAAGCTTATACCTGGAAGGATTTTTGAGTGCAGATTTCCACTTTACTGTGTTCAACTGCCACCCTACAAGCCTGAGTCACTCCTCCAACGTTCCTTCTATGACGTGTCATCTTTGAACAGTCTCCCTGCATATTGGGCTACCATGTGGCTGCTCTCCCCAGAACCCCACTCCAGGACCCAGCTCTGAACCACCCCATTTTCCTGATTCTTCTGCCCCCTGCCGGCCAGGCTGCACTTTGTTCTTCCTGTGCCCTAAACGCAACTGAATGTACTCAGGTATCTATGAAAGGACGTTTTTTTCACATTACATCATTGTATCTGCCTTACATTGTTACTTATCTTTGAACCCCTGGCATTTAGGAGAGTTCTTGACAGGTGACTATTGCTCAGTGCATGTTTGCTGAATGAAGAGAGATACTTCTAAGGCCCTAGTACCCACTATGTAAATAAAGAAAAATAGCCCAACAACCACCAAGGGTTTCAATTTTATTACTTAGGATTCATGAGTCATCAGGGGCCTATGACATTTCAAGTGAAGGATTTTGGTTTTTGTTTGTTTGCATTTGTTTTGCCTTGCAGCAGCAAATGTCTGTGTGTGTGTATGTGTGTGTATGTGTGTGTGTGTATAAATAATATGTGTTTATAGGAATACGCATGTGACGTGCCAGACAATACTGGCAAGATAGCCTTCGCTGTCACCTATGAATCCTACAGTTGTCTTACATTTTTACCTCTATTCTACCCTGTCCTGGCTTTTCGTTCTCTTGTCATAAGCTGTTTGCTGCCACACACCACAGACACACACACACACACACACACACACACACACACACACACAAAACCCCTCAGGTCAAGTGGTAAGAACAGGAGATAAAAATACAGAAATATAGAAACACCAGGATCCCCAACCCCCACCACTACCCTTTTCGGTGACTCATCTAGCCAACTCAAAGTGAGATTTGCCATTTTAATTGCCTCACCAGTAAGTCTCTTTTGGTTTCCTTGATCTTTGGGAGTAGTTTGTGGGTTTGGGGTGTTGGACATTAAAAGTAGCGATGTTGGAGGTAAAGACTAAGCTGGATAAACATGAAGGACCCTCGGGGTCCTCCAGCATGTGGAGACCCTCTGGTGGAAAATGAACTGGCATGTCTAAGATTCCTGCTGATGTGGGGGAGGGGCCAAGTAATGACCTAGCTTGTGAAATCAGCCCTCTGGGGCTGGCATACAGTCATAAACTGGGCCAATTAAATTCTTAGAGGAAAATATAATTGTGTCAACTTCAAATGTTGAGTTGAACTATTCAAGAATGAGCTGTTCTTTTAATTGCCCAGCGTCTGAGCCTACCTCTTCCTATGGTATGCTGGCAGCTAAGGGCAACTCCAAGCTTTTGGTGCCTGGGTGCTGGGAATAACAAAACCTTTTGCCCAGAACTTTAATCTCCCAGAGGTCAAAATTGAATTGATAGTGATGAGACACATGAGTTTGGGGCCTTAGAACTGATATTTGGATGGGTTAAGATTTGGGGCTGTTGGCATGGGGTGAATGTATCTGCATGTAAGAACTACATGATTTGTGGTGATGAAGAGGATGGAGTGTTACAGGCTGAACTGTATCCCCCCAAGTTTCATGTGTGGAAGTCCCCTGAGGACTTCAGAATGTGACTGTATTTACAGACAATGCCTTTCTGAGATCCTTATGGTAAAACGAGGTCATTTGGTGGTCTTTCATCTGGTGGGACTGGAGAAGGCAATGGCAACCCACTCCAGTACTCTTGCCTGGCAAATCCCATGGATGGAAGAGCCTGGTAGGCTGCAGTCCATGGGGTCGCTAGGAGTCAGACACTACTGAGCAACTTTACTTTCACTTTTCACTTTCATACATTGGAGAAGGAAATGGCAACCCACTCCAGTGTTCTTGCCTGGAGAATCCCAGGGACGGGGGAGCCTGGTGGGCTGCCGTCTCTGGGGTTGCACAGAGTTGGACACGACTGAAGCGACTTAGCAGCAGCAGCAGCAGCAGCAGCAGCAGCATCTGATGGGACTAGAGTGCTTGTAAGAGGAGATTAAGACACAGATTTGTGCACACACAGAGGAAAGAACACATGAGGACATGCAACAAATTTTAAAATGGCAAAAGGCTGACAAACTCAGACACATGATCATCTGATCACGTGGCAGGACTCTCCTGAGGATGTGCAGGATGGGGGCCTTGAGGCTCAAGCTAGGTTAGCTGTATGGTGAACTGCCTGTTTGAAATGATGGGAAGAAAATGGATACCTCAAGGATTAGATTTTCTGTCTTCTCATCCTCCATTAGCTCCACTATACATATTTGTAGAGAGGGTTTCTCTCTCATGAGCCTTCACCAGCCTCTTATATTTATGTTTTTAGTCCAACCAAATAATCTTTTTGTACAAATGTACCTTCTGGAAGAATCCTTGCAAATACCCTGTCCAGCGTTGTAATTAGTCATGGGTCAGTTACTCTTTACAGCAACATTTGATGTAGATCTCTGAACCTGGGCTTTCTGGGCCCTGCCAGCTGCAGGTGATAGAGCCAAGGGGTAAGAGGTTCCTTGGATGCAAAGGAAAGCTCTTCTGCAGTTGCACTGAACATTTGAGGATTTGGGTGAAATTTTTCAGTTTCAGAATTCAGTGGATCTCAAATCAGGTTGCCAGTGCTGAGGTCATTTACATGACCCTTTTTCCATTTTCACAGGCAAAGGTCCTCTCTTGCTTAAGACAAAAACTCATAAAACTGTGCCAGAGAAATATGATTTTTTTTCACACTTCACAAAGCTGTCAAAAAGCCTGGGTTTGCCAGTTTTGCTTTTAATGTGCAAAACCTTTCACACAGCTCCAGGCACAACCCAGGATCTGGTGGCCAACCTGTTGAATTTCCTTCCAAGGGAAACAGTAGAAGCGCTGTTGGAGAAGAGGATGGCATTGACTCCATCTGGAGCTGGCAGGGATGTCACCCATATTCAAAAGTGAGGAAGCACTGGCTTCTACAGCGACAACCTTTATTTTACAAGCAGGTTTAAGAGCACACAGGCATATTGTGTGTGTATTTGTATGTGGATATTCAGGCTCTAGCTGGAAACTCTGGTCAGTTGCTCTACTTATTCATGGGAGGGCATATCCAGATGATCCAGAAGGGTATTTTGGGAACAACTGGGGCCTTGAGTCAACCCACTCTAGATTTGAGTCCTGGCTGTGCTAGACCACACGCTGTGACCATGGGTAGGTCACTCAAACTCTCTGAACTTCAGTTTTAACATTAGTTAAATTAACAGAGACTATAATTCATGCACTCCTTGCTAAGGATATATTGGGATTATGTGTTTAGAAGTTGTAGTACAGTGTTTGTTAGAAAGTTGATAAGTGTTATTAACATTCTTGTTATTGTCTTTACCTACCTAATAAGGTTATTGGGAGAGGGAGAGATAATGAAGCTACAACTCCAGACACATCATGGGCTCTCAAGAAATGGTATGTGTGTGCATGCAAAGTCACTTCAGTCATGTCTGACTCTCTACAACCCTTTGGACTATAGCCTGCCAGTCTCCTCTGTCCATGAGATTCTTTAGACAAGCATACTGGAGTGGGTTGCCAGGCCCTCCTTCAGGGATTGAACCCGAATCTCTTATGTCTTCTGCATTGGCAGGTGGGTTCTTTACCACTAGCACCACCTGAGAAGCCCCAATAAATGGTAATTACTTTTAATTTCTATTAGTAAATGCAGTTATGGTGGACTTTCCTGGTGGTCCAGTGGTTATGACTCTGCCTTCTAATACAAGGGACACAGGTTGGATCCTGGATGGGAAACTAAGATTTCAAGGGGTAACTAAGCCCATTCCCTGCAGTGAGGATCCCACTTGCCACAACTAAGACCCAATGCAGCCAAGAATAAATAAATATTTAAAAAATAAGTGCAATTATGTTCAGGAGTCCTAGCTGTGATTTCATCTCCCCATAAGTCAGTAGGGCAGAGGTTGGCAGAGCCAGAAGCTAGGGGAAAGGATCATGTAACAACTGGGGTCCCTGCCTTTGACTATACCAAAGGCAGTTCAGGGAGTACTGAGATATGCATGGGTTTCATCACTTGAATGTTAATCTTTTCAACATTTGAAACATTGAATTTTGGAGAAAAGAGTTGGTGAATGGTCACAGGATATGGAAAATAAAAGACGTTTCATGGACACCAGAGGATTCTTACATAATTTGCTAAAAGATATATAACCAAAAAACAAAAACAAATCCATGAGATTCAAACTGAATTTGTCACCTCTGCTCTAATGACATTAAAGATGTGTTGCCTGCATTTGGCCAGTGGTGGACTCTTGACCATGGAACCCAGTCTCAGACTGTCCAAGAGGATCCCAGAAATCCTACCCCATCTGCTGGGCTTCAGGTACAGACTATTGCTTAGAGACTGTGTTCATGTGCTTTTAGACTTTTGATAAAAGGTTACTGGAAGTCAAATCCAAGTTGCATAGATAGAATGCAAAAGTAGCTTTGCAGTACAAATCTTTTTTTTTTTTAGTATTTATTTATTGATTTATTTGGCTGCCTTGGGTCTTGGCTGCGGTGCATGGGATCTTCATTGCCATCATGCAGGATCTTTTGTTGGCTCTAGTTGTGGCTCACAGGGTTAACTGCCCTGTGGTATTTGGGATCTTAGTTCCCCAACCAGGGATCAAAACTGCATCCCCTGGATTGCGAGGCGGATTCCCATCACTGGACCACCAGGGAAGTCTCTAGGGTACAAATGTTTCTAAAAACAGAATTTATTTATTACAGAACTAATTTGTTTCCCAGCCAATTTATTTTTCTTTAGCAAAAAATACATTTTACAAGACTAGAATATTTTGAATTAAAAAAAATTAGGAAAGGATGGAACATATAAAGTACCCTATAATCTCTAGAGAGGTGAGAGGCAGGAAATATCAACTTGAAGCTTACAAAAATGGTAATGACACACCTCCTAAGAAAGTAACCTTATAACATTTTATGGTCATCAGTTCATTTTGCACATGAGTAAACAGTGATAAAATGAGGTGATGTGTAAGCAAGTTTGTAACCAGCTGTGCCTTTTGCAACTATATAGATGCCCTAACACTTGACAGAACAGAAGTTAATTTTCATAGTTGAGGACAACACTTACTACATTTATCCATGTAATTCTCTTGCAAGGGAATCACTCTGTGTTAATTAGAGAGCTGATATATGTATTATTTATATTTTTATTTTTTATATGTTACGATGTTTTGACATCTGAGAAACTTGTCTGGGGAGAGACTCTGCTCCTAAGGCTAGCCCCAGTTCTTAGATAAGAGCTTAGCTGGGAGCAAGCATTTCACATACAAACTAACCAATCCAGAACCATGCGTTCTTTTTGTGGACTGTGCACCCCTGGAAGCAGTATTTCTCTGCCTTAATCACCCATAACTAAGTGCCAGGCAACCAGGGACCATGCCCATAACTTAGAGCCTGCCAATATTATTCCGACTGCTGCTGCTGCTGCTAAGTCGCTTCAGTCCTGTCTGACTCTGTGCGACCCCATAGACAGCAGCCCTAAACTGGTTACCCTTCCCTGCCTTGCTCTTCTCACAGAAATCCCAGTAAAGGCAATGGCTCCCCACTCTTCTCTGTCCCTTCCCCCTCCTGACTAAGCTGGTGTTTCCACACAGGTGATGTCCTGTCTCTTGGACCTGTGAGTATAGTACATTTTGCTTTCCTGATCTGCTCCTGTGTCTCCTTTTGTGGCCACACCTGAATGATCATCATTCAGAAGAACACAGAACTACATATGACAAGTGGTTGGCAACAGGTTCTTGCTGCTAGGTGCCATGCTATCCTTTTCAGATGGGCAGAAGCACAATTGTAGCACCAGGTCATTGAAATTCAGAACACACCTGAACAGAGCTGAACACAACTTTGTCCTGAGTTCCCCTAAATGGTCCTCAGCTTCCTCTCTTTGCCAATCCTTTAAGCTTAATGGTTCTCATATTAATGTATTTCTTGCTCAGATCTGGCTACTGACCTGCTGACTCATGGATCTCAACCTTGGAGCCTTCTTCCTCTACCTGACCTCAAGGGTAATACTTCCCAGTTCCTCTCCAACCATCCATATCCCTCTCCACTTGCAACTCACCCTAGTCCATGCCATGTTACATCTTCCTTGCAGAACCCTCTCAACACAGACACACTGACACACTCAGTAAGATGTGACATTTGCCATAGCTACCTAAAATAGGCAGCTGTTTAATACAAAACACTAAATAAATAGAAGTTTAATTAGCAAATGTGTTAATACTTTATCCTATTTTAGGAAATTTAGGAGTTATCCAAATTCAATATCAAATTATGTATGCATGTGACTATATACTACCTTTTATACTGTAGGGATATAATCATCATCTCACTAATTACAAATAAAAGAAAGCTGTTTTCTATGACTGAAAAAAGCTTTAAAGAATTTCTCTGTTGACTAATGATTATTTATTATTGTCTATTTTAATGGATCAAAATTTCATTTATCTGTTTTCATATGATTGCTGTACTAAAATGTAAAGCGAATCATAGAATTATGTTCTCAAGCTAAACATGCCCCTTGAAATTCTTTTTTAGACTGTTAAATATTAATAGTTTGCTAAATATTATTTAGAAATGGTATAAAGATCAACTTAAACTTGGATAAAGTAAGCACAAACAAAATTAATAAGCAATGTCTGTGATATTGCTTGCTAAATCTTGTACATGGCACAAAGATAAACTTGGACCCCAAAAAACCCACAAATAGAATTAATAAGCAAAAACTATAATATATATTTTCATACATAAACCTTAAAATAGTTTTTTAAAACTACCTTGGGTGACATTCATCATTACCCGCATTTACCCTTCAAAGGAAACAACTTCTCTTGCCCTTCTGTGAGTAGTAGTAAGTGGTGATGGCTGATAGCTATAAAAACCTCACTGTGTTTCAGATAGATATTGTTCTTGGTGTGAAAAACATGTGTTACTTAATCCTTTTAACACAACAAACTGTGGGAAATTCTGAAAGAGATGGGACTATCAGACCATCTGACCTGCTTCCTAAGAAATCTGTAGGCAGGTGGAGAAGCAACATTTCTAACTGGACATGGAACAACTGACTGGTTCCAAATCAGGAAAGGAGTACATCAAGGCTGTATATCATCACCCTGCTTATTTAACTTATATGCAGAGTACATCATGAGAATCGCTGGAGTGGATGAAGCACAAGCTGGAATCAAGATTGCTGGGAGAAATATCAATAACCTCAGATTAACAGATGACACCACCCTTATGGCAGAAAGTGAAGAAGAACTAAAGAGCCTCTTGATGAAAGTGAAAGAGGAGAGTGAAAAAGTTCGTTTAAAACTCAACATTCAGAAAACTAAGATAATGGCATTTGGTTCCATCACTTCATGGTAAATAGATGGGGAAACAATGGAAACCATGACAGACTATTTTGGGGGGCTCCAAAATCACTGCAGTTGGTGACTGAAGCCGCGAAATTAAAAGACGCTTGCTCCTTGGAAGAAAAGTTATGACCAACTTAGACATCATATTAAAAAGCAAAGACATTATTTGCCAACAAAAGTCCCTCTAGTCAAAGTAGTCATGTATGGATGTGAGAGTTGGACCATAAGAAAAGCTGAGTGCTAAGGAATTGATGCTTTTGAACTGTGGTGTTGGAGAAGACTCTTGAGAGTCCCTTGGACTGCAAGGAAATCCAACCAGTCCATTCTAAAGGAGATCAGTGCTGGGTGTTCTTTGGAAGGACTGATGCCAAAGCTGAAACTCCAATACTTTGGCCACCTGATGCAAAGAACTGATTCACTTGAAAAGACCCTGATGCTGGGAAAGAGTGAAGGTGGGAGGAGAAGGGGATGACAGAGGATGAGATGGTTGGATGGCATCACTGACTCAATGGACATGAACTTGAGTAAGCTCTGGAAGTTGGTGGTGGATTGTGAAGCCTGGCATGCTGCAGTCCATGGGGTCACAAAGAATCGGACACAACTGAGTGACTGAACTGAACTGAACAGGTAGTAGCCAAAAAAAGTCACTCACCCCAAATTCCCACTAAGTGGTCAGTGAGGAAACCAACCCATTCACTCTCCAGGGCCGTGGGAGTCACAGCCCCCTGCTTCACCACTTCTCTCCAGAGATCAGAAACCCTGCAGGACCGGGACTTGAGACAGGCCGCAGAAAACATTGTGAGACCACCACCTAACTTCATTCTCTCCCTCATCCCCAACAAAAACAACAGTAAAGGGATTTCTTTTAAAGACAGCTTCAGACAGACAAGAAAACAGGAGATGAGATGGCAGCAACAAAATTTAGGAAGCTGGAAAGCTGAAGGTTGAGTAGGGACTAAGCTCATCCAAGAAAACTGAGTCATAAGCTCCCAGTTGGGAATCTAATTATAACTAATTAACACCCCTCCAAGCCTCTCAGCCAATGGACCAAAGTCCAAGTCTCAGGCACTGGTGGAGCCAGTCATCTCTGGCCTAAGAGTGAGGGAGAGTGGGACGGATGAAGTCCCTGAGAAACAAGTTCTTAGATCTCACCTCACTCCAAGTATATGCTCTCCCACCCTCCAAATGTTTAAAAGTTCCTTCTATGTTTGGTAGCTTACCAGTGAAACTGAATTCAGAGTTTTAAAGACTTTAATTACAATTTCAATTCCTTTAATAAATGCCATTACATGCTCCTGAGAATGGTTAAAACATACAAGACTGGCAAATGGAATGTTGGTGAGGATACTGAATAACCAGAAGTCTCATCCGCAGCTGGTGGAGGTATAAGGTATATAGTATGACCACTTCAAAGAATAATTGGAAGGTAAAATTTACATTTATCCTGTCACCTACCAACTTCACTCCTAGGTATTTATTCAATATATCATATCTCTTTCCATACCTGTTGCTAGTTTTACTGGGCATAGGCATATGAAACCATTTCTCAATCATGGTTTCAAAAGATTGTTTCTGTTAGCACCTTATTTCTGACCCAGTATAGGATATATGCTAGATAATTTTTCAGTCTCGTGCACTTGTCTTAAAGATATTTGAAGGATGAAATTATCCTTGCTTTCCTTTCTTCAAAACCAATTTGTTTAATATGAATAACAAAAGTAAACTGTACTTATTAAGCATTTGTCACACTGATTGATGTTGTGAGTATTTTACATATTTCAACTGACTTAATCCTCACCAAAAAATTTGAAGGGACAATTCTTAGAAATATTTAACAAAATCAAGGTCTTATTTATAAATATTTTACAAAAAAATGAAACAGAGTGAAAGAAACACTGGAGGTGTAGAAGCCAGGATTTGCAATCAGGCATCTTATCCCAAAGCTTTCCTTACACTGCTTACATGTCATCCTCTTAATGGCCCTCTAAGCAGCTTGGAATCAAACTGATCAGTAAAACCTGGGAATATTTAGTTGGTGCACCTGCAGGTGTGTGTGTGTGTGTGTGTGTGTGTGTGTGAGCGAGAGAGAAAGACAGAGAGAAAACAAGAAATAAGTAGCTGCTGCTAAGTCATGTCAGTTGTGTCCAACTCTGTGCAACCCTATAGATGGCAGCCCACCAGGTTCCTCCATCCCTGGGATTCTCCAGGCAAGAACACTGGAGTGGGTTGCCATTTCCTTCTCCAATGCATGAAAGTGAAAAGTGAAAGTGAAGTCGCTCAGTTGTGTCCTACTTTTAGCGATCCCATGGACTGCAGCCTACCAGGCTCCTCCATCCACGGGAGTTTCCAGGCAAGAGTACTGGAGTGGGTCGCCAGTGCCTTCTCCAGAAATGAGTACAGATGGTAAGAATTTTTGTTTTCGGGGAAAGTAGATTGTAAACAAGGGGAATTTTTTTTCTAAATTTCACTTGCTAAAATGCAAAATGCAAAAAATTTCAAACATCTAGTTCATGGTTTGAGGCTGTTAGAAATTTTAAATGGATAAACAAGCATAGGCTGAGTTTTAAGAACCTGAAAGAAAGTTGAATAAAGTTAACACTGGATACGGTAAATTTCTAGGCTGGAAATTTCTTCCCTCATTTAAGAGAGAAACTTAGAAACCCATAAGACACAAGAAATGAGACTTTATGTAGAAAGAGTGTTGCAAAGAAAATTATTTCTTGTCTAAAAATATTAATAACAAATCCTTAAATGAAGAGGAATTATCATGAGTTAGGTATGAGCAATTTAGTGTATCTAATATAATATGAACAATTTTTTTTGTAATTCAGTTTCTGATAGATATAAGGTTGTTGCACATCCAAGTGGTAACTAAGATGTACCAGCACAGTATTATATTAATAACTTCACATATCATAAATTTTATTAATTTATTATATTTAATAATAATGATGATGATATGAAATGGCATAATTAGAAAACCTGACTTCATATTTTATCTTATTTTCTAAAATGAAGGTAAATGGTAGATTAATTGAACCAGATAAATGAGCACTTCAAATTGAAACAATGTTATAGAAATAATCATCAGCTTTTCATTTCTCTTTGAGTTGTTTTGATCTACTGCATCCTGCTATTTCTGGATGAGGATTTTTGAAACCATGAGTATCTGGAATTAGTCCTGGACAACAGCACATACAGTCAAGGAAGTGAGAGGTAGAACTGGAAGAAGAGGGAATGGTAGTTGGCTGGCCAAGGTCAATACTGGAAAGTCGTGAGGACATAGTAAGAACTAAGCTAGAAAAGTGGAGCATGCAAGCACTGCAAGTAGTTTCCAGATGAATCAAAGTATCTTTATAATGGTTGGAAATAACACACATCTGCTTTTGCCACACTGTATCTTAAATATTCTGTATTACTTGACCCATTACAGCATTGTTGAGACATTTAACTTTCTGAAATGTATCAGTATCATTTATATTGAAAAAGTATGTTTTGCACACATTCCTACTTAAGACAACTAGGAATGGGCTAGAAATATCAACATGAGAAAAATTAAGTGTATTAAACCAACAGCCGTATTTCATGGTGAAGTAGTAGTGTGCTCCCAAAATCACATTCTGAGAACCTCCAAACAAACAAGATCTTGCTTACTATTCAGTTCAGTTCAGTCTCTCCGTCGTGTCCGACTCTTTGCGACTCCATAAACTGCAGCACCCCAGGCCTCCCTGTCCATCACCAACTCCCAGAGTCCACCCAAACCCATGCCTATCCAACCATCTCATCCTCTGTCATCCCCTTCTCCTGCTCTCAATCTTTCCCAGCATCAGGGTCTTTTCAAATGAGTCAGCTCTTCGCATTAGGGGGCCAAAGTATTGGAGTTTCAGCTTCCACATCAGTCCTGAACATCCAGGACTGATCTCATTTCGGATGGACTGGTTGGACCTCCTTGCAGTCCAAGGGACTCTCAAGAGTCTCCTCCAACACTAGAGTTCAAGAGCATCAGTTCTTTGGCACTCAGCTTTCTTCACAGTCCAAATCTCACATCCATACATGACCACTGGAAAAACTTGCTCACTATTACTACTGGTAAATTGGTTTAAAGGTTTTGGTTAACACAGTAAGACAATACTGAGAAACAAAATGCATGCCTGAAGATAAGAGAAAAATTATTATGTGGGCGTGAAATTCGTTCAGAACTAAAGAGACACGACTAAGTATTCTTAAAATAAGGAAGACAATTCAGCAGAGTAGTGAAATTCAAGATAAATATCCCAAATAACTTTTCTTTATATGAGCAATAAATGGTTAAGAACTTAAAACATAAAATGTCTAGGAAAAAACACTAACAAAAAGCTGTGTGAGTTTTTTTAAAGTAAAACAGAAAAGTAACTTTTCTGAAGTAAACCATAACAGTAATTCAAAAGATATAAAAGAAGAGAAAGACATGTCTTATTTCTGAACGAGACTAAACATTAAATATAAATTACTCATTTACTAATCAAAATTTATTTTTAAATTTTAGCTTATTAAAATGATTCTAACATTGAATTACCTCATTAAATGGAGATATGAGAATGGCTTATAAAATCTTGAACAAAGGAAATATTGAAATCAGACTCTCACTACCATATAGTAAAATGTAATATAGAACTCTGGTGATGAAAACCATATGATATCAGCAGAGAATTGACAGATCAATGAAACAAAATGGATAACTTTAAAGGAGACTCTAGTATAGAAGAACATGTTATGTAATAAAGGAAATGTCACAAACCAATGAGGAAGGCTTTTTCATCCAACGAATAAGATTGAGAACACTAATAAACTTCAGAGAAAAGCAAGATCCTCAGAGAAGAAGAAATACAAATGGTGAATGAGCATATAAAAAATGCTCAGTCTTGCTAGTAACCCAGGAGATGCAAAGTAAGACCACAGTGATTTATGTTTTATAACCTCTAGATTGGCAAAAATTAGCAAACATACTGAAATTGGAGAAAATGTGGATCAAGGCAAAATCTTACATCTTGCTGATAAGAATATAAATTGGTACAGTCACACTGAAATTTGCATTATTCTGTAAACTTAAGGCCTGCATCCCCCTCAACCTAGCAATTTTAATCCTATATATACATTTCACAGATATTCTTGCATATGTGTGCCAGTAGATTTGTACAAAATATTCTTAGAAATGTTATTAGCAAAAAAATTAAAAATCCAAAAAAAATCCAGTTTAAAAAAAAACCAAAATGTTATTTGACAATAGAATAAAAATTACATTGAGGCCTATTCACACAATGAAATAATAAACACCAGTGAAAATAAATGGACATAATTATGAATGACTCCTAAAAACTATTGAGAAAAAAAGGAAGTCACAGACTACTACATGATACTATTTTTCTAGAATTCTAAAACCAATGAAAGTAAATTACATATTATTTAGAAGATCATACATATGACAAAATTGCTATTGTTATAAGCATAGTCATGGTAAGTCAAACACACAGAACGGAACAGAGTTTCTCAGTCTTGACACTATTGGCAAGTAACTCTTGGTGGCGAGAGATTGTCCTATTCATTATTGGATATTTAGCAGCATCCCTAGATAGTATATTCAAAAGCAGAGACATTACTTTGCCGACTAAGGTCCGTCTAGTCAAGGCTATGGTTTTTCCTGTGGTCATGTATGGGTGTGAGAGTTGGACTGTGAAGGCTGAGTGCCGAAGAATTGATGTTTTTGAACTGTGGTGTTGGAGAAGACTCTTGAGAGTCCCTTGGACTGCAAGGAGATCCAACCAGTCCATTCTGAAGATCAGACCTGGGTGTTCTTTGGAAGGAATGATGCTAAAGTTGAAACTTCAGTACTTTGGCCACCTCATGCAAAGAGTTGACTCATTGGAAAAGACTCTGATGCTAGGAGGGATTGGGGACAGGAGGAGAAGGGGATGACAGAGGATGAGATGGCTGGATGGCATCACCGACTCGATGGACATGAGTTTGAGTGAACTCCGGGAGTTGGTGATGGACAGGGAGGCCTGGCGTGCTGCAGTTCATGGGGTCGCAAAGAGTCGAACACGACTGAGCAACTGAATTGAACTGAACTGAAGGCAAGGAGAAAAGGAATGATATATCCATTTGAATGCAGAGTTCCAAAGAATAGCAAGGAGAGATTTTTAAAAAAGCCTTCCTCAGTGATCAATGCAAAGAAAAAGAGGAAAACAATAGAATGGGAAAGACTAAAGATCTTTTCAAGAAAATTAGATATACCAAGGGAACATATTATGCAAAGATGGGCCCAGTGAAGGACAGAAAGCATGGACCTAACAGAAGCAGAAGATATTAAGCAGAGGTGGCAAGAATACATGGAAGAACTACACAAAAAAGATCATCACGTCCCAGATAATCATGATGGTGTGATACTCACCTAGAGCCAGACATCCTGGAATGCAAAGTCAAGTGGGCCTTAGGAAGCATCACTACAAACAAAGCTAGTGGAGGTGATGGAATTCCAGTTGAACTATTTCAAATCCTAAAAGATGATGCTGTGAAAGTGCTGCACTCAAAATGTCAGCAAATTTGGAAAGCTCAGCAATGGCCACAGGACTGGAAAAGGTCAGTTTTCATTCCAATCCCAAAGAAAGGCAATGACAAAGAAGGCTCAAACTACTGCACAATTGTACTTATCTCACATGCTAGCAAAGTAATGCTCAAAATTCTTCAAACAAGGCTACCACAATATGTGAACCATGAACTTTCAGATGTCCAAGCTGGTTTTAGAAAAGCCAGAGGAACCAGAGATAAAATTGCCAACATCTGTTGGATCACTGAAAAAGCAAGAGTTCCAGAAAAACATCTACTTCTGCTTTATGGACTATGCCAAGGCCTTTGATTCATGTGTGGATCACAACAAACTGGAAAATTCTTCAAGAGATGGGAATACCAGACCACTTGACCTGCCTGCTGAGAAATTTGTATGCAGGTTAAGAAGCAAGTTAAAACTGGACAAGAGTTAGAACCAATCTGGAACAACAGACTGGTTCCAAATTGGGAAAAGAGTATATCAAGGCTATATATTGTCACCCTGCTTATTTAACTTATACATCATGAGATGTATCATGAGTACATCATGAGAAATGCAAGGCTAGATGAAGCACAAGCTGGAATTAAGATTGCCAGGAGAAATATCAATGACTCAGATATGCAGATAACACCACCCTTATGGCAGAAGGCAAAGAAGAACTAAAGAGCCTCTTGATAAAGTGAAAGAGGAGAGTAAAAAATCTGACTTAAAACTCAACATTCTGAAAACTAAGATCATGGCATCTGGTCCCATTATTTCACGGTAAATAGATGAGGAAACAATGAAAACAGTGACAGACTTTATTTTCTTGGGCTCCAAAATCACGGCAGATGGTGACTGTAGCCATGAAATTAAAAGACGCTTGCTCCTTGGAAGAAAAGTCATAACCTAGACAGCATATTTAAAAGCAGAGGCATTACTTTGTCAACAAAGGTCCATCTAGTCAAAGCTATGGATTTTCCAGTATTCATGTATGAATGTGAGAGGTGGACTATAAAGAAAGCTGGGTGCTGAAGAATTGATGCTTTTGAAGTGCGGTGTTGGAGAAGACTCTTGAGAGTCCCTTGGACAGCACGGAGATCCAACTAGTTCATCCTAAAGGAAACAAGTCCCGAGTATTCATTGGAAGAACTGATGTTGAAGCTGAAAGTCCAATACTTAGGCCACCTAATTCGACTAACTGACTCATTTGAAAAGACCCTGATGCTGGGGATGATTGTAGGTGGGAGAGAAAGGGGATGATAGAAGATGAGATGGTTGGATGGGATTATTAACTCAATGGACACAAGCTTGAGTAAGCTCTGGGAGTTGGTGATAGACAAGAAAACCTGGCGTGCTGTAGTCCATGGGGTCACAAAAAGTCAAACATGACTAAGCGACTGAACTGAACTGAATGTATTATAAGTGAAGGTTATTGATGGTTTCTAGTTTCTTCTTTGTATTGTGTTTTCAAGAGAGAAAAAAGGACATGCATGAGTAGCATAAAAATTGTTCAAAAACCTCTACAAATGAGATGGCATACCACTGCTTGATTATCATGGAAGAGTATGACACAAGAAGAATCATTTCAGAACTTATGAGGAAGTTCATTTCTTGTTTATATTTACTGAACATTTAATTTTGAGAAATAGCATTTGATTTTGCTTGCTATGTGTTCTTCCCTTGATCATTTTGTGTGTCAGAGAATGCTTATGAATCTAGTGTGTATCCAGCTTTATTTTTGTAAAGGATAATAGAAAAAGGATTTGAAATCATTTAAGGGTCTGCTGTGTTTGAAACTGCTGGCTTGGATAGTCCCAGGACTGTGATAAACCCTGGCGTTTGTTTAATCTGTTCTCTACTAGCAGCTGACGCACAGCATGCTCTGCTCTTTATATTTCTAATTTTTCTGAACCCTTTGATCAAACTCTGATGATGTAAAAAACAAAACAATAGGATCAGTGGCAGTGGCAGTTAAATGAGTTCAAGAAGTTGGTTAAAGCACTGTCACAGTGGAGAAAATCATTCCTTTCCTTCGAACTAGATCCAAATTCTGTATGGTATAGGAGAGAGAATTAAAGATTATTTTATTTATTCCTGGTACAAACTGGCTGCTGTAGCCCCACTGATAAATATCCAATATGAACTCCATGTAGCCCACAACCCAGGAGTCATCTTAGCCAACATGTACTAGAATTTCTCCCTGTATCATGGGGAAAAAAAGTGAAAAGTATTAGTTGTTCAGTTGTGTCGAACTCTGTGATCCCATGGACTGTCACTCACCAGGCTCCTATCCATGGAAATCTCCAGGCAAGGATACTGGAGTGGGGTGCCATAATCTTCTCCAGAGAATCTTCCCAACCCAGGGATTGAACCCAGGTCTCCTGCATTGCAGGCAGATTATTTACCATCTGAGACACCAGAGAAGACTATATTATAGAGAAGGAGATCATCTTTCTTTGTTTATGGAATTTGACTAGATATTTTTATGGTATAAGTATATGCCACCTGTCCCTGTTTAACCTTTGTTTTTATAAGAAGGCAGAGCAATAGAAACCCAGGATTTGATGCAAACTGAGGCTTCCCTGGTGGCTCAGAGGTAAAGAACCAAATTACCAATGCAGGAGACACAGGAGGCTCAGGTTCAATCCCTGGGTCGGGAATATCTCCTGGAGAAAGGAATAGTAACCCACTGTATTATTCTTGCCTGGGAAAGCCTATGGACAGAGGAGCCTGCTGGGCTACAGCCCATGGGGTTGCTAAGAGTCTGACACAACTGAGCGACTAAAAACAAAAACAAAACCTGTAGCTCTATAGAGATGTAGTGTGTAATAATTAAATTCATGGGTTTATTATGACCTAAATGTTTAAACTCTGGGGCCAACTATTCATTTTCATGGGGGTCACAAAGGGTAAGTGAAACAGTTTGTGGACTGTGTGTTTGCTGGTTTCGTTAAGTGGCCCCATCCTATGTAGCTCACAGCCTCTGTCTCTTTTCCCAACAGTCAAGCATTCTGACCACCATTCCCATGGCTCAGAACACTGTTGCTTAAGCTAAAGGCCAGTACCTGGCCACTCATCTAAAAGACTCCAGACACAGATTTGTCTAACTCAGAAGTTCTCAATGAGGGCCAGGTTTGCTTCCTCTCTCCCACGGGCAAATAACAATGTCTGGAGATACTTTTGGTTGCTACAACTAGGGTGAGGGCACTGTCATCTAGTGGGTAAATGTCAGGGATGCTGTCAAACATCCTGTGATGCACGGGATAGCTCTTCTCCCAAAACAACAAAGAATTATCTGGCCCTGGATGTCAGTAGTGCCTAGATGAGAAACTTGCATCTAAGTCAACACTGAGCAATTGAGAAATAGTCCAACTGCTCTGAAGCTTATCTTTCATCCCACTTGTGCATGTGTGTGCTAAGTCGCTTCAGTCGTGTCCAACTCTTTGTGACCTTATGGACTGTAGCCTGCCAGGCTCCTCTGTCCATGGGGACTCTCCAGGCAAGAATACTGGAGTGGATTGCTGTGCCCTCCTCCAGTGGATCTTCCCCAGCCAGCGATGGAACCTGCATCTCTTATGTCTCCTGCATTGGCAGACAGGTTCTTCTACCACTAGTGCCACCTGAGGAGTAGCTAATTGTTTTGAAAGGACTTTGAATGATCCTTCCTGCTTTGGCTCACTTACACCATCGTATCAGAGGTTTGACTAGGCATGCATCTGTCTCTCTATTTATGGTCTATGAGACAGCCTCTGGGGAATGGAGTCAACTGAACATCCTGATATTGGTTTCAACTGCAGTCAGGTAGAATTCTTCATGATGTAATCAATATCAGTGATTTTCTCTACACAGGGTCTCTGCAATTGGTTCCTCCTTTTGAAAGCAATTTTGGGTCATTTGCTCTGAGTTTAGGTAGAGAAGTTCCTACTTAGCACTGACCAACTCTACTCTATCTTAAAGACATTCAATCAGATAGGCCCTCCATTATATTGGAAGGAATTCTAATCAGCCAGAGGTCAGGAAACAAAGCAGAGAGTAAGGGATGTTGGATGGTTTTCCAGGCAAATAAAGAGGCAGCTACTACAATGGATTGGCAAGAGCAAACAATCAGGAGGCTGGGGACACCTGTATCAGTTTAACACTGTAGACAAGAATGTTGGAGGATTACCACTTTCCAGTATTTTGGATGAAAATGTCTTCCTGCAATCATCAACACACAATACAGAATAATAAAACCATTAAATGGTCAAAGTTATACAGCCAATAAGACACTATCCAAAGTATCCTTCAATGTATTCTTATTGACCATTACATAATAATATTTTTATTAGTTTAGTAATAGAGTACTATAAAGGCTTCCTTAGTGGCTCAGATGGTAAAGAATCTGCCTGCAGTACAGGAGACCCAGGTTTGATCCTGGGTCCAGAAGAACCCCTGGAGAAGGGAATAAAATAGACCTGTTAGAGATACTGTTATACATTTATAATAGCTCTCTCAGATTCCACTGGAATTTAGGAAACAATTTTGAAGAGGTGCATCCAAAGAGAAATCATTACTGATTCTCATACGAAGATAATATTTTTTTTCCTTTTTCTCTTGTATCTCCTTGACATTGACAGTGTGACTAATGTATCTGGTGGTATGAGAAATCCAAAAGGCAATGACATCACGATATGTAATTTTCCCCTTGTGTACTCAGGAAAAGTCAAAGTTCTCTTGTACACTTAAAGAATCAAAAGGCCTAATTTGAAATTGGAATAGTATCCAAAATAAACAAGTTGTAATGTTCTCTTTCCTCCTAAACCCAACCTTTTCCCCTGTAGTTTTAAAGTTTGGAATTATGCTGTCATAATAGTCTGACTTTCATTTTTAATTAGTCAATGATTTAAAAAAGAAAGAATGAAAGAAGAACTTTGCTGTGCATTAAAATCATTGATGTGTAGTTTTCTTTGGGTTCTGGTGTTTGAAGTGCCTTGTATTGACTCTTTTGTTGCCAGCAACTGAAATACCTACTAATGCTTTCTGGCTCTAAAAGAATTGCAAAGCATTGGCTACATATGTTTACCATTATCCACAGAACCGTCAGACCCTTTATTCTAGTGGAGGCATGCATGGAAATAGGCCAGAACGCGAGGGAACACAGTTCCGGTAGTGAAATTAGCAACTGGACAACATTCCCAGGGAAGCGGCTGAGTTCAGTTCTGGCAGAAATCCCACTGCTGCTGGTACAAAAAAAAAAAAAAAAAAGAAGAAGAAGAAGAAAAAGAGAGGAAATACAAAGGGTAAAATTGATCTGGGGGAACCAAAGGAGGTAAAAGCATATGATTTGTACAACATATAAAAAAATAATCCTGATGATTCTTTCCAATTATTCTAAAATTTTGGTTATTGGGTGACTTCTGATTTTGAAATGGCAAAACGTTTTTATGAACCTGGGTTATGCATGAAGGTTTAACACTTAAGACTGGCAACCTTTCGACTTTTGAAGAGAATTTTAAGAGTTCATTCCACTATTGTGGTCAAAGGATTTGAAAACATCATTATCGTTGAATTCAATTGTAGCTATTATTTTTACTTCCCCCAAATTGTATCAATTCACCAAACTAAACATGGTTAAATGAGAAAAAAAATCAATTTTTTTCAGTGTAATCTGTAAAATTTTGGTAGGAATAACTGAAAACATGGATAATCATTAGATGATATGTTACCAATTTATGGTATTTATTTAATGTACAATATAGATTGCTTGGTAACATGAGTGTCTTTGTAAAATATTGCTGAAAATTTGAAATATCAAGGAGGGCATTTCTAATATCACAAAGCTTTCTGAGAACTAGGCAAAATCTAAAATTATTGAAATTTATATAATCATAAAAGAAAACTTACCTTGACCTTTCAGATTCAACTAACAAAACTATATGTTAATCATTGTAAATTTAGTATTTGATTTATGCTTAAAAACAATTGCTGAAATCAGCTTTATTATCCCTTAAAAGGTAAGGAAATTGAGGCATGGAGGCTCATATAAGAATTTTTTATAGAGCTAGAATTTGAACCCAGATTTACTTGACTCTAAGCACACATTGTGGGTTCACTAAACTCATTTCCTCTTCTTTCTGGACTTCTTATAATACCTTGTACTTAGATGTGGTCATGTGACTAAGTTCCACATCAGTTCAGTCAGTTCAGTCGCTCAGTTGTGTCCGACTCTGTGATTCCATGGACTGCAGCATGCCAGGCTTCCCTGTCCATCACCAGCTCCCGGAGTCCACCCACACCCATATCCATTGAGTTGGTGATGCCATCCAACCATCTCATCCTCTGTCATCCCCTTCTCCTCCTGCCTTCAATCTTTCCCAGCATCAGGGTCTTTTCAAATGAGTCAGTTCTTCGCATCAGGTGGCCAAATTTCCATATACTAGATGTAAATGGAAGTGACATGTATCATTGCAAGACTGGCCCATAAAGTCCTTCATGCAAAACCGTCTTTTATGCTGTTTCTCCTTCCATTGGTTTGAGGCAAATATGCATGGACACCTTGGGTATGGTGAATATGACAGAAGTGCAGGAAGGAAGGGACTGAGTCTCCATTTTGCCGCATGACGAAAGTGTCATCTGCTAATCAGACAAATCTACTCTGGAATTTCTGTGGATGAGAAATAACTTCTATTGTATTTGAACCGATATGTTAATACATTTGAGACTTTGTTATAGCAGCAAAAGTTGCTTTGTCTGTGTATTACATATAATACAGGTCTTTCTTCATACTGAAAAGACCTGGAGAAGCCCATACAGAAGGGTAAGATAGCTATTATACACAGGAAAACCTTTTAAAATAGGAATCTGGAAAGATCTGAACAAATAAGGAGACTCTTTTAAGAGACATCAGTTTAAAAAAATCATCACTCAGAAAGAGCTCTCATTTTTCTAATTTATCAACATCTCAAGAACTTGGTTTAGAATCATAAAGATATAAAATCTAACTATTAATGGATATTTGAGAAGTAGATATACTGTAGACCAATACTGTGTACACAGAGATGTTCAGTAGTTTGTTTTAATTGATAGCTTTATTTGGAAAACTCAGAAGGCGGGAGGAAAGAAAAGCAAGAAGACTCACTGTACTTAAATGGGTAATTCAATTCAGAGCAAACAAGAGTCATTCACAATTCTATAAAATTTTCAAACTCTTAGGGACATTAAGTTTTACTTCTGTAAATTCTAGTGATGAGGAATGAAATGGGACTCCTTTAAGAATCGACAATGAGTTGAGGTTTTAGGGTAGTTATATTTGTATGGAAAAAAAATCTGAAATGCCTACATTTTTGTTCATGTTTTTTCTCATATGAGAAAAGAATATTTAAAGAGGCCCTTGTGATGATGCTGAAGCTTTGCAGGACTGTCATTAAAGTGAAAGTGAAGTCGCTCAGTCGTGTCCGACTGCTCCTCCATCCATGTCATTAAAATATTATATAATTTAAAACTAACTCAATATCTGCAAGGAGAATAAGGCTGTTCTGGGTGGAGTTGGAACACTGATGCAAAGTCAGCTTCTTCTATGAGTGTCCAAATCCGCATCTGGTTTGGCCTGGCCCTGATACCTGACTATCTTGTGTTGCATCCCTGGAAGAGGAGTTCTTTAAGGATGGTGGATAAATAGTGTCAAAGTTTCAGAGAGGAGTGGTTGGAAGGTCATAAATTCTGGAACCAGAGACATCTGCCTCTTCTACATTTTAGTTGTTTAGCTTTGATTGAGGCATTGCACGTGTGTGTGTGTGCATGTCTTCAGTTGCTCAGTTGTGTCCAACTCTTTGCAACCCCATGACCTGTAGCCCACAAATCCAGGGATCGAACTCGTGTCTCTTGCATCTCCTGCCTTGACCAGTGGATTCTTCACCACTGTGCTACCTGGGAAGCCTGATTAAGGCATTAGGTATCTCGAATTTTGAGTTGCGGTTTATCTGCCAAAGGGGACAATGCTATTTACCTTGAATGGTCTTTGTGAGAATTATCAGTAATATAAAAGGAGCCCCTGGCAGACAGAGATAATTAAGTAGAAGTGGTGGTGGTTGCTGAAGTACAGTCTGGTCAGAGAGCAAGGTTCAGTCTCCACGGAGGTAAGTTAATAAGACTTGGTTGGAAGGTTCCAATTTATGATCTAAGGGTCAGACTAGGGTTCTAGTGGGGAAAAATATTGGGACACAAGCACATGGAAAACAGATGCATAGTCATAAGGATGGAGGAAAGATTTCAAGGAGCATAGAGAGTCACTCCAGGATCACTAGGCTTATGACAGCATAACTGCCTCTAGAGCTTAGTCATTGGGAGGATGGCCCTGATACAGGAACAGATATGGTAGGATTGTTTCAAGAACTGCACAAAGCTGAGTCTTCAGGCTGTTCAATATATAATGTATGTGTCTGTTTGGTTTTAAGGTAGGCAGAGACAGAAAATTATTATGGAAAGTGAGTTATATTCCTCATTTTTGCTTTTATTTTTATATTACATTCAACAATTAACCTTTCCCAAACTTGCTTGTGATTGTGAGAAGGAATTTTTCAAATGTATAAACTTATATCATGAGATTTAAACCTCTGTGTCTTCTAAATTCTAAATAATTTATGATTCTCATTGTATTTCTCCTTGAATGAACTGGACCTGCCCTTCAGGACTGAAATGGGGAAGAAGATAGGAGAAAGGTAAAGGGTAGGTCAACAGGAACAACAAAAACTATCCACGCATTTATCTTTTTAAAACTCTTTTATAGATACTGAATGTGAAGTGATTGAATTGAGTATTATGCTTTAGCAGTTCATAAAGACAAACATAAAACAATCCCCCTCCACTAAATGGCATTCCAACATTGCCTTCTCATTAAACTTCTTTGGGTAAATGCCATATCTCCCCTCTCTGTTTTCTTCCCACTCCCCTTCCTTCCTTCCCTCTTCTTTCCTCCAACTGAAACTCAGTCTCTTAGGAGTCAGAGATGTAAGGAGATGCTATTCAGTATGAAGAGAGCTATAGGAGGAGGCACAGAAATGCGCACGAAGGACTCTGAGGACAGAGGAGAATAGTTTTAACTCTTCCACAGGGAGTCAAAGTTTGAGGCAGGAGCTGTTCTTGAAAAATATTCCAGGTCTGGCCGAATGAGGAGCAGGAGGATTGCTCAGACGCTGGTCAACCATGAAGAATTTCCTGCTGCCTCCCTAGACCCACACTCAGTCATGGGCTCAGACAGCAGGGCACAGGGACAGCCCCTAGAGACAACCACTCCTAAGGCCCCCCTTGCTCCAGTGAAAGGGAGGGAAGATGCAGGGACCGGAATCTGTAACTGGAGGAACCCCGACTCCCGAAGTTGGCTTTCACTGCAGGCCTCCTAAGGTTGGATATGGATATGATTAGGGTCTGCAATAAGTGACATCTGTTTGCTCTGACCTTTGGGTAATGTGGCGTTTCTTTCTCTGGGGCAGATGCTAGAAAGGTGTTTATTGTGAGTTGACAGGGGTCTTGGTGGGTGGTGAGGTGTGAGTCAAATTCTACTATGCATTTTGGCATTTTGTCTACAGATGTTTCTCAGATGTTTGTGGGCGGGCATGTCCTTAAATAAAGAAATACTAAATGTATGTTTTTGTGTGTGTGGAGGAAAGGAAAAAAACTTGTACTTAAAACCTTGGCCCTTTTAAGCCTTCCATGACACCCCTGTTTCATGGCCAGATTGGAACTAGTCATTGCATGTACTTTCTGAAGAGAAAATTCGCTCATTTAAAGAAAAATCTTCTGTCAGTTTGATATTAACGTGCTATGAAGAAGCGAAATATGGTATTGGGGGAAGAATGGAAGATTTCAGGAAGTACCAGGTACTAGTTTTATGTTGTCCAGCCTTGCTTCATCTCCCCAGTGTACCATCCCACTACACAGGACAGGACACAGAAAGCCTTTAGTAAGGCTCATTCCTAACTCCAAATTTTCACTGCAGTGAGAGTTAGTGTCTTCAGAATTCACAATCTATACCCACTTATGATACCATGGAAGTAAGAAAGAGAGAAAGAAGGCGAACTTGATATTCAACTGTTAATACCATTAGAATTACCTTAAAATATATTTTTAAAAAGGTTTGCAAAGAAATGAGGAAAATTAAACCACATTTTTGAAATTGTGTTCTTTTTTCCTACTTAGAAAAGAAAACTAAACCCAAAGAAAAAAAATCCCATTTTGGTTTTGATTTCCAGAAATCTTCTGAAGTTCTAAAGAAATCTAGGTTTAGCTTAGTTTGAGAAAATCTACTTGAAAAACTTCACAAATGGATGAAAGAAACTCCTTACAGAGTTAATTAATCTGGTTAGCAAATAAATGGAAAAATAGTGATGACGGGCTATGCCTGGAAACCAAGAGCTTAAACATTACATAGAGTTTTCCTGTTTTGTATCGAAACTTCTTGAAATAATGTTTTTGACAGATGCTCACTTTGACCTCCACTTGTTAGCCATTATGTGGAATTTACTCTCTCCCCCCACAGAAAAAAGGTTATTTTCAAAATAAGTTTGTTGTATATGGTTAAATAGACCAAAATTTTCAGCTTAATTTCACCTAAAACTCTAAACCTGAATGACTATCATGATGAGAATGAAATATTTTATCAAATATTGCTTTAAAAAAAAGATAGCTAATGAATGATTATCAGGATGGTTCTTTGCTAACAAAATAATAAGACTAGTTACATTTGTTAGTGACTTTGTTATGAATATAAATCTCGCTTTTTTTTTAAACTCAGCCACCATCTAGATCTATGCTCTAGGTCATCTACAGAAATGAAACAGGGAAATAGGGAATGTGGAAACCCCATACAATTTCTTACAGTCTTGATTTCCTTCTCCCAAATTAGGATAGTGTGTTTCAGCAAATATGGAGACTAGAATGACCTTACGTATTTAAGTACATGATTTCTTCAGACTCACAGATTTAGAGAACGGACCTATGGTTGCTGGGGAGGGGGAAGAATAGAGGGAAAGGATAGATAGGGATTTGGGGATAGACATGCACACACTGCTATATTTACAATGGTGGACAGCAAGGACTTACTATATAGCACAGGAAACTGCTCAATGTTTTGTGGCAGCCTGGAGGAGAGGGAAATCTGGGGGAGAGTGGATACTTGTATATGTACGGCTGAACCCCTTTGCTGTTCAACAGAAACTATCACAACATTGTCAATCGGCTATACTCTAATACAGAAAAAAGTTTAAAAGAAAAAAAGTGCACTATTTCTTCACTTCAACTCACTGGTACACTAATGACTGAGTGTGGTTATCAACGTTTTATGGAAAGTGGGCCTGTCTCCACTAACATTTGGGTTCCTCACAGAGCCTGGGTGTAGCCACTCAGTAATTATTGCGCAGTCAGAAAATCACATGCTATTTCCTGTGTACCTTATCTTCTCAGTCTCACCCTACTTCCTCCATCCTTTCCCAACTCAATTACATGGAGGGGAAAATGATGGTAAATATAGCTCTATTTTTATTCTCATGCAAAAAATGTTCAGTCAGAGGTCCTGGAACTCTAATACTTGGGCCACCCAATGTGAAGAACTGACTCATTGGAAAAGATCCCCAATGCTGGGAAAGATTGAAGGCAGGAGAAGGGGATGATAGAGGATGAGATGGTTGGATGGCATCACTGACACAATGGACATGAGTTTGAGCAAGCTCCAGGAGTTGGGGATGGACAGGGAAGCCTGGCATGCTGCAATCCATGGGGTCACAAAGAGTTGGAGCGACTGAACTGACTGAACTAAAAGATCCTGGGAACAGATCACCTGGCTTTCCTCAGTATTGTAGCAGGACAACTGTCATTGTTTATCAAGCTCAGTACCAAAGCTACTCCAGTATTTTGAGGCAAATGTTTCAGTCAAGATAGGCCAGCTTATTTCAGACAGAGGCTGAAAGCAAAAAAAAGATGCATATCTTGCTCACACTATACTCCCAAATCAGATGCATGGAAGGCTCTGTTCCCTAGACCCAGGCTGACAGGGCCCCCCAAACCATCGTAAACTCCCTTCTTGTCCAGAGCTTCAGGGTGTGCTATGGCAGGGAAAGAGAATGGGGGAACTGGAATCATTGTCCTGGAAGAGACATGTGTCAATTCCCTCCATTTCATTGGTTAGAATAAGGGACATACTCACGCTCACCTTCAAGAGGATATGGATTAGAATTTTCTGTATTTCCATGTGAAAGTGAAGGTGTAGTCACTCAGTTGTGTTTGACTCTTTGGGCCCCCAGGGACTGTAGCCTGCCTGGCTCTGTCCATGGGATTCTCCAGGCAAGAACACTGGAGTGGGTTGCCACTTCCTTCTCCAGGGGATCTTCCTGGCCCAGAGATCGAATCCAAGTCTCCAGCATTGGAGGCAGAGTCTCTACCAAATAAGTCATCAGGAAAGCCCTATATTTCCATCAGGAGAAATGCTAATGTTACCACAAAAACTCTGCAGATTTTTTTTTAAACTAACCCTCTTAGAAACAGACACAGAATAAAATGTCTCTAAAATAAAAAATTACTGTCTTGCAGGTAATGAGCACTCAGTAAATATTTATGAGTCACAGTTTATTAGTTGTCTATTACTGCAGAGCAAATTACCACAAATTTGGCTAATTAAAACAACACTCATTTATTATGTCACAGTTCTGTAGTTTGAAATTTCAGAATGGTGTGACTGGGTTCTCTGTTCATAATATCTCAAGGGTAAAGTCATCATTAGCCAGGCTGATTTCTTATCTAAAAGTTCAGGAGAAGAATTTGCTTCCAAGCTCATTTAGGCTCTGGGATCAATTCAGTTCCTTGGAGTTCTAAGGCTGAAGTTCCCATTTTCTTGCTGGCTGTCAGTAGGGTCTACTCCCAGCTCCTAGAGGCTACAGGGAAGTCCTTGCCATGGAGGCCTCCCAATATTCAAAGCTAGCAATCAAGAACCACCCTCACTTTGAGTCCTTCATATGCTTCAAATCTCTCTGACTTCCTCCATCTCTGATCTTTAGATCCATATTTAATGGTTCCTATGTTTAAGTCAGGGCCTCCCTGGTGGCTCAGTGGTAAAGAATCCACCTGCCAAGAAGGAGATGTGGGTTCGATCCCTGGGTTGGGAAGATCCCCTGGAGAGGAAATGGCAACTCACTCCAGTATTCTTTCCTGGGAAATCCCATGAACAGAGAAGCCTGCCTGGCAGGCTTTGTTATGAATATAAATCAGTCCACACAGTCCACACAATTGCAAAAGAGTCAAGACACAAATTAGGGACTAAACAACATGATTAGGTCAGCCACACCCTAGGCAATCTCATTATCTTAAGGTCCACTGAGTTGGGGGCTTAATTACAATTGCAAAATTCCTTTTGTACTAAAGTAATGTGATTGCAGAGTGACATTTCATCATTTTAACAGGCTTTGAAAACACTTTGGAAGAGGAAGTTATTTAGGTCATTTGGTATCATAAGAGTTTTGTCTCCCATAAGCAGCCTACACAGAGTGAAAAAAGCATTACTGAACTGAGCCAGATGACCTAGTTAATAACTAGTTAATAACTGGATAATTTGAAACAAGCCATGAAGTTTTTCTTCTCTCAGTCTCAGTTTCCACAGCTATAAAATGGGAATATTATTCCTTGCCCTGCTGGCCCCATAGAGTAGTTGTGAGACTCAAATGAGATTATATAAAAACATTTTGTGAACTTAAAAGATCAACACAAATGCAAGTTGTTGAGTTTGAGCTTTATTTTACTGCTCAGGACCTGTGAGATCAGAGCTTTTAAAAATAATGCTGGAAGAAGAGACAGACATGGGGCAGAGGAAGGGTCTTGAGAGACACAGTGTTTTTGGCTTTCTGTCCCACAGATCACAAATTTGATGAGCTAATCGTTAAGTAAGTGAAAGCATATGCTACACATTTCTTTTTTAATGCATGAAATAGGTGTAAAATTTTAGAGAATCACTTTGGCAAGGGGCTTTTGGCCTCTGCTCTATATAATGATAATAGTGTATTACCATATATTTACGTGATATTTTCTGAGGGAAGTAAAACACTTTACAGACAGTATTGTTCCTCTTCTGAATATGCCAGAGAGGTAGTAGCAGATGTGAAACATTTATCCATGTATAATGTAAGCACATAGACAAGGCCACTCCAGAACCACACTCCAGGACCCCAATGCCACACATAAGTATTTTTCCCCCTTGACTTATATTATTTCCCATATTAAAGAAAGTTTGGTACCTTCCTGTACCCCAAGCCCACCCTATTGGCACATGCTTATTCCATATTGCTTCTTTACTAAAGGTTGAGTATGAGAACAATTGCATGTTTTCAGTTAGACATTATCATTTTGCTATTGGTATTCAATACATAAAAATTCATATTAATTGAATGGATTCTGTGAAGGTACTCACTCAAGGCACAGCCTTTGAAGTTGCTGCCTTATACACAAGTACCCACAGTGATGATCAGACACCTGACTGTATCTTAAGACACAGGACTAGAGGATTCAGATCAAGATTGTTAGACAATCCCTTTGAACACATTGAAAATATTCCTACATGTGGAGATCCCCATTGAAAAGTAAGTAGAGACTGGCAGAACAGCTCTTGTGCAACTGGTTGTAACAGAGATCCACATACAATTAAGCAGGAAGGGAAAGGACATGATAAGGTCTATTTTGCCACTGGGAGGTGACACAGAAGAAGAAGGAGATTGCATGGGATTGGAGAGCCACTCTAGGGAGTGAGCAATTTGAGGCACATATTGGGAACTCTACCCCTGGAGTCTGATACCAGGAAGGTGAGCCTCCTCAGCTGGTGAGAAGCCAGTAGAACTAACAGGAGAGCTGTAAGAAGCCTAGATTCTACTCATGAAGTACACGCACACACACTTACTTGAGACAAGGTGGAGAAAGCAGATTGAAATTGCCTGGTGGGCTGCCATCTATAGGGTCACACAGAGTCAGACACGACTGAAGCGACTTAGCAGCAGCAGCAACAGGTCCATTTCCTGTGACCACTCTGACATGTGCCCGTGTCTGAAATGAATGCCCACTCCAGGCCCTGTTGCTCTGTGACACAGCTCCACATTAGGGCAAGGGCTGCTGTAGCTGAAAGGAGCACTGGATTGTGAGGAATGGAGCCTGCTCAGACCTGGAACAGTATCTGAAGGGGTTGAAGGCAGCACTGGTACTTGGTGAGGCAGTTCATCACAAAAGGTCCAGAGCTCTGACTGGGGCTGGAACCACCACAATCCAAGCCCAAGTCCATACTAAGAACCGATCCCAGCCTGTCTTGTTCCAACACTGCTCCGCTCTGGGGTGCTAGAAGGCAGGAAAACACACACTTAGAGGGAAAAAATGAACTCAACTCAAACCTCAGGGCTTCTGCTTCACCAGCTTGGGACTCACTCCCACCCCTAACAGGGTGGTGTTGGCCACTGAGCAGAAGAGAAGCCTCATCTTGCACCTGGCTCTGGCTGAGCCATTTCATCTCCAGTAGTCCCAACTCCTGCCAAAGTGATAGCTGTCAGCATCCACTGGGGAAAGACATGACTCCTGCTTAATGTCAGATCTAGCTCTCCCACCAAAGCCACAGGGTACCCACAGACTGTATAGAGATGCTCCCACAAAGGGACACCCCTTCAAGATGAGGATACATAACTGTTTCACCTAATTTCATAGAGACAAGGAAAGTTAAGCAAAATGAGAAGACAGAGGAATTTGTTTCAATTGAAAGAACAAGAGAGAAAATGCCTAAAATAACTGGTGAAGTACAAATAATTTATCAGATTAAAAGTTCAAAGGGTTAGTAATGAGAAGGCTAACTGAATTAGAGAAAAGAGTAGATAAACACAGGGAGAATTTAAACAAGGTACTAGAAAATATAGAAAAGAACCAGTGAGAATTGAGGAATACAATAACTAAAATAAAAAATACACTAAAAGAAGAAAGAATAATGAAAATCACCTAAACATAACAGAAAAACAGTTTGAGGAATCTCTAGGACAACATCAAGCATACCAACATTCACATCATAGGGGCCCTAGAAGAAGAGAGAAACAAAAGTGTAAAAAATATATTTGATGGCATTGTGGCTGAAAACTTCCCAAACGTGAAAAAGACATCCAGTACAGGAAGCACAGAGGGTTTCAAACAAGATGAACGCAAACACACCCACATTAAAACATATCATAATTGAAATAGCAAAATTTAAAGACAGAGGATTCTAAAGGCAACAAGAGAAAAACAAAGAATCATATGCAAGGGAACCCCCATAAAGGTACCAGCTGATTTCTCTGAAGAACTTTTCAGGCCAGAAAGGGATGGCATAAAATATTTAAAGTGCTGAAAGGAAAATATCTACAACCTAGGATATGCTACCCGGCAATATTATTATTTAGAACTGAAAGAGAGACGAAGAACTTTGAAGAAAAGCAAAAATGAAAAGATAATCAATAATAAAACTACTCTAAAAGTAAAGTTAAAGGGTCTTCTCTAAGTGGAAAAGAAAAGGTTACAACAAGAAGAATCTATAGGAAAGGAAAAATCCCATTAAGAATGGCAAATACACAGTAAAGGCTGTGGGTCAACTTAAATATGCTACGATGAAGCTGCTGCTGCTGCTGCTAAGTCGCTTCAGTTGTGTCCGACTCTGTGCGACCCCATAGACGGCAGCCCACCAGGCTCCCCTGTCCCTGGGATTCTCCAGGGAAGAGTACTGGAGTGGGGTGCCATTGCCTTCTCTGTACGATGAAGATTAAAAGACAAAAAAATTGCAAAATCAACTACAATAAATAGTAACAGGATAAATAGAACAATGTAAAACATGACATCAATAATGCAAATTATGGCCAAGGGCAGTAAAAAATGTAGATCTTTTAGAATGTGCTACAATTTAAAGGACTACCTGTTTAAAACTAGTAGTTTAGCCATGGATACTAGGTTTGAGACTTCTAGTAAAGTTCCTTCAGCCAGTGGATTTATTTTTTCCCTTAACTCTAATATTTCTGACCCTCTAACACCAGGAAACCAGGTTTTCACTAGATTTTGCAGGATTATCAGAGGGAGGAAACTGTCTGTGGTGGCACAGATGGATAACTTGCCTATTCTTGCTTGTCATTTAGGTCCACATTCACTGAAACCAAAAACATGTCATCTGTAACTCAATAAGTAAAAAAACTATAATTTTTGACAACATATGTCCTTTAAAACAGAAATAGTAAAAACATCTTTATTATTAACAACAACAACAAAATCAGCAGTTAGAACTACCAAAAATATTACATCATTTAATCTCTGAAGTTGTGACAAATTTCATGGAATTTGTCGTATACCTCACCATCATCTAAAATTTCATTTAGATGCTTAACAGTAAGACAGATGATCAAGCTTGAGCTCTCTAATAGCAAATATCTAATCATACGAAATGGTTCTGAAATGACAAGAGAACCTGTAAGTTTTATATATGGGTACAGTTTGACTGGGCTTCCCAGGTGGCACTAGTGGGAAAGAACCCAGCTGCCAATGCAGGAGACGTAGGAGACAGGTTTGATCCTTGGGTTGGGAAGACAAACTGGAGGAGGGCATGGCAACCCACTCCAGTATTCTTGCCTGGAGAATCCAATGGACAGAGGAGCCTGGTGGGGTAGTCCATGGGGTTGTAAAGAGTTGGATATGACTGAAACGACTTAGCACACATGCAGAGTTTTACTACTGCTGCTGCTGCTGCTAAGTCACTTTAGTCGTGTCCGACTCTGTGCGACCCCATAGATGGCAGCCTACCAGGCTCCCCCATCCCTGGGATTCTCCAGGCAAGAAGACTGGAGTGGGTTGCCATTTCCTTCTCCAATGCATGAAAGTGAAAAGTGAAAGTGAAGTCGCTCAGTCGTGTCTGACTCTTAGACCCCATGCACTGCAGCCCACCCAGATCCTCTGCCCATGGGATTTTCCAGGCAAGAGTACCGGAGTGGGGTGCCATTGCCTTCTCGGAGTCTGACTACTAAGGAATCTTAATTATCAGAGAGCAGATTGGTTTTTGTTTTCTTTTTCTAAGAAAACAAAGGCTAAGGCTAGATATACAGCAAGATTTTTAAAAGTGAATTTATAGCCAATTAACTTTGGAAAAGAAAATACAATAAAAGACCACCCAGTTGATAGCAGCCCTTAAATAACCTGCTAAGAAGTACTTATATACCAAAGTGATACCCATATACATTTCTGAATTTTTTTTAAGTTTGCTTATTTACTTCTCGGTTAAAATAAAATCAACAACAGATAAACAGAAATTTGGGGAATTGTTCATAGAGCTGTATGATATCCAGTGACCTATAGATATTATATATAGGGCACAGATCAAGTTCTCTAGATTTTTAATTTTAAGATAACATAAGAAAGTATAATAGCTCAGAAAATATGGAGTGCTGATTATTTAATAGGGTATAAAGCAATAAAACATTAATCTACTCTTAAACCTTACTTTGTCTTAAGTGAAACACACTGCAAGCCCCACAGACATGCACACAGAGCACACACACACACACACACACACACACACACACACTCCTTCCTGAAGCCCAAGGACTCAGCTTCCCAACACATGAAGGTATATAGGAAGAAACTAAGAAGGTTGGTGTGGTCCAGAAAATCTGAAGTGTCCAGCTTCACCTGGACATCACCTGTAAGGTTCTTTTCACATAAAAAGATGAATGATGAATCTGGTTTGACCATTTGTGGCTTCTGAGCTACACTGTACATCTCAGTGTACAGTGACTCAATGGGCAACTTTGGTTGTGTGTATCTTGCTGAATATCAGCTATAACTCAGTTTTACTTTTAGCATTAACACACTTGTGAAGAAGTCCTAGATGGGTTGGAGGATCTGGTCTGAGACATAACAAGAGGCCACAATCCCATAGTTTGGGGAAAAAAAAACATGAAGCTGTCAATCCTCTGAGGTCCGAGCAGGAACACCAAATGGAATTTAAGGCAAGACATCAAACCCTAAGGTGGGTGGTGGTATGATCCTAGAAAAGCCTAGGAATATAACACAGGAATCAGAAAGGGACTTGCTAGGAAAAGTCAAGGAGGATGCCAGTTATAAGAGGAGGGCATTAAGACAATGACTGTGAACAGGCATCCAGGCACAGGAGAGTTGGTACCAGGAGGAGGAAACCCTGAGGATAAGTGAGCCCTGACTCAAAGCCACACAGAGAAGGTTGTCATGAGAAGAGAAGGGCCATTGTCAGACTCAGCCAGAGTCCTAGAGCCCTAGACTGGGCCCTGACCTCTGCTGCACAGGAAGGCACCACACTTGGCCCCACACTTGGCTGCTGGAAGTGTTTCTGGGAGGGAAAGGGGAACTGGGCAGTGTAGCTTCTTGTTTATACAGGATGGCCTGGAGAACTTTGATGAGTATTACATTCAAGCCAGGGCACTAAGACCTGATGGTGAAGAACCAGGGAAGGCAGGTAAGATTAAGTGAGGCCAAAGGATGCTCAAAGAAGGTAATGAAGTTCTCTGGCTTATCACTTCCAAATTCATCATGTCCAGCCCAAGCCATCATCAGCACCAAAGGATCCAATAAAGATTATACAATGAATTCTTTAATTATTCTAGTCTAAGCCTTTTATTTCCTGTTTGGATTAGAGCCCCCTAATCAGTTTTTCATAATTGTAACTGACAGAGTTGAAGGAAGCTTCCATGCTCCCCTACCTCCTGGTACCCACACCTTTGTATAACCTCCTCCCTTGAATGATCTCGGGCCTGTGACTTGTGTGTAACCAATGCATTTTGGTGAAGTACTAGGATGTTACTCCATGATTCTGTTCAGTTACATAAGACTCTGTACTGCTAACAGATCCTGGATCTCTCACTTTCTCTCTCTCAATCTTTCCCTCTTTCTTATGCCTCTCTCCTTCTGTTTTCTCATTGTGCTGGTTTTGAGGAAGACAACTACATGACTCCTACAGCTGCAAAAAACAAACAGTCAACAACCTGAGGGAGCTTAAAAGTGAATGTTTCCCCAGTTGAGCCTCCAGATGAGAACTCAGGCTGGTTGGTATCATGACTCCTGCCTGCAGAGGACTCAGCTAAGCTGCGCCCACACTCCTGACTCACAGACACTATGAGATTAAAAATATGTGTTATTTTAAGTTGCTAACTTTGTGGTAATATGTTACACAGCATAGAAAACAAATATACTAATATTACCAGCTATTTCCAATAATGTCTGTTCTCAACACAGCAGGCAGAGAATCCTGTTAATGTGGAAGTACTTCCTCTATTTAATACTTGGCAGTGGCTTGTTCAGTATGGCATGGAAGCCAAAGTTTACACCATGGCTCACAAGGCCATGTGTACCCACTGCCTCTCTCACCTATTACTCTCTCATTGCTCATTTTGTCCATATTTGCTGCCCTGCCAACTCTCCAACATGCCCAGCACCCTCTTGGGGCCTTAGTGTTTGTCCCTCTGTCTAGAATACAATTCCTTCCAGTATTCGCATGATCACTTCTCCCACTTTTGTATGTCTTTGCTCAAATGTCACTCTCTCAGTGAGGCCTTCCCTGATCACTCTGTTAAAAATTCCAATATCCTTCCCATCTCATCACCCCTCACCACCCTATGTCTTTTTTCTTTTCTCCATAGTATTTACACCATCTGATTTATGTTTTACTTATTTATTGTCTGTCTTCCTATAGCAGGACATAATCTCCATGAGCACACAGATTTTTATCAGCTTAGTTCACTACTTTATTTCCAGCACCTAGAACAGTCCTGACACATAGTATATGCTCAATAAACATCTGTTGAAATAAATTTCAAGATGCATCACAAAATCTGCTTTTAGGTTGTATTTCTAAAATTAAAATCTTTCATTTAAGCATAACATAACTTCTATTTAAGCATGACATGACATGCGCATGGCATGGCTCTTTGCAACTCCGTGGACTATAGCCTCTGTCCATGGAATTCTCCAGGTAAGAATACTGAGGTGGGTTGCCTTTCCCCTCTCCAGGGGATCTTCCCAATCCAGGGATCAAACGTGGATCTCCTACATTGTAAGAAGATTCTTTACCATCTGGGCCACCAGGGAAGCCTCAAGCATGACATAAGCATCATCAACAATTCTTAAGTACGTTTTCAGATTATCTGCTTTATGACCAAAGATGTGCACCATTTCAGGAAATTCATTTTGTGCCTGCAAGAAGGTCAAGATCAACCCGACTCAGTGAAAACCTCCACTTATCCAAATTTTCCTTGGTTTTACAGATATGGAGCCCAACTCTACTACCATAAGAGCAGACCACCCAACAAGGAACTGACAGAAAATTAAAGCACACAAATCAAGATGCTTTCCATGTGACACAGGTATTCTCAAACTGAAATTCTACCAAATAGCTTTCTTGCTGGTTACAAAACTTTTTTCTTTAAGCAACTTTAAGAATAAATTTTTCCAACAGCTATTTATCAGTAACTGGCAGAACTAGATATGTAAAGGCCTTGGATATGGAATTTTTACTAATATTTGCTAAGCAGCAAGCATCCAGGCTTGGTCCTGTGACCAGGTCCCCATGCTGAATAGGTCTGTAGGGTAGGGAGGTGATAGGATGCCTCCATAGCTTCTGTGTAGCAAGCAGAGGTGTAATCATTACACAAATATTGGAGAATATCTGCCTTGGTATACTGGAAAGAGAGTGTATATTGGAGCCAGAAAAACCTGCTTAGTTTAAATCCCAATGCTCTAATCTTTCAGTTCAGTTGAGTTCAGTCGCTCAATCATGTCTGACTCTTTGCAACCCCATGAACCACAGCATGCCGGGCCTCCCTGTCCATCACCAACTCATGGAGTTTATACAAACTCATGTCCATGGTAATACCATCCAACCATCTCATCCTCTGTTGTCCCCTTTTCCTCCTGCCCTCAATCTTTCCCAGCATCAGGGTCTTTTCAAATGAGTCAGCTCTTTGCATCAGGTGGCCAAAGTATTAGAGTTTCAGCTTCAACATCAGTCCTACCAATGAACACCCAGGACTGATCTCCTTTAGAATGGACTGGTTGGATCTCCTTGCAGCCCCAAGGAACTCTCAAGAGTCTTCTCCAGCACCAGAGTTCAAAAGCATCAATTCTTTGGCACTCAGCTTTCTTCATAGTCCAACTCTCACACCCATACATTACTACTAGAAAAACCATAGCTTTGACTAGATGGACCTTTGTTGGCAAAGTAACATCTCTGCTTTTTAATATGCTGTCTAGGTTGGTCATAACTTTCCTTCCAGGAGTAAGCATCTTTAAATTTCATGGCTGCAGTCACCATCTGCAGTGATTTTGGAGCCCCCCAAAATAAAGTCAGTCACTGTTTCCAGTGTTTCCCCATCTATTTGCCATGAAGTGATGAGACAAGATGCCATGATCTTAGTTTTCTGAATGTTGAGCTTTAAGCCAACTTTTTCACTCTCCTCTTTCACTTTCATCAAGAGGCTCTTTAGTTCTTCACTTTCTGCCATAAGCGTGGTGTCATCTGCATATCTGAGGTTATTGATATTTCTCCTGGCAATCTTGATTCCAGCTTGAGCTTCATCCAGTCCAGCATTTTTCATGATGTACTCTGCATAGAAGTTAAATAAGCAGGGTGACAATATACAGCCTTGACGTACTCCTTTTCCTATTTGGAACCAGTCTGTTGTTCCATGTCCAGTTCTAACTGTTGCTTCCTGACCTTCATACAGGTTTCTCAAGAAGCAAGTCAAGTGGTCTGGTATTCCCATCTCTTTCCGAATTTTCCACAGTTTATTGTGATCCATACAGTCAAGACTTTGGCATAGTCAATAAAGCAGAAATAGATGTTTTTCTGGAACTCTCTTGCTTTTTTGATGACTTCTTGGTAGTTGCAAATTCTCAGTTTTTCACTTCTTTATCTCTTAAAATGGGAATATAATAATTCTTGCATCATAGAGTTGCTATAATAAATAAATGTGATAATACATGTAAATTCCCTGGAATAGTGGCTGGTATATAGCAGAAGCTTGGTCAATGGTAGTTACCACTAACAATAACATCACTTCGCAGGGTGCTTAGTGGTAAAAACCTGTCTGCAAATGCAGGAGACACAGGAAATGAATGTTCGATCCCTGGGTTGGGAAGATCCCTGGAGGAAGAAATGGCAACCCACTCCAGTATTCTTTCCTGGAGAATCCTATGGACAGAGGAGCCTGGTGGGTTACAGTCTATTATAGGGCTCCAGAGTCAGACATAACTGAGTGACTAAGCATACATGCATGCATATGAATGAGAGTATTAATAAAGACACATTAAAAACCACCTTGAGTAATACATTATTGCTGTGAAGTAAAAGTTAACACTAAACAACAGCCTTGAGAAGTGCATCATTGGCATGGCTAGGAAAGCAGCATGGCTAGATTTGAATAAAGAGAGGTAGATCCCCAGAAATGAGCACAGAATCAGAAACCAAAGAACTGTCTTTACATATATCCCTTATGGGCATTTGCTTCTGCATATTTGATCTTCAGGTGATGATGAATGAATAGAAAGATTTTCTGACATCTTACACACACACACACACACGTACATATACTACACACTGGTTTGATGATTCATGTTTCTGTGTAACTAGAGAACCAATATTCTGCCTGGTTTCCAGTTCATTGATTTGTAGTTTAGTGTACTTCTGGCACTGGCAGGATGGAGTAGGTAGCTTCCAAATTCCCCTCAAGCCCTGACTCTAGGAAAAGCTTCACCTAGAATACCTTTACTCTTCAGGCAGACTTCTGTAGCATGCACAGACCGACTGAGACAACTCAACCTTTCCTACTCACACCATCATGCCTGTCAAGAATGCACTGCCCGCACGTTAGGTGAGGGATATGGCAGCAGGAGAGACCCTGCTGCCCAGACCCTGTGTTCTATTGCTACTATCAGAGAGAGAGAGAGAGAGAGAGAGAGAGAGAGAGAGAGAGAGAGAGAGAGAGAGAGAGCGAGCGAGCGAGAGCGAGCGAGCAGAGTAGTCCCATGGGGACCTTACAAGTCGATCCAAACAATAACCAGACTTTCCAGCTGGAGCGAGGGCTCTCAGCTGGGTGTGGTTTCTGGAGACAGCTTCCTGGATTGCGGCCATATTTTCTCAGATGTGCTACTTCCAGAAGGTTTACTTTCTTACGGTGAGGGTGGTGTTCTTTGCAATGGGGGTGGTGGTAGCACCAACCAAATAATGTCCCACTGTGGTATCATGAGAGTCACAAGGCCTCTTCTTGGCCCTTTTGTTCTTTTGGTCAATGATTTTGTGGGCAGCTCTGTGGTCATACTGGAATCTCACCTGCCTTTGCAGTCCTTCACTATGCTGACCCTTCAGGAAATGCAGTGGTTCAGATGGGGCTTCTGAAGCCCACCCATACCAGCTCCTTCCACACACAGGCCTTCATGCAACACAGGAGTAGACATGGGGAACAAACAGAAGAGTCTAGTGGTTCCCAGATGTTGGGATTTCAAGACAAATAAAGTTTTCTAAACTAAAACCATTGACAGAAAGTAACTGCAATCTATATCAGAAAACAAAGTTTAGGCCAGACCTGGAAGAAGTATATCTAGCTTCCCCAGTGGCTCAGATGGTAAAGAATCTGCCTGCAGTGCAGGAGATCCAGGTTTGATCCCTGGGCTGGGAAGATCCTCTGGAGAAGGAAATGGCAGTCCACTCCAGTATTCTTGCCTTGAGAATCCTATGGATTGAGGGATCTCAAAGAGTTGGACACGACTGATCGGCTAATACACACACATAGGGAATAACCCAAGGATGTGAAGGCTTCCAGAGACTAGCAAGAGCAGGAAGTCTGAAAGTGCAAGGGAAGTAATACTGCTGCCTGAGTTCACTGACAAAGAGCCAGAGCCATGGGTAGGAGCTCTCTGGTAGGGGTCCATGGCTTGGGAGATACACAGCTGCTGACAGAGAGGCAGTGCTGAGATAAGTAAGGAGAGAGGAAGAAGACTTCAAGCCTGCTTTCTCTTCTTGCTCTGTGCTCTCAGGCCAGTGTTCCTATTGGGTGAACTCAACTGGCAGCCAGCCAGCAAGAGGGATTGAGTGATGCCATCTAGAGGGGCCAATCTTGCAGGTACCAGGCAGAGCAGAGTGGAGAAGAGACGCTGAGGCAAACAGAGAATAACTAGAATGAGCACTTATGCCAGGCTCTTGGCTGGGGGGCTTTACACAGACTATTTTATCTAACTGTCAAAAAGCTTCTATTATCCTTGTTTTACAAGCATGAAAACAGAAGCTTACAGAGGTTAAGTAGCATGCTCAGAGGAGTACACTGCCTGCAAATAGTAAAGCCAGATGGTCTGACTTCACTAAATAGTCAGGAAAAAATGAGAAAATAAAAATTGAGATGTTACACAAATCAGGGTGTCAGCAAACCAGATCCTTGGGTCAAATCCAGCTCACCACATGTTTTTGTAAATAAAGCTTTATTGGAACGCAGTCAGGTCCATTTGATTACATTTTGTTGCATTTACCCTAAGGCAGAACTGAGTAGTTGCATCAATGGCCAAATGTCCACAAAGCCTAAAATGTTTACTAGCTGCCTTTTTATACAAAAGCTTGGTGATCCTACCCCTAGATAAAAGAGATTTTTCCTTGGAGCCACTTCCTGACTTCTCTGCTTCTTAAAAGGCCACCTCACCTGATACTTTGCAAAATATCCAGAATGAACTGCCTCTAATCTAGATTCAGCCCAGGTCTGTCTGATGCAATCCAGCTAGGGGAAGACATGGATATCAGCATGGCATTAGACTCCAGATGAAGTCACTGATTAAAAATAAATTATTAATTTCAAGTATATTTTCTTGGGCTCCAAAGTCATTGCAGATGGTAACTGTAGCCATGAAATTAAGACACTTGCTCCTTGGAAGGAAAGCTATGACAAACCTAGACAGCATATTGAAAAGTAAAGACATTGCTTTGGTGACAAAGGTCCATATAGTCAAATCTATGGTTTTTCCAGTAGTCATGTATGGATGTGAGAGTTGGACCATAAAGAAGAATGAGCACCAAAGAACTGATGTTTTCAAATTGTGGTGCTGGAGAAGACTCTTGAGAGTCTCTTAGACTACAAAGAGATCAAACCAGCCAATCCTAAAGGAAATCACTACTGAATATTCATTGGAAGGACTGATGCTGAAGCTGAGGCTCTAATACTTTGGCCACCTGATGTGAAGAGCTGACTCAAAGAGTTGGACATGACTTAGCAACTGAACAAAAAAACAATTATTAACATTCATTGCACAGAATCTAGAAAATATGAAAAGTATGAGGAAGATGAAGATTATGCCACTCAACAATATTTTCATTGTACTCAGAGATATGTAATTTTTACTTTTCACAAAAATGAGCTTATATCATGTATACTGCTATGTAATCTACCCATTGAACTATCTTCTTATATATAAATATTTATGACATTATGTATTTTTCCACAAGGATATTTTAATGGCTATTGAAATAACAATTCAAGTTTAATTACTTATTTGAATCAAGTAAGTCTTAACCAAATTTACTGAACATTTTTTATATACCAGATACTCCACTAGGTTTCGGAGGAGGCAATGGCAAGCCACTCCAGTACTCTTGACTGGAATATCCCATGGACAGAGGAGCCTGGTAGGCTGCAGACCATGGGGTCGCTAAGAGTTAGACACGACTGAGCGACTTCACTTTCACTTTTCACTTTCATGTATTGGAGAATGAAATGGCAACCCACTCCAGTGTTCTTGCTTGGAGAATCCCAGGGACGGCGGAGCCTGGTAGGCTGCCGTCTATGGGGTCACACAGAGTCGGACACGACTGAAGTGACTTAGCAGCAGCAGCAGTAGCCACTAGGTTTGGGGGGTAAATCAACCAATAAGAGGCACTTTATACACCTTCAGGGAACTTATATCCTGGAAAGAAGTCATAGACAGGTTAACAGGAAAATAAATAAAAGAACTGCAAATTGTGATCAGTATTGTAACAGAAAGAAAGTGAAACTGAAGGTTGCTCAGTTGTGTTCGACTCATTGCGACTCCATGGACTATACAGTCCATGAAATTCTCCAGGCCAGAATACTGGAGTGGGCAGCCTTTCCCTTCTCCAGGGGATCTTTCCAATCCAGGGATCGAACACAGGTCTCCAGTATTACAGGTGGATTCTTTACCAGCTGAGCCACAAGGGAAGCCCAGAAAGAAAAGAGTAACAAAGAACTTACATGGAAGTGCTTTATATATCCTATGCAGAGGTTTTTTGGGGTGGGGGAGGGTGTTATTTTAGCTGGGACCTAAAATGATAAGAAACCAGTCATGCAAAGAATGAGGGAAGAGCATTCTATGCAGAGGGAACACCAGATGCAAAAATCCTGAAGATAAACAAAAGCATATCCAAGGAACTAAATATCAATATGGCTGGAGTTTAGTGAGTACAGAAAAGAATATCATAAAATGTGGTTAAAGGTAGGCTGGAGATTAAAACCTGGGGTATACTACCACTGAGCAACAAAGAGGAATCCTGACACAGGCACAACATAGATCTCAAAAATCACTGCATGGTGTAAAAGAAGCCAGATACAAAAGAGGTGAGACCATATGCTTCCATTTACGTGAAATCCTAGAACAAGCAAAACTCACTTTTGATGATAGAAATCATAATGATAGTCCCTAAATTAGGGAGTAGGACAGGGATTAACTGAGAAGAGTGTTTTTCTGGGGTAACGGAAATGTTTTATATCATGATACGGGTGTATGTCACATGGGTAAATACATTTGTCAAAACTTAACACATTATACACTTGTATCTGTGTCATTCACTCTGTGTAAATTATACTTCAGTATAAAACAAAAACCAAACAACAAAGGATGCATACAACACAAGCAAGAGTCTTTGGGGCCATTTCATGAAGGGACTTTGAAGTTGATGTACAAGTTTAGATTTTATTTCAAGCACAATGGAAAGTCCTTGGATGATTTTCCTCAGTGGAATGACATGATTTTATTTATAGTTTAAAATCAGTGTTGCTGCTATTGAAGAATGTATCGGAGGAGGATGTGTGGAGATCTCAAGACTAGCTAGGGTCTATTGCAATAGTTCAGGTAAGGGATGATGTGGACATAAGATGGGGAGTACCTCAGGACTAATGTGGAGGGAGTGGGCTGGTATTCAGCACGTAAAAGTACCAGAATAGGTCAAATCAGGCCCTAGATAAGTGATATCTGTTTTCTTCCATTTTTGTATTATTTCCATTAGAACCCATGCTACATGATGGATAGATGTATATCAATGTTTGAGCACATCTATGGTTATATTCTTGTACTAAATAAATTCTTAGAAGCAGAATTGCTAAAATAAAGGGAATACACATTTTCATTTAGATACAGGTCATCAACAATCAGCAAGTTTGACTAACCATGTCCCTGACTCTCCATTCAAATTGGCCATCCCTCCTCCTCCTTCTTATCATCACCATCCTTATCCTATTAAGCTAAAGAATAACTTCCTGTTTTTTATTACTACAAAATTTGATTTTTTATACTGTTCAAGTATTTGAATTTAGTTTTTGAGTTATCCATTTGTTATCTTTGGAAGATGGTTGTTCTTCAATAACTCTCCATGGTATTGATATTAAGCTTTAAGCTAAAGTACGTCACTATTTCTGAGCTTTGCATTGGATTTCATGAGTTTCTCTCCGCAAAAAAAGAGACAGAACTGCATATTAGAAATGTGTCAGATAGTCAAGCTCCATTTCTCCATGGGAGACTTGATTTAACACACTACCTTGGGTCAGCTATTTGAGCTTCCAATGAACCAGTGTTCCACTTGGGTCAGCATCATTCTAGTAGTATCTGTGTGACTCTTTTTCTCTTTCTCTCTTCTCATCGTCGTGTTGAGATTATCAGAGAAACCAGATGGCAACTTTACGAGAAATTTCAGAAGGGCTTTATCTGTTTTCTTGTTTTCTATGCCTTATGAGCAATTGGTAGAATGAAGTTTGTTTTAACAGTTGAGCCTGAGTACAGTTCTACAGAAATGCTTGTTTCTCAGCCTTTAATTCTCCACAGTTGATGTCATTAGAACCTGTGAGTTGAACTGGAATCCAGTTTTCTCTTGTGTTTCCCAATGGCCTTCTCTCCAAATTTCTTTCAATATCTATGCATTCTCATTGGTCAAAGCCATCTATCTATATAGATTTAACATCTACTCCTCTCGTGCAGACTTACAGTTAAGATCAACTGTGGCAAGACTATCATCTGCATTTACTACCTGACTTTAATTCAAATATTTAAAAATTCATGGATATTTAACAACTACTTCAAGACAAAGGATTTCCATTCTCATTTGAAGGCTTCTAGTATAATATTCACCCTAGCTCTCCATTCTTATTCTATGCATCCCACATTCTACCTATGGATGTTGGGTATATATCTTGGGTATCACCATTTATACTAGAGAAATTAAATTTGTATAGACTAATCGTTCTGTTTGGAAGCTTGTTGGAATGTTCCCTTCAAAGTTTCCTTGTTTTTTCAATTTCAGAATCTTCCTAGTCCTTTCCACAACCATTTGACTTTATTAAGCTGGTTATTTGATTCCTGACACACAAAGCACAGAAATGGCTGTACCACCAACTGGCAATTGTTATCACAGTGATTCATGACTTTGTAGACTTACAAGTTCCTTAAGGATCAACACCATGTCTTGCATATCTTTAGATGCCTTTGACCAGTTTTTTTTCTTTTTTGCCAAGTGCCAACCAACAAGGCTGACACTTGACATATGTTTATGGACAACCTAATGAAAGAAAGAATGAATGATGGGTGAATTAAAAAAAAATATATAGTCTGTTGCTGTGCAACAGTCTATGGAGGACTGCTGTATATTTTCTCTTGTTAGTTCCATGTTATGGCCACTCACATTCTCACAACACTGAAAAGCTTAAATTATAATATATTTAATTCAAATCCTTATCAAGCACCTTAATATAAAATAGGCTTATTTGCTTACAGAATTTATTGTAAATCTGAAATCATGGATATTTTTCTCCTGTGCCTAGTCTGACATTATGCAAGGAATTTGAACATGTGGAGCCCTGTGCTACCTGCCTATGAAACACTTGAGAAATTCATAGTTAAGATTTATGAAAAAATATTGGGCAGTGCTTAAAACTTACTGAATTTATATAACTGTATCATAAAAGTACACACCAACAATCATAATCATCATTAAAAATAAGTGAATGTTTCAGGTTTCCTTAAAAATATATTTAGTGTATAAAGCATGAAAAAGATATGATACAATTCAGTCAACAAACTATATATAGAAATTAAGTTTTGTTTTTTTTAGTACAAATTTATTTATTTTAATTGGAGGCTAATTACTTTTCAATACTGTATTGGTTTTGCCATACATTGACATGAATCTGCCACAGGTGTACTTGTGTTCCCCATCCTGAACCCCCCCTCCCACCTCCCTCCCCATACAGTCCCTCTGGGTCAAAATAGAAGATTTATATGCTAATAAATGCCTAGCCCTTGGAAAATTTCTATAACCTTAAGTTCAATAAACATGACTGAGTAGGAATGAGAGAAAATATCAGAAATGGTGAGAAACTTCATTACTACCTGTTTCCTAGGAGTAAAACCTGACTTCTGGGTAAAATTCTTTTAATTCTGTAAATTTCAGGTATGATTCCAGGATATGAATGACATGTAAGTGACCTTAAAATGATGAAGACTATCTTTTTGTGGTACCGCAGTAATAGTGAGGATAAGGAAATGCCTCTAGTTACTAGTTGCCATTATTTGCCTTATTTAATACAAGGACACTCTTGTGCAATGTCCTTGCCCTTACAGGATATACATTCTCTTTGAGGAGAGAAAATGAAATAAAAACAAATGCCTAATCCAGTTAAAATAGTGTGAACAATGCTTATCAAACTGTAGGCCACAATCTATCATGGGTTATGATATCAAAAATGAAAATATTTTTTGAGGGCATCACATAGAATAAGGCTAAGTGTCATTTCATGAAAATTTAGTACAAGTTATATGTTAGTTTTTAGGTATGTATCAAATGCATTTCTGTATTTTTGCTCTTTTTCTGTGGGTTGTATCTCCAAATGCTTGAAAGCCACTGAATTAGCAGGCTTGTACAGATTTTCTATGAAAACTAAAATAATTAAAATGAAGAGCTGTGGCCCAGCCTGGGTGCCAGGCCACTTTTGCAAAGCAGGTAAGCTGACTTCTTAGCTTCCATTGGCTGCCAGGAGTGGTACAACTGCATTCGGATATAGGAAGTGTGGAGCATGCAGCCTTGTTTGTCTTCATGACAACAGCAGCAGAAGGCCCTGCTGGGAACTCTCACTGGCCATTCAGGTTGGACAGCTGAACCCCTGCATTCACACAAAGAGAGTAAATGACAGAGCTTAGGAGCAGAGTGTCATAAGCTTTCAGAGACTTTGGAGACCATGAAGCCCACTCTCTCATATTATATCCTAGCTAGGAAGGCTGGGCCAAAACGTCTTGGTGTCCAGGGATGGCTCCAGAACTTCTCTCCCTCTCCTCTATTTCCACTCCTCCACCAGATAATACTGTCTGATGTGAGGGATTTGATAGGATAGAAGTATGTTGGCATCCTCAAAATTGGGGCCACCCCACTTTACATAAAGCTAATCAACACGAAGTCATTCCCGAGTTGAAACTTGCCCATGATTACCAAATGATGTACGGTTGTTTGTGATATAGATAACATTCCAATAGGGACCTCACTAAATATCCTCTAAAAACTCCTATTATACAAGACCTCTGGCTGAACTTCAACCCTCTGTTAAGGAGTGAAAAAGAGTAGTGCTGTATCTGTTAACGCCCCTTCCCCAGCTCTACTCTGAATGCTGGAATTGTAGGCAAATTATCCTATTTACCTTGTAAAGATTTGGACAAAGCAAGGCATCAACCTCTAGAAGAGTGTAATCAATTAAAGATGACTGGTTTGATTGAACCAACTATTCAACTCTGGAGTGCCTATAAAAAGGAAAAGATGACCATCTAATATTAAGTTCTTAGTAGCTTTTGGCTTTCTTTATTACAGATGTTTTCCTGTGTTGGTCAGTAGTATCCTATGGGTTAGAAAATAAAGAAAGAAGTCTGAACAATTGATTGGAAAATCTCCCAAACTTAGGTCAGCCTCAAGTATATGAGAAATGGTGCTACACTGAGGGCAAATACCAAAAAAAAAAAAAAAGAAAAAAAGAAAAAAATCAATTTGATTCTGCAAAACCTATTTTAGTTTGGCTGGAGGCTGCCTAAACTTCCACTGAAGAGAATGGAAGCAGACAGTACATGGTTCTAGAAATCAATATCAAAAATATGTTTGTGTGATAGGACTTACAGTTTCTTTAGATTTGCTATGTAGGTCGCTGCGAATCTAAGAGAGCTGTTCTGTGTTTGTCTTTGGTATTTTCCATTAGAGTTCAGTGTAATATGAATATACTCTAACTGAAAATTTATATTTAAAAATGAGAAGACTAAAAATCCATCCTGAACAACAATGACCAAATATTAGGTGTGACTGAAAAATTATTTATACTTTCTAAAAACCAGACATGCTAAACTTATACATCTCAATAAAGCCATTTGAAAGGTTGCAAATATCACCTAACTGTATACTTTTCTTGTTCAAAATATAATTAGAACTCATTTTTTGGCTATTTAGAATTGAATTATCTAGGACAAGCATTTCAAACTCTCAGAGCCTCCAAATCCTCATCAATAAAATGAGGATGCTTTTAGACATATATCAGCAGACATAAATGCAGCATAACTGCCAAAGTATTTTTGAGGATTAAGTAAAATAACATGCAAAGTTTCAAACAGCACCCAGCTCAGAGCAGGCCCTTAATACATGGAAGTTGCCATTACCATTTAATTATATATAAATTTTTCCATAAGACATAAATCTCATTCTTTCTTCTGAAACAATATACTTAGAAACAAAAAAATAAATAAATGACAGTACAAAGGTCATCATTCTGCCCACCCATCATTGTTTCTGTCCATTCTCCGCATTACAAACGGCTTTGTTTGGCAGGGGGGCGGGAATCCTCTTAATATCTTTACATAAGGACCCTTTCAACATTTTGCATATTTAGACTTCTTTTTTTTTTTTTCCTTTTTTTTTTTTTTTAGTTTTTTATTTTTTAAATTTTAAAATCTTTAATTCTTACATGCATTCCCAAACATGAACCACCATCTGGCCTCCGTCTACTTTTCATCATAACCTCCGCCCTGGAATCCCATCACTAGTGCATCATACCATGCCTTTTGTGGTCTGAAAACAATTCCTCTCTGCTTGCAGTGTCTGTCCCTCTTTCTTCATCCAGTAACCCCAATATAATCACATCCTTTTTTTCCCACTTCTGCAGCACAAGTTATTCTCTCCCTCTGCTGTGCTCTAGAATTACATTGTACATTCTTTATTGTTGTTCTTTGGTTGGTTTTGGTTTTTTGGCTGCACTGGGCCACATGCAGGATCTGAGTTCCCAACCAGGGATCTAACCCATGCACCCTGCAGTGAAAGCATGGAGTCTTAACCTCTGGACCGCAAGAGAACACTCACACTGTACATTCTTAATACATTCAAATTACTTGCTTGATTTGAACAATCTAGATGAATATAGAATAATTTGAACATAGATGCAAAAATCCTCAACAAAGTATTAGCAAACTGGATTCAACAATACATTAAATGAATCATATACCACGATCAAGTGGGATTTATTCTAGAGATGCAGGGATGGGTCAATATCCACAAATCAGTCAATATGATACACCACATTAACAAAATAAAAGATAAAAATCATATGATCATGTCAAAAGATGCAGAACAGGCACTTGACCACATTCAATAGCCACTTATGAAAAAATCTCAACAGGTATAGAGGAAACATACTTCAACATAATTGAAGGCCATATATGATAAATACATAGCTTATATTATACTCAAGGTGAAAAGCTGAAAGCTTTTCCTGTAAGATCAGGAACAAGACAAAGATGTTCACTCCTACCACTTTTATTCAAGATTTTATTGGAAATCTTAGCAAGAGCAATAGGCAAGAAAAAGAAATTAAAAACATCCAAATTGGAAAGGAAGAAGTAAAATTGTTACTATTTGCAGATGACACGAAATTATATACAGAAAATCCTAAAGACTCTACCAAAAATATGTTATAACTAATAAATGAATTCAGTAGATTTGCAAGATACAGAATCAGTACGCAAAAATATTTTGTGCTTCTATATACAAATAATGAACTACCAGAAAGGGAAATTTAAAAATAATCTTGTTTAAAATTGCATGAAACAGAATAAAATATCTAGGAATAAATTTAATTGAGGAGGTAAAACACCTGCATATTGAAAACTGTAAGACATCAATGAAAGAAACTGAGGAAGATGCAAGAATATGCAGGGAGAAAGGACAATCTCTTCAATAAATGGTATTGGGGAAATTGGATAGCCACCTGCAAAAGAATGAAACTTGACCACTGTCTTATACTCTACATAAAAATTAACTCAAAATGGATTAAAACTTAAACATAAGACCTGGAACCATAAAGCTCCTAGAAGAAAACACAGGCATGTATACACACATGAAGGATACTACTCACACATTAAAAAAAATTAAATTTGGCCATTTGCAACAACATTGAGGGGTTTGGAGGGCATAATGCTAAGTGAAGTAATTTATACAGAGAAAGACAAATACTGTATACCACTTATATGTGGAAACTAAAAAATAAAACAAATTAGTGAATATAACAAGAAACAGACACAAATATACAGAACAAACTTGAAATTATAGTCCCATGGTGGGGTGGGTAACAGGTAATAATATAGGGGTAGGGAATTAAGAGGTACAAACTATTCTGTGTAAAATAAGCTACAAAGTTATATAGTACAACATGGGGAATATGGCCAATATTTTATAGTAAGTATAAATGGAATATAATATTTAAACATTGTGAATCACTATACTGTACACTTGTAACATATAATATTGTATATAGACTATACTTCAATAAAAAAGAAGCACAAAAAAAGAAATTTTAGTTTAGTTATACAATGGAATATTATTCAGTCATAAAAAGAATGAAACCTTACCATCCACAACAAGGTGGATAAAACTTGAGGATGTCATGCTAAATGAAAAAAGTAGACAGAAAAAGACAATTACCATATGATCATATGATCCCTCTTATATGTGGAATCTAAAAACAAAATAAAAAGCTCATAGATATGGAGAACAGATTGGGGGCTGCAAGAGGCAAAGGGTAGGGTATGGAAGAAATAGGTGATCCGGTTAGTTTTTCAGTTTAAATAAATTAAATAAAAATGCTAATAACAAAACAAGAAAACAAAAAACCCAAATTACATGCTAGCATGTCTGTCCCCTCAAATGGAGTTTATGATAGTATCCTAGAGTAGAGACAATAGAAGACATCATGAGGAGGTTAAGAATGCACACTCTAGATAAGAATCAACATGCGCTCTGCCCTTCACTAGCTTGGGTGGGTGACTCAATCACTCTGAACCTCAGTTTGCTCATGTGGAAACAAAGATCCTATTAGTGTTTGCTTTGTAGGGTGTTTGTGAGGATTAAATGAAATATTTCACACCATTTCATGACATCTAATAATTGCTAGCTGCTTTGGTTTATATATTTGTTTAGTTTTTGTTGTTGTTGTTGTTTATATATTCCTTGAGGCTTTACCATAGCTAAGCCTAGAACATAGTAAGTTTTTTTATTAAAGTTGAATGAATGATGACTTAAAAATATTCCAGAAATCTATCTCCTTATACATAAGAATTTAAGAAAGGATATTCTGTGGTTCATCTGAATAATATACTGAAGTAGCTTACAGTTCATACAGAAAGAGATGTGACAGAAGAGATGAGATGAAAGAAAGATGATTCTGCTAAACACATATTCTTGTTGGAATTTTTATGTTGTTATGATTTAGGTGTAACTAAACAAAAGTGCTACTATTCTGAAAATCTGCTCCTGTGTGAATTATGAAATAGATGGATTATTCACATTGATTTCACAAAGAGGGGTCTTCCATGGAAAAATTATTACAACAGTACACTAGTAAGGGCCATGATCTCCATCTTTGAGCTTGGAGCAATAAGAACCATCATTAGAATAATTGGTCTTTTTGTTGCCACAGTGTTCCCTGGTATTTTAAAAGTTCTGGGTACTGTTGGGTGCTTTAATGGAAAGTGAAGTACCTGCCTAACAAGTTCTTGACCTGGGATGGTACCTGAGAACTCGGTCCAAGGGGTTTCCATTGATGGTTTCCATAATGCCACAGGAGTGATAGGAAGACTGGAAGGGAGAGACATTCCTTATTTTTCTATCGCTTTCATTTTGCCATAAAAAGTATGGATCCACTTCTATTTCCTGCTTTCCTTGTTGCTGTTGTTCAGTTGCTAAGTCATGTCTGACTCTTTGTGACCCCATGGACTACAGCAACCAAGTTCCTGTATCCTCAGCTATCTTCTGAGGGTTGCTCAAATTCATGTCCATTGAGTCAGTGATGTTATCTAACCATCTCATCTTCTGCTGTCCCCTTCTCCATTTGCTTTCAATCTTTCCTAGCATCAGGGTCTTTTCCAATGAGTCAGTTCTTCACATCAAGTGGCCAAAGTATTGGAGCTGCAGCTTCAGCATCAGTCCTTCCAATGAATATTCAGGGTTGATTTCCTTTAGGATAGATTGGTTTGATCTCCTTAAAGCCCAAGGGAGTCTCAAGACTCTTCTCCAGCACCACAGTTCAAAAGCATCAATTCTTTGGTGCTCAGCCTTCTTTATGGTTCAATCTCACATTCATACATGACAACTGGAAAAACTATAGCTTTGACTATGGACCTTTGTCAACAAAGTGATATCTTTGCTTTTCAATATGCTGTCAAGGTTTGTCATAGCTTTCCTTCCAAGGAGCAAGCATCTTTTAATTTCATGACTGAAGTCATTGTCCCCAGTGGTTTTGGAACCCAAGAAGAGAAAATCTGTCATTTACCTTCTACTTTTTTCCCCTTTTATTTGCCATGACCGACTCAATGCACATGAGTTTGGGTAAACTCCAGGAGTTGGTGATAGACAGGGAGGCCTGGCGTGCCTGCCATTCATGGGGTCACAAAGAGTTGGACACTACTGAGCAACTAAACTGAACTGATATTACAAACTTCAATCCATATTTCTTCAGTCACTCTGTCTACCAGATCTAATCCCTTGAGTCTATTCATCACCTCCACTGTACAATCACCAGGAATTTGATTTATGTCATATCTGAATGGCCTAGTGGTTTTCCCTACTTTCTTCAAGTCTGAATTTTATAAGGAGCTCATGATCTGAGCCACAGTCAGCTCCCAGTCTTGTATTTTGCTGACTGAATAGAGCTTCTTCATCTTCAGCTGTGAAGAACATAATCAGTCTAATTTCAGTATTGACCATCTGGTGATGTCCATATGTAGAGCTGTCCCCTGGGTTGTTGGAAAATGCTGTTTGCTGTGACTAGTGTGTTCTCTTGACAAAACTCTGTTAGCCTTTGCCATGCTTCACTTTGTACTTCAAGGGCAAATTTGCCTGCTATTCCAGGAATCTCTTGACTTCCTACTTTTGCATTCCAATCCCTCATGATGAAAAGGACATCTTTTTTCTGCTGGTAGTTCTAGAAGGTCTTGTAGGTCTTCATAGAACTGATCAACTTCAGTTTCTTTGGCATCAGTGATTAGGGCACAGACTTGGATTACTGTGATGTTGAAAAGTTTGCCTTGGAAATGAACTGAGATTATTCCGTGGTTTTTGAAGTTGCACCCAAGTACTGTATTTCGGACTCTTTGGTTGACTATGAGGGCTACTCCATTTTTTCTCAGGGATTCCTGGCCACAGTCATAGATATAATCAATCTCTGAATTAAATTCGTCCATTCCCATCCATTTAGTCCACTGATTCCTAAGATGTCCATGTTCATTCTTGTCATCTCCTCTGCTTGACCACATCCAATTTACCTTAATTCATGGGCCTAACATTCCAGGTTCCTATGCAATATTGTTCTTTACAGCATCAGACTTTACTTTCGCCATCAGACATATCCACAACTGAGCGTTGTTTCCACTTTGGCTAAGCTTCTTCATTCTTTCTGGAACTATTAATAATTGCTGCATTTCCCCAGTTGCATATTAAATACCTTCCCACCTCGGGGGCTTAAATTCTGGTGTCATATTTTTGCCTTTTCATACTGTTCATGGGGTTCTCCTGGGAAGAATACAAGAATCCTCTTCCAGTGGACCACATTTTGTCAGAACTCTTTACTATGACCTGTCCATTTTGGAAAGCTCTGAATGGCATGGCTTATAGTTTCATTGAATTATCCAAGCCTCTTTGCCATGATATGGCTGTGATCCATGAAGATGATGCTTTGCTATAAAATGCTTTAAATGGGGTTTATCTATATTATTATTACTATTATTATTATTCATACCTTTTAAACAAAACTTCACTCTATAAATTTAAATGCATTATATATTTGACTTCCTATAAAAAATTTAAGGACTTTTTCAAGAGAAATTTTACATTTACAGGAAAATTAAGAGGAAGGTACAGTGATTTCCCATCTACTCCCTTACCCCTGCATGTGCACTGCTGCTGCTGCTAAGTCGCTTCAGTCGTATCTGATTCTGTGTGACCCCAGAGATGACAGCCCACCAGGCTCCCCTGTTCCTGGGATTCTCCAGGCAAGAACACTGGAGTGGGTTGCCATTTCCTTCTCCAATGCATGAAAATGAAAAGTTAAAGTGAAGTTGCTCTATCATGTCCGATTCCTCGCGACCCCACAGACTGCAGCCTACCAGGCTCTTCCACCCATGGGATTTTCCAGGCAAGAGTACTGGAGTGGGGTGCCATTGCCTTCTCCTACATGTGCACAACCTCCCCCATTATAAAACTCACCACCAGGATGGTACATTGGTTCAACTGATGAATCTACACTGACACATCATAATCACCCAAAGTCCATAGTTTACATTAAGGTTCACTCTTGATGTCATGCATTATATGGGTTTGGACAAATGTATAATGACATGTATCCATCACTGTTGTTGTTGTTGTTGTTCAGTCGCTCAGTAATGTCTAACTCTTTGTGACCCCATGGACTGCAGCATGCCAGGCTTCCCTGTCCTTCACTATCTCCCAGAGTTTGCTCAAACTCCTATCTTTGAGTCAATAATGCCATCCAACCATCTCATCCTCTGTTGTTCCCTTCTCCTGTCCTCAATGTTTCCCAGCATCAGCATCTTTTCCAAAGAGTTGGTTCTTCACATCAGGTGGCCAAAGTATTGGAGCTTCAGTTTAAGCATCAGTCCTTCTAATGAATATTCAGTGTTGATTTCCTATAGGATTGACTGGTTTGATCTCCATCACTGCCCTAAAAATACTTTATGTTTTGCCTATTCAGCCCTCCCTTTGCCAAACCCTCTTTAAAATTTTACTCTATCCCTGTAGCTCCTCCTATTCTACTATCTCTTCAGTGTGTATAAAGTACTTGTGTCTTTACTGGTGGATAGTAGATGGTGTTACCTTTGTTTTATATATGCAGGAGGTGAAATTTTTATTATGTTAAAGATTTGTGCTCTGTACCTTTCCCCAGCAATAGATTTCAGGAGGAAATCTGTATTCTTTATGAGTCTGGCCCTAAAACTCCATAGATTTCAATTATCTTGCAAGTCTAGTTATGCATCAAAAGATCTCTTTCCCCCACTAAATATGATGTCTGAAATGAAAAGCTGCTATGTTGTTCATACACTGTGCTTTGAGGAACAGCTTTTCACAGATGGAAAGGCATAAAAATGATGGGCTGTTATCTTGTAGCTGAGACTCCATGCTCTGAACATATGAAATATTGATATTAAATCAAGCTGTACCTGGTTTCTCCCATATGAATCCTTCCAAGTTCTTGACCTCTCTTCTGTTGCTGTTTCATTTTAGGCAGAATTCCAGAGGCAGGGTGGTGATGGAGGGGATCTGTGGCCTCAGTGAAAGACAAATGAAATTGGACTAGCCTGTTCATGTATTAGTAAACTCAGCGAAGGAATAAAATAGTAAAAATAAGGGAAACGACAATATGGTCACAAAGCTAAACATTTATTCAATAGGAAACTGCTTCACCCATGTGCAATGACACCATTAAATGCTAACAACAGCACTTCTAATATTCATAACTAATAAATTGTTAAAGGAAATGCATTCTAATTACACAGATTATTGGTTAAGGTAATGCTCACTGCTATAAAAACAAAACTAAAGTTTATAATGGTTAAAACATATATCTCACTCATGTATGGCCAAAATGAGTGTTACTGATTTACATGGGGTTAACTCCAGGCACTGATTCAAGGTCCTGTGCTCATCCCAGTTGTGACTCTATCAGCTTTAACACAAAGTTCCTGATGTTGCCACACTCCCCTGCATCAATTCACATGAAGGAAAAGAGCATAGAGAATCTATCAGGGGAAGTTTTCATATACCAGGCTCAGAAATGCTATACATCACTTCTACTCATTCCACTGGCTAGAACTCACCCATCTGGCTAAATCTAAGTGTAAAACAGTCTTATAAAATGCTATCTGGCTGTATGGCTTAGAAGAGCAAGAAAAACTTTCATTGATCATAGCTGACATATTTTCAATAAGAGCATTTTCAAAAATTTTCTTCAGAGATAATTTTACAAGACAATGGAACAAATGGGTTATTGGGATAAAGAGTGTTTTCACACACACACACACACAAAGAAAATGAAAAAAGATATCTCAATATCACATGCTTTTAATACATCCTGAAAAATGTATTAAAATCTGTCTTTTCAGTCCCTACATTTGTCTTACCATTCTGTCTGAAAGCGACATAGTTGGGGTTTTTCAAATTTACTAAGAGATAGCAGTTAAAGTCAAACCTTTCAGTTGTCAAAGCCCAAACCATCAAACTCTAGAAGATTCTGTCTTTCACTGGCTACATTGAGTCTAGTCCAAACTTTGGTTCTTAGTATCTGGTAGAATAGCTACAGAGTCATGAGGACATGGAATAAAATCAAGAGGAAAATTTGCTGGAGTATTAGTCATAAAAACTCACAGTGTCACTAACAGGTAAGTACTGTTTTTTCCAGTGACTCTGGTATGTGTGGTGTGAAAATCGCTCAGTCATGTCCAACTCTTTGCAACCCCATAGACTATACAGTCCATGGAATTCTCCAGGCCAGAATATGGAGTGGGTAGCCTATCCTTTATCTAGTCAGTCTTCTCAATCCAGGAATGAAACCAGGGTCTCCTGCATTGCAGGCGGATTCTTTACCAACTGAGCTATCATAGGTAACAATTATTTCAAGTTATTTTTAATGACTCCCATCTAATCACACAGTACTTATATCCATTCTAGGAATAAACTGTACATTTTCTGGAGGTTAACTGTTTCAAGACCTGACATTTAATTTAGATTAAGAATTCACTAATTGGTTCCCAGGGGGCCCAGCTACCAACAGGAAAACTACTTTTAGTTTCTAAGATCATCTTTTCAACCAAATTCTTTTCATATGAATTTTATTTCTAGCTTTAAAAATTTGTATTTCAAAATCAATTCTGTAAATATTCTTAGAGATATATTAGCAAAACAGAAGAGTGAGATTGTTATGCTGAAATTCACTAAAAGTTTACTATCCCAACCCCTGATGCTAGCTTTTTACCTAGAAGCTTTTCCTCCTTCTGTGCTTGACTGTGTTAGTTTAATAGTCTTAAAAATCACTTGGAAAATCAGAAAATTTTTCCAATGTCATTTACATATAACCAATGATTTTTTTTCTAAACGTATGACTTTTGTGACTCATGAATTAAGAATATGGTTTTTAGAGAAAAAATGCCATCAATTAAATACATTTATTCAGCTTCCACAGTTTATGTGCATTTTTTAAACATCTATTTGATGAAGACATCATAACATATTGAACATAAAAAGAAAAAATGGATGTTTTCCTTCTACGAGGCAAAGGTATAAAGGTAATATATTTACCCAATATTAACCAAGAATATTTACCTAACAATAAATAATAAGTCCTCTCATAAGGAGCAATGAATCAACAAATAATGAATCCTCTCTTAGGATGGCAGCCTAAAGAAGTATTTGTTTTCAGGCTAGATCATGAAATTTTAGAAATGAACTATTTAACTGAATTCACATGCCCTTGAAATATTGGTGAACAAAACAGTTAAGAAAGCTAATCTAAATTAATCTAATAATCTGGTTTAATATTTAGGATTCATAAAAATGAGTAAAGCAATATGAAAATATAGAATTAACTCTGTAAATACAGAGGTTATAAAAGAAGAAATGTCATTAATTATTGCCTGAGTGTAGATCCTTAAATTATTGCCTGAGTATAGATCCTTAAATTTTTTTTTAAACACTAACTCCTGGTAACTTCAATTTCTTATGTTCATTATTGTTCTTGCATGAGAAAAGAAGAGCTAATTCCTGATCCCATTGCTCTTTTACAAAACTTCAGAGATACCACGTTTTTAAGATATTATCCACGAAGGAAGATCAGGGGAAGTACACACTGATCCCAGAAAAGCACAACCTTAAGGAAATTACTTTAGCAGGAAACTTCACATGGTGATATTATACCACAGTTTGATATCATTAGCCAATAAATAATAAGCATTCCATTTTAAACCAAAGTGGGAAATACAGATTAGACTTCAGGTAAAAAAAAAAAAATTATTTCACCAATTTAAAATGAGAAACCTAGGCCTAAAGCTCAGAGAAGGCAATGGCAAGCCACTCCAGTACTCTTGCCTGGAAAATCCCATGGATGGAGGAGCCTGGTAGGCTGCAGTCCATGGGGTTGCCAAGAGTCAGACACGACTGAGCAACTTCACTTTCACGCGTTGGAGAAGGAAATGGCAACCCATTCCAGTGTTCTTGCCTGGAGAATCCCAGGGACGGGGGGAGCCTGGTAGGCTACCATCTCTGGGGTCGCACAGAGTAGGACACAACTGAAATGACTGCAGCAGCAGGCCTAAAGCTACATAGCAATCAGGATATGCTAAAAAAATAAAGCAGTGAACAAAGTAAAGCTGGAAAGTAAATGTATTCTTGGTCTAAAATCCTTTTCAAAATGTAATTGTACCAAGTGACAGTTTGTTTTGATTCCAGTGGTCTTGATTATGCAATTAATAATTTGTACTCTGAATTTAAAATGATGGGAAGCAATAAGGTGAAGATGACATATATCTGCATCCAGAGTCCACATGCACCGGCTAAAGATCCCCAGCCTTGTGACCCTGGGCAAGTCCCTTCAACCCTCTATCTTGCCTCCTATTCCATATGTCCTGGATTGTCCTCCATCCTGCCTGCCGCCTCCTATTGTCGACCACTCTGCTCTCAGGTTCTGACTGGAGAACAACCCCAAGCTGCTGGCTGACTGTGGTAGGGTGAGTTTGGAAGATGGGTGGTCACACCAGAGAGTTCTGGAGGGAAAACCATGCTAGATGAGGGCTTTGAAAGTCTTTAGAAAAGACAGCTCATGCTTTTCCAGAGTCATAAATTGTCACATGAAGCCAATGATCTCATTTTAGTGATATTTGTTATTGAAAGAAATATGGATAACAACTTGTCTTAAAATCATTTCATGATGTTGTGGTAAATAATATCAAACCAGCCCAGAGCCCTGGCATTTTACACTGCCTTTAAAAATTAACAAACCAGCAAAATAGAAACTTCTTGATCCTCCTTCAACCAAAAGAGATGGAAAGTGCAAAGGCATCATATCTATTTGAAAATACAGGGAACACCCCCATGTTTATCATGAAATACAGTGCTGTGTTTTCAAGATTATTTTTATTTTGTATGTACCCTGTAGTGCTCAATATTTTAATTGCCATTTCCTCAACAAAGTTATTGGAAATCTTCCATCTTGCCATTAGCACTTGCGAAATAACTGTTAACAATATGTTATCCAGACACAGAAACTTTATAATTAATGTTGGAATAGTCTTCAAAGTCTAGTGACTAAAATATATCCTATAAAAATTACTGGACTTCATTCAATGCTATTCTGCTGTTTTAAAGTTCAATAAATGTGTTGAGGGGGAGATATTTGGCAACCTAAGTTGGCCAGTCTGGCAGGGAGACCTGAGATGCTGGAGGGTTTGATTTCTGTTGTGTGGTAAGTACACCAAAGGCCTCCAGAGTTTCAGTGCAATCCCTGAAAGGCTGAAGGAGATCTGACCAAATGCAACTCCCAGTGGGAATCTGAACAGTCATCCGGGGCTATATTCCCACCTTGTCAGTTGATGAGGCACTGGGACAGGTTCCATTTAAGCAATAAAACACAACAGGCCATGTATATATCTGGGTGATTATAGCATAACTCAGATTGTGTTATAAGTCATGAGGCTGAAGGCCAAGTGTCTTAACTCCACGAGAAGTGCAATATTGGCCCCAAAACACACTGCCTGAAGTGTCTTATTGCTGTCAAGAAATGGAATTTCTACAGTACATTAAGAAAAGGAAAACACTTAGCACAGTGGATTTAAAATAACCATGGCTATGACATCACTGACAGCTAATCAAAACTCTAATTGCAACCAGAGTTCTGAGGCTATTGTATGAAAGGTCTTAACAGACCCAGCCACGGATACTATGAAGAACAATGCCGAGGCCATGAGCAAAACTTCAGTAGCACAGGACGTGAAGCTCGAGTGGAGTGGGCTGGCAGATTTCGGACAGTCTCATTAGCATGAGTTGGGAACTTTGTAGTGAACTCACCTTGGGCCAGTTAGCAAAAAAAAAAAAAAAAAAAAAAGTAGTGCAAACACCCCTTGAATATTTTCTCCTTCACTTGCAACCTTCATTTTCATACAGTTAAATATTTCTTTAAGTGATTAAAGATAAGGCAGCATAAATGAAAATAATACCCAGTTCACCTGCTCTAGAGGAGATGAAAAGTTATAATGAGCTGAGAGGAGTTATGGGGGTCACATCTTCCTCATGATCCGTGCAAGGAATTTTCAGTGATATTAAGTAGAAGTTGTCCAAAAGGACTGAAGTCAGTATGTAGTCATAAGGACTCAATTCATATTTTACATCTGAATCTGTGTAGCACCACAAAGTGGAACGTGTGTTTCATGGTCCAGACAAAAGCCTCAAAAAATTTAGCTACGCCAAAGCACATACTGAGAGGTTCGTTCAGAAGGTATATAACAGGGAAGCACATAACATTATAAGTGAGAGCAAAAAGAAGGGTTGTCTCAGGAGCCCAAGGATTTGAGCCTAACGATTTTCTGGGTCACCATGGATAAGTACATAATTTTTGTGGGTTTTAGTTTGCCTCCAGTGAGTGTTCCTGGACTCTGGTTATAGGCGTTGCTTCCTCAGCCTGAAAATGGAGCAACTCTTGACATTTCCTGAAAGTTTACTGACAGGGCTTCCCTGGTGGCTCAGATGGTAAAAAGTCTGCCTACAATGCAGGAAACCTGGGTTCAATCCCTGGGTCAGAAGATCTCCTGGAGAAAGGAAATAGTAACCTACTCCCGTATTTTGCCTGGAGAATCTCATGGACAGAGGAGCATGGTGGGCTACAGTCCACTGAAGTTACAAAGAATAGGATACGTTACAAAGAGTAGGACATGACTTAGACTGAACAAAAACAGTGAATGATCTGTTAATGGTACTCAAGTGCAAAATTCATGTTCTTGTGGGAAAAAACAAGGAAGAGTTTATTCCATTAGAATCTATTCAGGTTCTGGAATGAAGGTAGCACAAAAACATGTTTTTCTCTTTCTTCTCAATTTGCTTAAAAATTTTACCTATATCATACCTGTCACCCATTATTATACTCACTTACAGATAATAATTGTATCCTACCTGTCACAAAATATTTTTAATAGTTTTACTTTATGTATTTTTCTATAATCTTTATTTATAACAGCTTAGAAATGTTAAATGTGTAACCAAGTGACTAAAATTAGATATATGTGAAATTATTATTCCTTAAAAATATTAAACTCTTATTCATAAGAAACAGATCAATTATTTTATCTTGTCAAAATTTATGGATTTAAAAATTCTGCTGTTTTAACCAATCCATTAAAAATAGTTAACAGTCCTGCTGGTTTTAATGGTTTTATTAATAATATATAGTTTGGTTTAATTTAAAATAAGCTACATTTCCAAATTCTGTTTTAACTAATGATCTTGCAAAGGACCTTTAATAAGCTAAATCCTTCATAATTTTAATAACCTTTCTCTTTGATAAGACAAAGAACCAGAGTCCAATACATATTCAGTTAATAATTTAGGATCTAGAATATTGCCACAGCCTCAAAGCTAGTCACTGAATAGCTTAATAAAAAATATTCCAATAACACCAAGTGTTAAGAGTGTTGTGTCCAGTAAAACTTAAGTATTACACAGAGATGTAAACATTAGAATCTAATGACCAGCTAGTAACACATTAGTCAGAGCCACTATGAAATGACATTCTCTTTTGTTGTACAACGATGCCATGAATAAGTGTAAAGCCACTTTCAAAGTACATGCTTCATCAGTTCAGTTCAGTCACTCAGTCGTGTCCAACTCTTTGTGACCCCATGGACTGCAAACAAACCAGGCTTTCCTGTCCATCATCAACTCCCAGAGTTCACTCAAACTCAGGTCTATCGAGTTGGTGATGCATTCCAACTATCTCATCCTCTGTCGTCCCATTCTCCTCCTGGTTTCAATCATTCCCAGCATCAGGGTCTTGTCAAATGAGTCAGTTCTTTGAATCAGGTGGCCAAAGTATTGGAGTTTCAGCTTCAGCATCAGTCCTTCCAATGAATATTCAGGATTGTTTAACTTTAGGATGGACTAGTTGGATCTCCTTGCTGTCCAAGGGACTCTCAAGAGTCTTCTGCAACACCACAGTTCAAAGCATCAATTCTTTAGCACTCAGCTTCCCTTATGGTCCAACTCTCACAACCATACATGACTACTGGAAAAATCATAGCTTTGAATAGATGGATCTTTGTTGGCAAAGTAATGTCTCTTTCATGACTGTAGTCACCATCTGCAGTAATTTTGGAGCCCACAGAATAAAGTCTGTCACTGTTTCCATTGTTTCCCCATCTATTTGCCATGAAGTGATGGGACCGGATACCATGATCTTAGTTTTCTGAATGTTGAGGGTTTGTGTGTGTGTGTGTTTGTTTTTTATTGAAGGATAATTGCTTTATAGAATTTTGTTGTTTTCTGTCAAACCTCAATATGCGTCAGCCATCTCCTTTCTTTTGAACCTCCCTCCCATCTCCCTCCCCATCCTACCCCTCTAGGTTGATACAGAGCCCCTGTTTGAGTTTCCTGAGCCTACAGCAAATTCCCATTGGCTATCTATTTTACACATGGTAATGTAAGTTTCCAAGTTAGTCTTTCCACATATCTCATCCTCTCCTCTCTTCTCTCCATGTCCATATGGACATGAATGTTGAGTTTTAAGCCAACTTTTTCACTCTCCTTTTTCACTTTCATCTGGACGCTCTTTAGTTCTTCGTTTTCTGCCATGAGGGTGGTGTCAGCTGCAATCTTGATTCCACCCTGTGCTTCATCCAGCCTGGTATTTCTCATGATGTACTCTGCATATAAGTTAAATAAGCAGGGTGATAATATTCAGCCTTGATGTACTCCTTTCCCGAAATGGAACCAGTCTGTTGTACCATGTCCAGTTCTAACTTTTGCTTCTTGACCTGCATACAGATTTCTCAGGAGGCAGGTCAGATGGTCTGGTATCCCCATATCTTGAAGAATTTTCCAGTTTATTGTGATCCACACAGTCAAAGGCTTTGGCATAGTCAATAAAGCAGAAATAGATGTTTTTTTTTCTGGAACTCTATTGCTTTTTCCATGATCCAGCAGATGTTAGCAATTTGATCTCCGGTTCCTCTGTCTTTTCTAAAACCAGCTTGAACATCTGGAAGTTCATGATTCATGTACTGTTGAAGCCTGGCTTGGAGAATTCTGAGCATTACTTTGCTAGCGTGTAAATGACTGCAATTGTGTGGTAGTTTGAACATTCTTTGGCATTGCCTTTCTTTGGGATCAGAATGTAAACTGATTTTTTCCAGTCCTGTGGCCACTGCTGGGTTTTCCAAATTTGCTGTTATATTGAGTGCAGCATTGTTACAGCATCATCTTTTAGGATTTGATATAGCTCAACTGGAATTCCATCACCTCCACTAGCTTTGTTCATAATGATGCTTTCTAAGGCCCACTTGACTTCATATTCCAGGATGTCTGGCTCTAGACGAGTAATCACACCATCATGGTTATCTAGGTCATGAAGATCTTTTCTGTACAGTTTGTCTGTGTATTCTTGCTACCTCTTCTTCATATCTTTTGCTTCTGTTAGGTCCACGCCATTTTTGGCCTTTATTGTGCCCATCTTTGCATGAAATGTTCCCTTGGGATCTCTAATTTTCTTGAAGAGATCTCTAGTTTTTCCCATTCTATTGTTTTCCTCTATTTCTTTGCACTGATCACTGAGGAAAGCTTTCTTATTCCTCCTTGCTATTCTTTGGAACTCTGCATTCAAGTGGGTATATCTTTCCATTTCTCCTTTGCCTTTCATGTCTTTTCTCTTCTCGGCTATTTGTAAGGCCTCCTCTCTCATCAGGAAGCTTCCATAAGCCTCTTATCCTTCTCCATCAGAGGACAGACAGAATGAAAACCACAGTCACAGAAAACTAACCAATCTGATCAGATGGACCACAGCCTTGTCTAACTCAATGAAACTATGAGCCATGCCATGTAGGGCCACCCAAGACAGACAGGATATGGTGAAGAGTTCAGACAAAACGTGGTCTACTGGAGAAGAGAATGGCAAACCACATCAGTATTTTTACCTTGAGAACCCCATGAACAGTGTGAACATGCTTCATACTTCCTATAATAATGTAACATAGCTTCATCTATGAAATGGGCTACCTACAACATACCATGGGCTGCCACAATGGGACCAATTCCCAATTATTTGAAATAATGAATGGCCTGAAGAAGTTAAGCCAGCTAATAAATCCAGTTCTCTTATTGCAGACATTGCTTGTAACATACTTGTTAGAAACGTTTCTGGGATGTTGACATATTTGGCTAAGGGATCCAAAATATACATATTCTGCTCTGACAACCACCCTTACTCAAATTTCCTGCTGTGCCTTTCCCCCACCCCCACCCCCATCCCCAACACACAAAGGGAAGCAACATGCAAAGTGCTGGGGTTGTTTCTTTGATTTTACTGGCTTAGCCCTGCCCAATTACCACCAGTGCACAATGAAGGTAAAAAACTAGTGTGGGCTCTATGTGCCCATACTCTAAATTACACAGTGGAGCCACTTCTTACCCCTACTCCTAACCTACAGTAGGCTCTTACCATTTCTAGCCCGTCATGGGCCAGAAATCAAAGCAATGACCAACAAGTGCAGGCATACTTTGTGGGGATCAACAAGGCAGATTCGGGTTCCCACCACACCAGCAGCATGATGGAGGGTTGCAGCAGAAAGCCCATGAGTGCATGAGCATGGACACAGTAAACCTGATCCTCAGACTGCCCATCAGTATTTCAAGACTTTGAACAATCAGTTTAGCAACTCTTCCCTACTTGGGGAAGGGTGAAGAAGAGGCTTGAGTAGACAAGGCTTGGGAAGGCAGAAGAGTCTCTGTTTCTACATTTTCTCTCTGCCCAAATAATCCATCAGTTCTACAGGTTTAGGTATTGTGAACTCACATTTGCTGGAAAATGGAAGAGAATTGTGGGATTCTTTTAAGTGATATATTAAGAAGGGCCAAAAGGAAATCTTTTTACCAGGAGTGTTCCCTGGTTGGAGGCAGGTAGCTTCAGGAAAAAGAACACAGGGAAGGAAGAACTTGTGGAGTGGGCAACAGAGAACTGGGAGTTACCTGGCAGAACATCTTATTAGGGTCTATGGACTATAAAACAGCATATGGAGAAGTCTGTTGATGGCTCATTATTCACCAAAATCTTCCCTCACCAACCCATAATCTTCCATGTAGCAAAGGGATAGTGAAAATATGAGTATATATCCTACGGAGGGGAGTAAAAAGGGGTAAGACAAACCACTTGCCCCACAGTCTGTCTGCTTTGTAATCACCAAAATGATGTAACTCAAATCTTTCTTCCCTTGGTGATCCAGTCAAATATTTTTAAAAAGAAAGAAACATGGCCAAAAATATGTGAAACAAATATCTAAGAAGAAAAAAGTACAGAAGAGCATAAAAGAGCCACAAAGAGATGAACTAAATCCATGAGTAGTTACAACGGATTGAATAACATCCCTCCAAAACTCATGTCCCCCTGAAAACCTGTGAATGTGACCTTATTTGGAAATAGGGTCTTTGCAGATATAATCACGCGAAGTGAGGTCATACTGGATTAGAGTGGCCCTACTTCCAATATGACTGGTATTCTTACAAAAAGAACAGAATCTGAACACAGGCACAGAGAGAAGATTGGCCACGTGAAGATGGAGAGAGGGATTGGAGTTAACGCTCACACAAGCCAAGGAAAGCCCACGATTGTCAGAAACAGTCAGAAACTAGGAAGAGGCAAGGAAGGATCCTCCGCTAGAGCCTTCAGGGAGAGCACAGCCCTGCTGCTTTGGATTTCTAGCCTCCAAAACTGTGAGAGAATAAATTTTTGTTTCAAGCCAATAAGTTTGTGGTAATTTCTTATGGCAGCTCAAGGAAACTAGCACAGACACTAATGGTGCATTACTAATACTTGTATATCAGTTGCATTGTTCTTTCTTTACATGGAAATTTATTCTATTCACATACCAAAAGATTAGACTGCTGCACAGAAAAATAATATTATTTACTCACTACCAGAAAAACATGGACTTGGAGTTTTCTTCCACTTGTGCAAATTAAATAGGTACCAAACCCTTCCCCACTACCTGTCCATCCTTCTTATGATCACGATCACGCATTTATAAATTGGGATGTGAGAGTATGAGGACTACATGGAGATAAAACTACAACCCAAACTCATTAGGACTGTTATCTCCTCTATGACAAAATATGCTAACTGATCCAAACTATGATGAGGCCATTAGAATGATTACACAGATAACATGGATAAATTACAGCATTTCTTTTAGGTATTGCTTTCTTTTCATTGTAATATATATTCAGGAATTATAAAGCATTTAGGATGAGATAAGCCTTGCTTTTCTAAGTTGTAGTAATGCCTTTTGAGGTGCTTAAAAGTGGTTTTTTCCTCTACCTCAAGCTACTGATTAAGAATTCCTTCTCTAAATTAGTTTAATTTGTATCAAGGGAAATGTAAATTGTAATGGCACTACTATTTGGCCTTTAAATGCACTCAGAAATAATGATGATCAGAACTATCCTGCTGTGAGTTGTATGCTGGCAAAGTGGATTTATCATGCAATGGTCTAAAGGGACCCAATCTTCGGTTGCACTTACATGTTGCCAAGTATCCTGACTTGAGTGCAGGTTTTGGATGAAAGCCCAGTTCTCAGAATTCTTATCTCAGTCCCAATGTCCAGGGACTGAATACAAATTATAATCATAATGATAACAGTACCAAGAGTGACAGCTAATATTCATTGAACATTTACTATGCTGTAGGCACCATGCTAAGAATTTTATCTACATTACCTCATTTAACCATCACTAAGAATCTATGACATAAATGCTCTTATTATCTCTGTTTTATAAGTGAGGGAAAAGATTTAGAAATGAAAAACAATTATACCTGTTGAGATCCACCCCAGCAGGGAATAGACACCACCTCCAAAAGAGGTAAATAAAGAAGATTTAATGAAGTGACTATTTACATAGTTTTTGGTAAGATTAGGGGAAACCAACAAGCAATGGTGAAAGGCTAATCCCATCAGAAAGTTCTTACTGTCCCAGACTGGAACGCTGTAAGAACAGCCAGCAGCTTTTGGTAGAAGGACACAGCCACTGCCAAGCTGTGACCTGACGGGCAGGTAGCTGGGATAATCAATACCCTGACCTGTCTTCCCTCTTTTCGATCTCCTGAACTATATCACATTGGTGGCCTCAACTAGAAACCATAGGATAAGGGAACTTAGTGGTGCAGTCTCTACAGGCTGGCCTCCTAAATATAGAGCCAGGTAGAGAAGACTGGAGAACAGATTTGGAGAGACAAATGACATCTCAGCACACAGTAACATACCCAGGACACACAACTACTCAATGTTGAGTGAAGGCAGAATGTAAACATGGGTCATGTTCCTGAACTTAACTACTATACTGTGTACTGAGAAGGAAGAAAATTCTCATAAAAGAAACCAGTGGGGATTGCAAGAGGATTCTTCGCTCCCCTACCTTTCAATGAAGTCTGATTCTTCTTGACCCCATGGACTGTAACCCATCAGCCTCCTCTGTCTATGGAATTCTCTAGGCAAGAATACTAGAGTGGGTTGCCATTCCCTTCTCCAGGGGATCTTTCTGACCCAGGGATCAAACCTGGGCTTCCTGCATTGCAGACAGATTTATTTTTTTTTTAACCATCTGAGCCATTAGGGACAAAGATTCATAGAGCCAAAGCTATGGTTTTTCCAGTAGTCATGTAGGGATGTGAGAGTTGGACCATAAAGAAGGCTGAATGCCAAAGAATTGATACTTCCTAATTATAGTGATGGAGAAGACTATTCAGAGTTCCTTGGACAGCAAGGAGATCAAACCAGTCAATCCTAAAGGAAATCAACCTGAATAGTTATTGGAAGGACTGGATGCCTAAACTGAAGCTCCAATACTTTAGCCACCTGATTCGAAGAGCTAACTCATTGGAAAGGACTCTGATGCTGGAAAAGACTGAGGAAAGGAGGAGAAGAGGGTGACAGAAGATGAGATGGTTGGATGGCATCACTAACTCAATGGACAGGAGTTTGAGCAAACTTTGGGAGATAATGAAGGACAGGGAAGCTTGGTATGCTGCAGTCCATGGGGTCTGAAATAGTCTGGACATGACTTAGCAACTGAATGACAGCAACCCTTCTTGAAATCCATCTATAGCACCCCCTCCCCCAGCTGAGCTCTTAGTTTTCTGGGAAGCTCCTTCAATGCAGACAGAGAGGATTTCAGCAGAAATATGGGTACACACAGCCTGCTCCCACTGGAATGTAAGCTCATTAGCACAGAGACAGTCTGAGAAACAGTGGAGAGATAGGAATAGGGCATCATCACAGAAAGGCAAGAAGGATGCCCTCCTAAATGGTAAGTGGAACACAGATAGTTTCTGACACAAGTTGGCAGCTCAGTTGCTGGAGATTTCACAAGCGGTTACCTGGGAAAATGTCTGAGTGGAAGGAAATATCTTTGCAGATTAAACAATCCAGACATTTTCTTTTAACTGGAGGAGAATTGCTTTACAACGTTGTGGTAGTCTCTGCCGTACATCAAGGTGAATCCATTTGAAAGATATGAAGTAAAAATAGCCATCAATACAAGGATAGTGGACATGACTACTTATTTCTAAGTTGTTTTGATGCCCTACAGAGATGATGAGAAACTTTTAATCATTAACAGGCAAATAAATGCTGAGTGTGAAACAGACTTAGAGAAAGAACTTATGGTTGCCAGGGAGAAGGATGGGGGTGGGTTAGGGATAGTTAGGGAATTTGGGATGGACATGTACACACTGTTATATTTAAAACTGGTAAACATCAAGGACCTAATGTATAGCACAGAGAACTCTGCTCAGTGTTATGTGGCAGCTTGGATGGGAGGGCAGCTTGAGAGAAAATGGATACATGTATATGAATGGCTGAGTCCCTTCACTGTTCACCTGAAACTATCACAGCATTGTTAATTGGCTAAACTCCAATACAAAATAAAAAGTTGAAAAAAAAGAAAGCTGAGTGTGAGAGCCAGAGCATATCTTCGGGAGCTCACTGAGAGGTCCCTGTCTCAGATACAGCAGAGCAACATCCTAGAGATTTGACAGGTGTGTGTCAGCATTTCACAGATGCCCAAATGCTCACTTAAGGCAAGTTTGTTATGCTAAGGACCATGCCTGGGAAAAACCTGAGACCCCGGAAATATGGCATGACGTCATCTGGATGGGTGTCCCTCAAGATGTTGGTTCTACAGGGCCCTGTCAGACTGTTGGAATGGTGTATCTTCTTAGATGGGGGAGGGGGAGAATGTCTTCACATGTGAGGAAGAGAGCTCTGTCTTGTTAGGAAGAAATAGGGAGTGGTACTGCTGTTGCATGGGAGTTCTCGTGGGTGTACAAGAGTATACATGGAGCTAACAGCTTCCACTGGTGACCCCATAGTCCTTGCCGAGACCTGGTGACCATCTTGCTGGAGTCTTCCTATTGTCAATTCTAGTGAACTCTGGGACTTGCACTGAAAGTGGCACCCCAGCTCTTTTTCATGCCTACCTATCAGCTTCAGCTTACCTACACTCCAGTGAGTTATGTTGTTCTGCCTGACAACAGCAGACCAAATCTGACCCAAGAAACCCAGCAAACATCTCAACCATCAACTGCAACCACACCTACCCCAGGAAGGTCTGAAGCCTTGGAGTGGGGAGCCTCCCTTCTAAGCTGTTCCTTTCATGGATATGCTTCCTCAACCCAAGGGGTACTTTAGAGTTCTTTCTATACCCTTATAGTTACTCCCCTATAATATGGTTTAATCATTATTTATGCTAAAAATCTCTTGTTCATATTACAATATAGTTTCTGTTTCCTGATTAGACTCAGATTGATATGAGTATCTAGAATGTATATTTTAAAAATCCAGAATATAAGATTAAATGAGCAAACATTAAATGTTAATATTTACTTAATATCTTGGTAAGGATCCCAACTGATGCAACAAACTCACTGCCAGTGTGGCTCTTGGATGCTTCAAAAAAGCTTATGGCCAATGCTGAGATAAATGGAAGTGCAGGGGTTGCCTTGGCTGATGGCAGAGGAAGAAATAAAGAGGCTAATACAAGTAGGCATGCTGGAATGAATGTATTAACAGGCCAGAAGATTATGTTCTACAGTGAAGCCCAGAGAACAGAGTACATCAGTCACCAAGGCCATGAAAATGGCAATGTTGGGAGGGGCGTGAGCATCAGTAGATATTCACAGTGGACCCTCTCTGTAGGCTTGGCTGACTATAGGGGAGGCAGTCACAGAACTGAGCTCAGTAACACTCAGCTCCAAAGTATTAGAGCCTAGATGGGGGTACTTTCCCACCAGACACCAGTTACCATAATTACATGCAAGAGCAGAGGGTAGCCAAGAGGTCTTAAAGAACAGGAAATTGTGGAGATGGTTAACATAACATGGCACCTGTAGGGGCTAAACAGACCACTGGGCAATAAGCATTCTCCTTTATTTCTACAATCAGAAAAAAAAAGGGTACCAATTCCTTGCTCAGTTTTCAGATCCAGAGTCACCTGACTTAAAAGGCTCTCTGAAAAGAACACAGCAACACCGCTACAAGGACATACTGTAGTGACTTCCTCTGTTCTTCCCCAAGGGGATGTACAGTCATATACTCAGCTGACTAGACAGACTGAGGAAGGGGGAGTCTGCAGACAGATCAAGGTTAGTTTACTCTGTGTCTGAATTGACAGATCCCAAAGGTCAAAAGCCCCTGGAGGAGAGCATGGCAACTCACTCCAGTATTCTTGTCTGGAGAATCCCCATGGACAGAGGAGCCTGGTGGGCTGCAGTCCATGGGGTCGCAAAGAGTTGGACATGAGTGAGTGAGCACAGCAAGCACAGCAGCCTAAATCATCATCATTGTCCCCATGTTAGAGTAGGGCTTATAGATGACAGGTAATAGATCCAGTTATGGTTAAAGTCTGGCCTACAAAGATACTCCCACTGGTCATTTCCTTAGTTCCCTACCTTATAATTGGAATTGACATGTTAAACAGTTAAAGTAACCCCCACATTGGGTCCTCAACTTATGGACTAAGACCTATTCTAGTGGGGAAGACCAAATAGAAACCTTTGAAATGGCTCTGGTCTCAAAGAACCAAGATAGTAAATCAAAAACAATATAATCTCAGGAGGGATGGTGAAGATTAGTGCCACCATTAAAGCCTCAGAGATGCAAGGATGGTGTTCCCAGTTAAATTTCTGTTGAGTTTGATAGTCTAGTACTTGCAGAAACCAGATGTATCCCACTAAGCCCTATGCATCTTTATGTAGAAAGAGAGCACATATTGTTATTTTGTTACAATGATTATTGCGCACTCAAATTTCATCATATGAACTCTGATATATCACTCAAGTTATTGATAACTATGCTGCTGCTGCTGCTAAGTCACTTCAGTCGTGTCTGACTCTGTGTGACCCCATAGACAGCAGCCCACCAGGCTCCGCCATCCCTGGGATTCTCCAGGCAAGAACACTGGAGTGGGTTGCCATTTCCTTCTCCAACGCATGACAGTGAAAAGTGAAAGTGAAGTTGCTCAGTCATGCCCGACTCAGCGACACCATGGACTGCAGTCCACCAGGCTCCTCTGTCCATGGGATTTTCCAGGCAAGAGTACTGGAGTGGGGTGCCATTGCCTTCTCCGATTGATAACTATAGATCATACCAAATTAGAACAATTTTAGAGACCAATACGGCTCTGATTTTGGACAAAGAAGATGACCTTCTGGATATATTATAATCAGCCTAAATGTGTTCCATTAACAATAAACTTCATGACGTTCTCCAAAAAGGCACATGGCTGCATGGTACTTTACTGCTCCAAGCTCCTCTTCATGGACTATTATTCACCCTATATTTTGTCAAATATACTATAGCATCTATTTTAAAACTCAACACAAGAGATACCTTTTCCAGGAAGTCCCCCTTAAACCCCTATCCACACACCAGGCTGAGAGGTCCTTTCTTACTGCTCCAGTAATATCCCCTGGAGTTTTTTATTTGCAATAATCCCTCACCTTACTTTATATTTGTCTATTAATATATATCTGTCTGCCCACTGGGCTGTGAGCTCCTTAAAGGCAGGGATTGCTTCTCATTCATCTTTGAGCCTCAGTGGTTTAGAATAGTGACTGGCTCACAGTTGGCAGCCCATATATATTTGTTGAATGAAACAATAAGTGACTTAATAAATTTAAATGTTCTGTGTTTATGTTTGGATTGTGTACCAGTTCCTCAGAAAGCAGTACTCTCTGAGCGATTTCTTCCAGAACACAGACTATTTCATGAATGTGTATGCAGGCACATTTCCAATTTATCCTTTTGAACTGGAACAATACCCTGCTCCGGACCACCCAGCAAGAACCAGTCTCTGTGGTCAGTGCTCTGTAACCAGATTGAATCATCAGCTTTCAGTCTATTCTGGATGAAATTCTTGGCAGTCATCTCCATGGAAGATCAGGTGAGTTATCAACAGTAGAATTACTGGCTATGGGTATGGCTGGCTCAGCTGCCATAGAGGTGATAAGTCTGCCAAAAGTCCCTTTAGATAATGTGGTTCTTCACTCTCAGCTTAAAGCATCACTTTACCAGGTTCCACAGAATTATGTCTGCCATGTGCCAGAGAGAATTCAATGGATGTCCTAACATCTGCTGGATCACAGAAAAAGCAAGAGAGTTCCAGAAAAGCATCTACTTCTGCTTTATTGACTACGCCAAAGCCTTTGACTGTGTGAATCACAACAAACTGTGGAAAATTCTTAAAAGGATGGGAATACCAGGCCACCTGACCTGTCTCCTGAGAAATCTGTATGCAGGTCAAGAAGCAACAGTTAGAACTGGACATGGAACAACGGACTGGTTCCAAATTGGGAAAGGAGTATGTCAAGGCTGTATACTGTCACCCTTCTTATTTAACTTATATGCAGAGTACATCATGCGAAATGCCAGGTTGGATGAAGCACAAGCTGGATTCAAGATTGCCGGGAGAAACATCAATAATCTCAGATATGCAGATGACGCGACCTTTATGGGAGAAAGCAAAGAGGAACTAAAGGGTCTCTTGATGAAAGTGAAAGAGGAAAGTGAAAAAGCTGGCTTGAAACTCAACATTCAAAAAACTAAGATCAGGGCATCTGGTCCTATCACTTCATGGCAAATAGATGGGGAAACGATGGGAACAGTTACAAGACTTTATTTTCTTGGACTCCAAAATCACTGCAGTTGGTGACTGCAGTCATGAAGTTAAAAGATGCTTGCTTCTTGGAAGAAAAGCTATGACCAGCCTAGAAAGCATATTAAAAAGCAGAGACATTACTTTGCTAACAAAGGTTCATCTAGTCAAAGCTATGGTTTTTCCAATAGTCATGTATGGATGTGAGAGTTGGACTATAAAGAAAGTTGAGTGCCGAAGAATTGATGCTTTTGAACTGTGGTGTTGGAGAAGACTCTTGAGAGTCCCTTGGACTGCAAGGAGATCCAACCAGTCCATCCTAAAGGAAATCAATTCTGAATATTGACTGGAAGGACTGAGGCTGAAGCTGAAGCTCCAACACTTTGGCCAGCTGATGTGAAGAACTGACTCATTGGAAAAGACCCTGATGCTGGGAAAGATTGAAGGCAGGAGGAGAAGAGGACAACAGAGGATTGGATGGTTGGATGGCATCACTGACTCAACAGACAAGAGTTTGAGCAAGCTCCAGGAGTTGGTGATGGACAAGGAAGCCTACTGTGCTTGCAGTCCATGGGGTTACAGAGTCAGACATGACTGAGCAACTGAATTGAACTAAACTTGCCAGGTTCCACAGTCTGCCATGTGCCAGAGAGAAGACAGCTCAAACATGGCATCAGGGTCAGTTGTAGCTCAGCCTGACCAGAAGCTAACTCAGGTCAGTTCTTACACTAATTTTCAAACCACACAACCCTGATCTCGCCATCTGCTGCTGCAGTCAAAGCTACAACCAGGAAGCAATGTCCCACTTACAGAAAGCCATGCATTACTGCACAATTAACATAAGTGATTGAACCTTCAACCATCTCTACAGAGCAAATAATATGGTGGTTACTCTCTTGTACCTGCTTCAACTGTCTGATTTAGTCTTCCCAGGTTTGAAGTGTAACAATATGAGACATTTGTAAGTGTGAGACATTAGTAAATCCAGATGTATGTCTTGACCAGTGCAGAAAGGATCCAACTGTACATTAGGACCAAATAACATCCCCATCATGGGTCCATTCTTCACATCGTTGTTTGGAGAGAGAGGGGGAGGAAAAGAAGTGGGGATACGGCTTTTAAATTAAATTAACTTGTACTCTCATCCAATCTCTACCACTTTACAGTAGTGTGATTGCAGACTGGTCACTTCATCTTATTAGTCCTCAGTTTCATTGCCTGTAAAGTGGGACAATCTGCTTAACTGCAAAACTTGAGCCTCTTTTATCATATCATTCTTCTTCTCATTATAAGACATGATTTTTGCCTTTGGATAGCTAAAAGGGGAAAAGACTGAAAAATAATTAAAAGACAATCTAAACACCTCCCAGTTACTCATGGAAGGTTTGACCTGGGTTTCCAGGAAAACATCATTGGTATAGGAATTAGGAAAGACATAAACCAGTGTCTACCCCAGTCTCTGATACTTTACTCCATAGAAAAGATGCTATGGAATAACAATATCATGACCACTTAAGTTTAGCTGGATCAAAGCTGCCCACTTAGTCACCCTTCTGGGAGTCCCTACAGATACCAAAATCTACGGATGCTCAAGTCCCTTCTTATTTTAAATGATCATAGTACAATGAATATGGTTGGCCCTCCAGATATCTCAGCATAGTTGATACCAAAATAAATGTGTGGCAGAACCAATACAATATTGTAAAATAATTAGCCTCAAATTAAAATAAATTTAAATTTAAAAATTAAAATAAATAAATAAATAATCTTGACTATTTACTAGCTACTTGACTATAGATTCTCATCTATACAATTGAGTTTATAATACATATCTCACCAGGTCATAGTGAGAATAAAATATGATAGCATATCCACTCAAAAACATTCCACAAATAATTATTAAGTTCTTTGCTTCCTCACCACTCAGGTGGCAGTGATTAATAAGAAACATTCTTGTTCATTCATAATCATTCTTAAGGAGTCTGAAGTGAATGCTCATAGTAGAGGCCTACCACAATATGCTGCTCTATAAATATCAGTCGATAGAAATAGAATTCTGACAGCCAGAAGGATGTCATCTGTATAAAGCCACATGGGAGACACATTCTGAACTTCATGTCTACAACAAAATGCTGTGCGTATGGACCCACTATGATCTTTATTACACAATTTTGTGGCCATGGGCACACTCATGAAGATTATTGCAAAGCATTTTAGTTCTAGAGGACTCCAAGGATAATTTATACCAACCCATAATAAAAAACTCCCACTGCTATATACTTTTAATGCATCCTATATACACACACACACACATATATATACATATCATTTTTCTAAACTTAATAAAAAATAGCATTTAGTTCCAAAACATATTCCCCCAAGTTGGATGATACTACTTATTACCTATGCATGGCTTTAGGTGTATCAATCTAAACTGCATTTTATAGAATTTCTTCTGGCTGAGCATCTGTTTTTCTCATTCCACACTGAGTAAGTTATCAGATTTAATTTTGAAATATGAAAGCTATTATCCAAAATGCACCAATATTTCCAGGTGTGCTTTATGGAAGTGTAGAACTACTTCTCAGAAGCATAAAACAGTTGTTGAAAAATGCTTTAAAGTGCCAACAAGTTAGAAGTCTTATGAGTTGAGCAGGGTCAGGCTCAGAAAAGTTGAACCCCGAGATCCATTTGCCTCAGTCCCACAGTCACGATGGGCCTTCTGTTCAGACCTCTGACAGTCTACAATCAAAAGAAAATATAATACATTCTATTCCGAGGGTTAAAAGCTCTATTTTACTTCATGTAAACATTTAAAATATACTACACGATTTTAGCTCCATTTGGCACTTCTTTATTGGTTTATATACTGCATGCCTCAAAAATAGCCCAGGCTCTCTCAAACTTGGAGAAGACGAAATATCTTCAGGCAGTCTTTATATTCCCCCCTCCGTTTTCTTTTCTTTTCTTTTTTTTTAGATCATTTTAAAAGTCTTTATTGAACTTGTTATAATATTGCTTTCTGGCTGTGAGGCATATGAGATCTTAGTTCCCTGACTAGGGACTAAACCTGCACCCCTTGTACTGGAAGGCAAAGTCTTAACCACTGAACCATCAGGGAAATCCCCTATATTCTAATGTATTTGATCCGTAAAGCTTCAAGTGGCAACATCAGTGATCTCTAGTGATTAGACTTGTGGAAAACTCACGTAACTAAAAGTCATGAGACTGATTAATGGCCAAAATCCTAATCCAGTGATTTCCTATTAGAAATATCATACACAGCTTACACACAGATAATCTGTGCATTTATATGAAGGACAAAAAAGATGTTAGGAAAGATTACATAAGAAAAATGTCATGAGAAGAATGCAGTTTGCTGATTTTGTATCTTTTACTTCTTTAACCAGCATTTATTCAGTACTTAAAATGTTCTGGGTTATACGCAAAGTGCTGTTCAGAAAAAATAAAATAAGGCAATTGCTTTGATTTATGGAGCATTTATACTGTGTCAAATATTTTGCAAAAATGATCTCATTATCTCATGTAATTACTACAAAAATGTGAAATGTTACAAAGCCCACTTGAACAAATGAGAAAGTTGAGGCTCAGAGAAATAAACCTGCACAATTACAGAGTAGTAAGTAGTACTCTCTTGTTGTTTTAGTCATTAAGTCGTGTCCGACTCTTCTGTGACCTCATGTACTGTAACTCGCCAGGCTCCTCTGTCCATGGGATTTTCCAGGCAAGAATATTGGAGTGAATTGCCATTTTCTTCTCCAGGGGATCTTCCTGACTCTGGAATCGAACCTGCATCTCCTGCACTGGCAAGCGGATTCTTTACCACTGAGCCTCCAGGGAAGCCCAGTAAGTATTAACAGTAGGACTGGGAATCAAATCCAGATCTACTTTCCTACAAAACTCAAGCTCTTTCCATCACATCATGGTACTTTTAATTTAATACAGATGTGAGCAAACTAAGGCCTGTATTCAAAATCCAGCCTATAGCTTGCTTCTGTAAATAAAGTTTTATTGGAATACAGCCATGCTCCTTCACTTATGTTTTACTGTGATTGCTTTCTCTCTACAAGAGCAGAGTTGAGCAGATGCAACAGAGACCATATGGACTACAAAGCCAAAAAATATTTAACATCTAGCTCTTTAAAAGAATAAGTTTCTTGAACCTTGATTTAAGATATGATATTAGCTCAAAGAAATGGAAGAGAAATCAAAAATGGAAGAGAAATAGGAAAACAATTAACATATAACTTAAAAGCCTTCCTATTACATATGGCTATGAAACTAAGCCATGCCCTGTTGGGCCACCCAAGACGGATGGGTCATGATGGAGAGGTCTGACAGAATGTGGTTCACTGGAGAAGGGAATGGCAAACCACTTCAGTATTCTTGCCTTGAAAACCACATAAACAGTATGAAAAGGCAAAATAATAGGATACTGAAAGAGGAACTCCCCAGGTCGGTAGGTGTCCAATATGCTACAGGAGATCGGAAGAGAAATACCTCCAGAAGGAATGAAGGAATGGAGCCAAAGCAAAAACAATACCCAGTTGTGGATATGACTGGTGATAGAAGCAAGGCACAAAGCTGTAAAGAGCAATATTGCATAGGAACATGGAATGTTAGGTTCATGAATCAAGGCAAATTGGAAGTGGTCAAACAGGAGATAGCAAGAGTGAACATCAACATTCTAGGAAACAGCAAACTAAAATGGACTGGAATGGGTGAATTTAACTCAGATGACCATTATATCTACTACTGTGGGCAGGAATCCCTTAGAAGAAATGGAGTACCCATCATGGTCAACAAAAGAGTCTGAAATGCAGTACTTGGATGCAATCTCAAAAATGACAGAATGATCTCTGTTCGTTTCCAAGGTGAACCATTCAATATCACAGTAATCCAAGGCCTTGCCCCAACCATACTTCAACGCTGAAGAAGCTGAAGTTGAACGGTTGGTTCTATGAAGACCTACAAGACCTTCTAGAACTAACACGAAAAAGATGTCCTTTTCATTATAGGGGACTGGAATGCAAAAGTAGGAAGTCAAGAAACACCTGGGGTAACAGGCAGATTTGGCCTTGGAATACGGAATGAAGCAGGACAAAGGCTAATAGAGTTTTGCCAAGAGAACACACTGGTCATAGCAAACATCCTCTTCCAACAACACAAGAGAAGACTCTACACATGGATATCACCAGATGGTCAACACCAAAATCAGTTTGATTATATTCTTTGCAGAAGAAGATGGAGAAGCTCTATACAGTCAACAAAAACAAGACCGGGAGCTGACTGTGGCTCAGATCATGAACTCCTTATTGCCAAATTCAGACTTAAATTGAAGAAAGTGGGAAAAACCATTAGACCATTCAGGAATGACCTAAATCAAATCCCTTATGATTATACAGTGGAAGTGAGAAATAGATTTAAGGGACTAGATCTGATAGAGCGCCTGATGAACTATGGACGGAGGTTCATGACATTGTACAGGAGACAGGGATCAAGACCATCCCCATGGAAAAGAAATGCGAAAAAGCAAAATGGCTGTCTGGGGAAGACTTACAAATAGCTGTGAAAAGAAGAGAAGCGAAAAGCAAAGGAGAAAAGGAAAGATATAAGCATCTGAATGCAGAGTTCCAAAGAATAGCAAGGAGAGATAAGAAAGCCTTCCTCAGCAATCAATGCAAAGAAATAGAGGAAAAGAACAGAATGGGAAAGACTAGAGATCTCTTCAAGAAAATTAGAGAACCAAGGGAACATTTCATGCAACGATGGGCTCGATAAAGGACAGAAATGGTATGGACCTAATGGAAGCAGAAGATATTAAGAAGAGGTGGCAAAGATACTCAGAAGAACTGTACAAAAAAGAGCTTCACAACCCAGATAATCACAATGGTGTGATCACTCATCTAGAGCCAGACATCTTAGAATGTGAAGTCAAGTGGGCCTTAGAAAGCATCACTACAAAGTTAGTGGAGGTGATGGAATCCCAGTGGAGCTATTTCAAATCCTGAGAGATGATGCTGTGAAAGTGCTACACTCAATAGGCCAGCAAATTTGAAAACCCAGCAGTGGCCACAGGACTGGGAAAGGTCAGTTTTCATTCCAATTCCAAAGAAAGGCAATGCCAAAGAATGCTTAAACTACCACACAATTGCACTCATCTCACACGCTAGTAAGTAATGCTCAAAATTCTCCAAGCCAGTCTTCAGCAGTACGTGAACCATGAACTTCTAGATGTTCAAGCTGGTTTTAGAAAAGGCAGAGGAACCAGACATCAAATTGCCAACATCCACTGGATCATCGAAAAAGCAAGAGTTCCAGAAAAACATCTATTTCTGCTTTATTGACTATGCCAAAGCCTTTGACTGTGTGGATCACAATAAACTGTGGAAAATTCTAGAGAGATGGGACTACCAGACCACCTCACCTGCCTCTTGAGAAACCTATATGCAGATCAACAGTTAGAACTGGACATGGTACAACAGACTGGTTCCAAAGAGGAAAAGGAGTACGTCAAGGCTGCATATAGTCACCCTGCTTATTTAACTTACAAGCAGGGTACATCATGAGAAACGCTGGGCTGGAAGAAGCACAAGCTGGAATCAAGATTGCCGGGAGAAATATCAATAACCTTAGATATGCAGATGACACCACCCTTATGGCAGAAAGTGAAGAAGAACTAAAAAGCCTCTTGATGAAAGTGAAAGAGGAGAGTGAAAAAGTTGGCTTAAAGCTCAACATTCAGAAAACGAAGATCATGGCATCTGGTCCCATCACTTCATGGCAAATAGATGGGGAAACAGTGGCAGACTTTATTTTGGGGGGCTCCAAAATCACGGTAGATGGTGATTGCAGGCATGAAATTAAAAGACGCTTACTCTTTGGAAGAAAAGTTATGACCAACCTAGATAGCATATTCTAAAGTAGAGACATTACTTTGCCAACAAAGGTCCGTCTATTCAACGCTATGGTTTTTCCTGTGGTCATGTACGGATGTGAGAGTTCAACTGTGAAGAAGGCTGAGTGCCAAAGAATTGATGTTTTTGAACTGTGGTGTTGAAGACTCTTGAGAGTCCCTTGGATTGCAAGGAGATACAACCAGTCCATTCTGAAGGAGATCAGTCCTGGGTGTTAAAGGAATGATGCTGAAGCTGAAACTCCAGTACTTTGGCCACCTCATGCAAAGAGTTGACTCATTGGAAAAGACTCTGATGCTGGGAGGGATTGGGGGCAGGAGGAGAAGGGGACCACAGAGGATGAGATGGCTGGATGGCATCACTGACTCGATGGACATGAGTTTGAGTGAACTCCAGTAGTTGGTGATAGACAGGGAGGCTTGGTGTGCTGTGATTCATGGGGTTGCAAAGAGTCGGGCACGACTGAGCGACTGAATTGAACTGAACCCTTGCTTGGTTTCCAGGAAGACAAATTCTGAGACAGATTATGTGCTAATATTCTATTAGCAAGTTCAGTGCCAGGGAAAGAGTGGGAAATAAGGTAGGGAAAAAGAGGAAGCCCACACTAAATAGTGCATTACCCAGATTGGCCATTTTCTGAAGAAAGCATAGCTGGTTGTCAGCTATGTGGGATTTTTCCAAAGAGGCTATTTGCAATAATCTCAAAATAGTCCTCACCCTTCAGGGGAAGCTGAGACCATCAGTGGTATTAGAATATAAAGTGAACTGCAGAATCTGTGGGAGCTATCACTGTGGCACTCAGGCTGGGAAGCCAGGTGACACCTGAGACCCAGGGGATAGGAAATGTTGAGGAAATAGGGACCGAGGCAAAACTGGTCTAGTACAACTCACCCCATACACCTCTCAGATCTGTTTTCACTCTTCAATATATCCAAATCCCATACACGAACAGGATGTCCTTACTTCCACCCTGAGAGAAAAGTTGTTATGTCTCATTCTTGAAACTAACACCTAGTTATAATCTCCTAGGTAGACTTCAACAGGATTATCAACCTAAGCTATAATCACTGATGCTGCAGCAGTTGCTCTTGGAGCTAGAGTTAATACTGATCATCTCCCTTCTCTTTCTCATTCCAGACTTCCCTCTCCCTTGGCCAGCATTATACTTGCTTGCTCAGTCACCCAAGTCATGTCCGACTCTGCCATCCCAAGGACTGTAGCCCGCTAGACTCCTCTACCCATGAGATTTTTGAGGCAAGAATCCTGGAATGGGTTGCCACTTCCTTCTTCAGGGGATCATCCTGACCTAGGGATTGAACCCACATCTTCTGAGTCTCCTGTGTTGGCAGGTGGATTCTTTACCCCTGAACTACTTGGGAAGCATTGTACTAACTCAGGGAATTATGCTGATAATCATTCCCAAGGAGTCTACACCCTAAGTTGTCTTGCCAGGGTTGATGGAATTGCCCATTCACACTTATCCCTGGCCATAGAAATATCAACAGATAATCCAGTGATTTCCTTGGGTATAAGATATACTTTTTCTAGAACCTCAATTTTGTAGTCTCCATACATGCTCTTCATGGTAATTAGGGTTAATTATCTCAGACTTTGTTGGTTTACTTTGCTGGCTGATGCTTAATACAAAATGGCCAAGTGGTAATCACAACTTCCAGTTCAGCGGATCTTACTTCGTCTCCTGGAAGAAGTACCCCACCATTAAATGACCGAGGAATACAAATTGACAGAGCCTAACATTGCAGGAAGCAGAAATCATCTGAAATTCCATAAACGGATAACTGCAAATGATGGCAATAAAATAAATCTTACTTCCACCTTATGTTAGCTTGAATTATCCAAGAAATATCTCCCTCCAAAATGGAATTGTTTGTATAAATTATTCATTGGGGAAAATGTCTGTGACTGACAAAGAGAAAGGAACAGGAATAGGCAATGAGAGGGTACCATGCAGGTCGATATCCATGAAAGGAGACAGGGGAGGCATAATGCTATCCCTGTTATATGAATGAAAAAATTCTTTTCATCCTTTTTGTGGCCAGAGATAAGGAAAGAATTCCCCTAAATTAATAGTTGCATACAAGGCGTCAGAGTCTTATTGATGCCATGGCAGCTGAGGGTGAAGCTATGAATGGCCCCTTACCACTGCCACTAAGTTTACTGCAGTCCTTATTCATCAGTTGTGATCCATTTGGGGTTTCTACTGAGCAACTTCACTTTCACTTTTCACTTTCATGCATTGGAGAAGGAAATGGCAACCCATTCCAGTGTTCTTGCCTGGAGAATCCCTGAGGCGGGGAAGTCTGGTGGGCTGCCATCTATGGGGTCACACAGAGTCGGACACAGCTGAAGTGACTTAGCAGCAGCAGCAGCAGCAGCAGGTAGGTAAATTAATGGGAACCTGATGCAAACCATTTTGCATCTTTTAATTGTGTGATTGATAGTGGTGCTAATTTTTTCAATACCTCTTGCATCATTTGTTATATCAGATGTTATATCACTTCTACTATGCCTGTCCTGGCCAGGATAAGATGGGGGTTCATTTCAGGAGCTTTCAACTGATCCTTCTATGAAGAATTCTATCAGCTGCTATGTGTATATCTGAAGTATAACCACAGGATGGATCTATTAAGCCACTGAACTCACAGTGAGAAAAACTTGGGCTAAAAGTCCATGTAGCATCTAATCTCCATAAACTCCCGCTCTACCCAGAGGACCAGCATGGTATTTCAGGTCTCCTCTCAGTATCAGGGCTTCCCTGGTGGTCTAGATGGTACAGAATCCACCGCAATACAGGAGACCTGGGTTCAATCCCTGAGTCAGGAACTGTAGCCCTCCAGGCTCCTCTGCCCATGGGATTTCCCAGGCAAGAATACTGGAGTGGGTTGTCATTTCCTTCTCCAGGTGATCTTCCTGACCTAGGAACTCAATCCATGTCTCCTATACTGGCAGGTGGGTTTTTTTTTGTTTGTTTGTTTGTTTTACCGCTAAGCTATCAGGGAAGCCCCCCACTTCTATAGGCCATGGCTACGTTCAACCTTCAAGGACTCATCTCAGCAAATTATTAAGACTAGAAATAGACATACTTTCAGAACACTGAATCCTGAGTCATGTGTGAGATCCCCATGATGATGGACTATCTCCTACCCACTCATATATTACACCTTCCCCTAGTCAGCCCCCTCAATACCCCAATGTATTCCTATGTTTCTACTGATATGTGTGTATATGCGTATGCTGGTACTACTATTTTGTATGTAAATGCCTTTTCTTGAAGCAGCCTTGTACTTCTCTGCTCAGACTGTGCTAAAATCTGACCCCAGTTATTACCTGGACACAATAAAATATGCAGTGGGGCAGACCTTGATGAAAACCAGCATTATCTTCTAAGGCACCAAATTAAAGTGAAGTAATTGAGTACTCTCTAGATAAACAGAAACTCCTGGCCTCTGCAAGAAGTAAGGACTTGCTTCTCATGGACAGAGAATTCAAGATAAATTGGGGTAATAATTCTCAAACTCATGCACGCAAATGTCCTCATCCTAATTTTTAGGATCCCCACTCTTTCCCTAGCAGAGTCATGAGTTAGATGTAGAACTGCTGAGGCTGCACAGTTAGTTTATTTTTGCAGACTTACCACCTTTATACTCAGATGAAAGGCTTGAATTTTAGCCTAGTCATTCTCATAGGAGATGAAAGTTTTACTAAGATGCCATAAGGTCCTTTGACTCTTACAGTATGACACAGGTTAACAATTGTCTGCAGCCTATATATATATATATATTTTTTTTTTTTTGCAAGGCTTCTGATGATGTCAAAAGCAGCCACCCAACAACATAATCCTTATAATTATCATCATCCCCATAATGTTCAAGCACAGAAGACACAACGTTCTTATACCATGTCATTCACCTGTACTTCAACTCAATTAACAAGAGCAAAAGCTTTAATAACTGCAATGCCATGGCATACCAGGGAGTATTACTACAACCCTTCTCATACCAGTTACTTTATTCTATGTAGTCTACAGCTATGTGATTCAAAACGTGATCCATGGACCAGCAGCACTGGCATCATTTGGGAGCTGGTTAGAAATGCAGAATCTGAGGCCCAACCCAAGAATATTGAATCAGAATCTGCATTTTATTGAATTCCGCAGGTAATTCTTACAAACATCAACATGTAAGGCACTTTCTCTACACTAAAACAGATCCTGAAGCAAAGTGAATATGCTACTCACTTTTTGGAAGGTATAATCCCAGTGAAACAAGAGAAAGGGAAGAAGGAAACAGGCACAGAAAAAGGAAAGCAAATCTAATTTATAACAACTTCTTAAAAAAAAAAAAAAAACACATACAAGTTGGAAATTGGTCACGTAGTATTTCTCCAGAGAGCTCACATGAAACCCTAACAACTTGGAACAATCTATTGTTGGGAGGTTGGCAGCAGAAAAAGTGAGCAATTTATTTGCTGGTTCATTTCTATTTTTTTGCCTTCTGCTGGTCAAATACTGCCCCTAAATATGTTAACTTCCTAGCACTTCCTGATATATTACCAGGCCCCTCCTTTCTGCTATCTAGGAAGCCAGACCTTCTATGGTTTCTGTTGGGCCATATCTGTGTGGAACATTCAAGAATTTTAAAGATGCAGCTCTTTTGTCTTGCTTTTTACAGTTTCTCATCAGAAACCTGTTATTATTCTTAGATTTGTTCCTCATTTGTTTTTGGTTTCTCTGGCTGCCTACAAGATTTCGTCCTTGGTTCCCTGTCGTTTGAATATAAACTGTTTATATCTGGGTGTTTTGTATGTTTGTTTTTATCCTACTGATATATGTGAGCTTCTTTGACCTGTTGATTGGAAAATGGTTAATTTTGGAAAATTCTTGGCCATTATTTCCATAAATATTTCTTCTGCCCCATTGTCTTCCTCTTCTTCCTGTATCCCAATTACACATGTTAGACTTTTGATACTGTTCCACAGATCTTGAATTTCTGTTCTGCTCCCCCCTTCCTCTCTTCTTGCTCCTATTTTTTCAATTTGGGAAATTTTTATCAACTTATCATTAAGTATACTGATTCCTCCCTTGGATATACTGATTCTACTGATGGCTCAATAGGCATGGTAGGCATTTTTCATCTCTTTAAAATGACTTTTCCTAGCATTTGATTCTTTCCTACAGTTTCTATGTCTCGTCTGGTATTACTCATCTAATTGTGCATATTTTCTACCTTTTCCATGAGATCCCTTGACATATTAATAATAGATATTTCAAATTTCCTGACTAAAAGTTCCAATACTTGTGCTATATCTGGGTCTAGTCTATTAATTGCTTTGTCTCTTGAAGTTGTGTTATATCTTTTCTTGCTTTCTTGTATGCCTCATAATTTTTTGTTGAAAGTTGAGTATCTTGTACAATAGAGACTGAGGTAAATATATTTTATGTATGGAATTATTCATACCATTTCTTCTTCTAGGTCTTTAGTATGGGGGAAGGGAGTTTGAGTCAATCTAGTCAGAAATTTAAATGGGTCAGTGGAATGCTGATGCTAAGGTTATTTTCAGTGCATCGTATTTTCAAATTCCCATAGAATTATTCTGATTTTATTGTGGTGGTTGGTATGTCAGAGGGTTTTCTTCAGTATTTCCTGCACCCTCACCTTTAGGTCTTCCTTTGTTCTTGTGTATCAGATAGGTCTCTCAGCACATTCCAGCCCATCTCCCAGTAGTCGACTGCTAATAGCTATTGCTTTAAGATTCTTAGTCTCTGTTTTGGGAAGAGGAAGAAGAATGCTTTTCTGTTGCTCTTATTAAACTTTAGTTTTAGGCAGGAATTGTTTCCCTAGGTTGTACTGGTGGGGTCCTCTTGTGATCCTGCCCTATCCCCAGCTGTAGAAGACCTCTAGTGATCTAGGATCAGGTGTGTTCTTGTTCTTCCCTCAGAGGTAAAGAATATTTCTCAGGTCCTTGCCACCAGCTGCCATGTCTTCACCAAAATCCTAAGTGTCCATAGGGGTCACTGGCCTTTTCCCAGAAGCTTAGGAATTTTGTTCCTTATGGGAAAAAAAATAGGAGAGAAGGACTTGGGCTGAATTTCATGACCTTCTTACCATGGATGCTTTCCCCCTCTCCCAGATCCTACGATGGTACTCTCCCCCTACCCCTACTGGTTTTGGTGACTACTCTGAGATCTACAGAGAAGAGTCTGAAAATGGTGCTGTTTCCCCTTTTGTCTCCTGCTTTCCGGAATTCTGTATTCTCATTCTGGCCTCTATTTGGCTTTATGTAATTTGTGAACATTTTTAGTAGAATTTCTCCTACTAGTTTTGCAATGGCTGGTTGCATCAGCCCCAGGTACACCCTAATTTTTCCTGTTTTGTCTCTTCTTGGAGGTTCCTGTGTTATTTTAGATTTTGGATTAGTTGGTTGCCCTGTGATCTCAGCTTTCTGATGGTTTCATGAAAAATCATGATTTTTCAGATCTGGCTGTTTGCTATTGTCATTGTTTCTGTTTTAAGTCTGAGAGTGATATTCTTTCCAGCTTTCTACACATTGAGTAGCATGAAAATTTAAAAATCATCTCAGATTACTATGAAACAGTAGAATGTCTGTTTCTGGCTTTCTTGTACTTATTCTTACTTCTGGTCCCATATCTAACTTTGGAACTTTTGGTTTTACAGCCCTTTGGTCCTCATCTCCCAGCTTGATGGGCTCAGCATTCCTCCATGGGTTTATCCACTTCCTCAATTTTTATGCACTCTCTTCCTCTGATCTTACATGAGAAAGTCTCATTTCAGCATGTAGTTCTTATGTATCCACCTCTGGGGACATAGAGGTAGAATGGCATCTCCTACAGCAATTCCTTTCCCAAATGGGGTAAAGAGGTCAACAGTAAAATAAAATTTTCCTAAAATGCCTTGAACATTTTTTTGGAAAAATTTTAATTTAAATTAACATTTGGTAAACTGTATCAGATATCTATAATAATCTATCTAATATTTTCTCAATTCCTATTTTACTTCATTCATTGCCATAAAAACCAGTTTTGGTGAGTGAAACTGATAGCACGTTTTCTCCATGGTACCATACAGCTCTTACTTTCTGCCCATTATATTAAAATTGAAAAAAAATAAAAATATTTACCTACAGTTCCTGTCAACAAATCAAAATTTCAATTTTTCTATGTCTTCATCAGCCCATGTTCAGTTCAGTTCAGTTCCGTCGCTCAGTCATGTCCGACTCTTTGCGACCCCATGAATGACAGCATCCAGGCCTCCCTGTCCATCCCAACTCCCGGAGTTCACTTATACTCACGTCCATCGAGTCAGTGATGCCATCCAGCCATCTCATCCTCTGTGGTCCCCTTCTCCTCCTGCCCCCAATCCCTCCCAGCATCACAGTCTTTTCCAATGAGTCAACTCTTCGCATGAGGTGGCCAAAGTACTGGAATTTCAGCTTTAGCATCATTCTTTCCAAAGAAATCCCAGGGCTGATCTCCTTCAGAATGGACTGGTTGGATCTCCTTGCAGTCCAAGGGAATCTCAAGAGTCTTCTCCAACACCACAGTTCAAAAGCATCAATTCTTCGGCACTCAGCCTTCTTCACAGTCGAACTCTCACATCCATACATGACCACTGGAAAAACTGTAGCCTTGACTAGACAGACCTTTGTTGGCAAAGTAATGTCTCTGCTTTTGAATATGCTATCTAGGTTGGTCATAACCTTCCTTCCAAGGAGTAAGCGTCTTTTAATTTCATGGCTGAAATCACCATCTGCAGTGATTTTGGAGCCTCCCAAAATAAAGTCTGATACTGTTTCCACTGTTTCCCCATCTATTTCTCATGAAGTGATGGGACAGAATGCCATGATCTTCGTTTTCTGAATGTTGAGCTTTAAGCCAACTTTTTCACTCTCCTCTTTCACTTTCATCAAGAGGCTTTTGAGTTCCCTTTCACTTTCTGCCATAAGGGTGGTGTCATCTGCATATCTGAGGTTATTGATATTTCTCCCGGCAATCTGGATTCCAGCTTGTGCTTCTTCCAGCCCAGCATTTCTCATGATGTACTCTGCATATGAGTTAAATAAGCAGGGTGACAATATACAGCCTTGACGTACTCCTTTTCCTATTTGAGTTCATGTACATATAATAATTTTAGGTAGTTGATTTCAATTTGTATTCTGGTAGGTATTTTGTTTCTTAAGTTTGCCTATTTGTTTTCCGTAATATGCCATAATGATAATCCATTCACGTTGCTAAACATTCATTACACTTTTCATTTAATAGCTGAATACTGTTCAATGATATTTGTGTATCCTAATTTAATTACATGCCCCATTGTTAAATATTTAAGGTTTGTTCCCAGAAATTTCAGTAATAAACATTGCTCTTGCAACTGCCAATCTACTCCTTGTCTTTATGAATCTGGCTCACTTAGATTCCATGTACAAGTGAGATCATACCATATATGTTCTTCTCTGACTTATTTCACTCAGCATAAGCCATCAAGGTATATATGCACATTGTCACAAATGACAGAATTTCCTTCCTTTATAGGCTGAATAATATTCCTCTGTGTGTGTGTGTGTACATCACATCACATCCTCTGTATCCATTCCTCTGCTGACACGTTGTTTCCATGTCTTGGCTATGATGGATACCTTACAATGAACGTGGAAGTGCAAATATCTCTTTGAGGTATTGATTTCATTTCCTCTGGATATACACTCAGAGGTGATATTGTTATATTATATAGTAGTTCTAGTTTTAAATTTTTTGAGGACCCTCCATAATGTTTTCCACAGTGGCTCCACTAATTCATACTCCCAAAATGGTACACGAGTTCCCTTTTTTCCACATCGCCTCCAATACTTACCTCTTGTCTTCCTGATAGGAGTCATTCTAATAGATGTGAGGCAATATCTCATTGTGATTTTGATTTACATTTACCTGATGATTAGTGGTGTTGAGCACCTCTTCAGTTATCGGGAAAATGTCTGTTTAGGTCCTTTCACCATTATTTGGATTTTTTGGTGAATTCTATGAGTTCCTTATATAGTTTGTATATTAACCCCTTATTATATATTTGGTTTGTAAATATTTTCTGTCATCACATAGGTTGCCTTTTCATTTTATTGTTTCTTTTGCCATGTGGAAACTTTTTAGTTTGATGTCTTCCCATTTATTACTTTTTCCTTTTGCTACTTCTGCAACAACAACAAAAAATCCTTTTTGTGTCATATCCAAAAAACCATGGCCAAGACCAATGTCAAGGGGTTTTTCCAATGTTTTCTTCTAGTAGTTTTAAGTCTTTGATTCAATGTTAGTTCATTTTTGTGTGTGAGCAGTGTAAGATAGGGGTCCAATTTCATTTATAGTTTGCAAATCCAGTTTTCTCAACACCATTTATTAAAGAGACTATAATTTCTCCACTGGATATTCTTAGCTCTCTTGTCAAATATTAGTTGACTGTTTGTGTGAGGATTTATTTCTGGGCTCTTGATAGTGTTCCATTTGTCTGTCTGCCTGTTTTTGCCACTACCATACTGTTTTGAATGCTACAGCTCTGTAATATAGTTTGAAATCAGGAAATGTGATGCTTTCAGCTATGTTCTTCTCAAGATTGTTTGGTTCTTTGGGGTCTTTTATGGTTCCATACAAATTTTAGGATTTTTTTTATATTTCTGTGAAAAATGTCATTAAATTTTGATGGAGATTGTATTGAATCTATAGATGATTTTGGGTAGTGTGATCATTTTAGCAATATTAATTATTCCAATCCATAAACACGGGGTATCTTTCCATTTGTGTCTTCTTCAATTTCTTTCATCACTGTCTTATAGTTTTCAGCATACAGATCTTTCACCATTTTTGTTTAATTTATTCCTAAGTATTTTGTTGTTTTTGATGCTATGCAATTGGGATAGTTTTCATTTTCTTTTTCAGACAGTTTGTTGTCACTGTATAGAAAGACAGTTGATTTTTGTATGGCTTTTTTCATTTGGCATAATGTTTTAAAGCTCATTCTTGTTGTGGTACGTATCAATATTTCATTCCTTTTTATGACCAAATATCATTCCATTGTATGGATATGCCACATTTTATTTACCTATTCATCAGTTGATGAATATTTGGGTGAGTTCCACCTTTTGGCTATTATCAGTAATGCTGGTACAAACATTCATAAACAGTGTTTTGAGTGGGCATGTATTTTCATTTCTCTTGGGTACGTATCCAGGAGTGGAGTTGCTGGGTCAAGTGGTAACTGTGCTTACTCTTTTAAGGAAGTGTCAGACTATTTTCCAAAATGGCTGCATACAATTTTGCATTTCTACCAGAAGCATATGAGTGTTCCAATTTTGCCACATCCTCACCATCACTTGTTATTACCTGGCTTCTTTATTCTAGCTATGATAGTAGGTGTAAAATGGTATTTCATTGTGTCTTTGATGTACATTTCCCAGATGGTTAATGATATCCAGCACCTTTTCTTGTGTTTAATGGCCATTTATATTTCTTCTTTGGAGAGGTGTCTATTCAGATTCTTTGCTCAGTTTTTAATTGGGTTATTTGTCTTTTTATTCCTGAGTTGTAAGTTTTTTAATCTATTCTAGATACAAGCTTCTATCAGATATATGATTTGCTAATGTGGATAGTATCTTATTTGGCATGTTTTAGTAATTCTCCACATGATCACAGTCTTCTTTTAGACACATTTCCTACATTCAATTTAACTTCATGCATGCTTTGTGGTTAAATCCTTCAAATTAAATGTACTGGATACACATTCAGTATGACGCCTTCATCAACATTCCTATTAGATTGATAATACTATGTACACCAACATATGGAGGGACTGTATGATAGTTCTGCGAGGGGAAGGGAGAGCTGTAGAGGCAAATAGTCTGGGTTCTCAACACTGGCTCCACCATGTACAAGCTATGGTACTTATGATGTTACTTCACCTCACTAAGGTTTAGTTTCCTCATCTGTAAAATGAGGCTAATAACATACACTATATAATGATGGATTACTGATGAAACTAGGCTAATGTAGTAACAACTTGACCATAATTTAAGACAAAAATAGTGATAGCTATTATGTATATTATTGTTGTGTTTACTCTGTTCCAAGTAATCTAAAGATTCTATGTCTATGATTTAATTCTCAGAATTATATGAAGTTGATATTATAATAAATATTTTCCTTTTCTTAATATACATGCTGCTGCTGCTGCTGCTAAGTTGCTTCAGTCGTGTCCAACTCTGTGTGACCCCATAGATGGCAGCCCACCAGGCTCCTCTGTCCCTGGGATTCTCCAGGCAAGATCACTGCAGTGGGTTGCCATTTCCTTCTCCAATGCATGAAAGTGAAAAGTGAAAGTGAAGTTGCTCAGTCGTGTCTGAGTCTTAGCGATCCCATGGACTGCAGCCTACCAGGCTCCTCTGCCCACGGGATTTTCCAGGCAAGAGTATTGGAGTGGGGTGCCATTGCCTTCTCCACTTAATATGCATACACTATCTTAAATATTATTATTTAGTCATAAAACACCACACTCAATAATTATTGCCTACCTAAATATAATTATTGGATTAGAATATTTGTAAGACATATTTACATTTCTCAAAATCTTGGTTTGTTTACCTAATCTTATGGATTCACTGTTTAAACACAGTGTAACTTAAAGGAATACTTCATTTGTTTAATAAAGAATATTGACAAAGTTTGTTTTGGCTTCTTATTAAATTCTTTAGTAAGCATTCACATATTTTATTTGAATGGATTTTTGTATTCTTTCCTCAAACATGTTTTAGTGATTTATATTCACTCACCACATTAATGAAAGAAATGTTGAGTGATTAATTTAAATGTTTATTTTAAAAAGTGACCAGAGGAAAATATTTTAGGAGATGGAAATTTTGGAACAGCACATATTTAAAGACAAAGAAGGAAAAGGTTTTGTGATATGTGGTATTAAATTCCACTGTCCCTGCAAATAGTCATCAAGCCTTTTATATGTGCTCAATTTATAATTTATAGATGGCACTCCAGTGCCAATTATAAAAGCATATTTTGGAGGGTTGCTGAAGGTTTATAGAGGCAGCTTTTATTGTTAACAGATACATTTATGTACAGGCTTTTCTGACCTTTGATAAACAGTGTATATGCTCAGATTCAAGATTATTTATTTGAGCACTTAACATAGAGGTGAATACTATAACATTACTAATACTTCATTTATTACTAAGAACAATGCATAGAGATAGGTTTTATTATTACTCATATTTATACAGAATAGGAAACAGAAGTTTGAAGACATTGCATGTCTTAACAAAAGTTCTTCAGCTTCAAACAGTTAAGGAAGATGTAATCTATTGCTTTTCCACCAGGAAGTTATGAAGTCTTATATTAGTGAGTAGAATGGGTTTTTCCCCCGTCTTTCCTGCAGTTCTTCCTTTAGCAAAGGCTCTTTCATCCCCAAATAATCTGACTGTTTCCTCTCTGAAGTACTATAGCAGTAGTTCTTCAAGCATTATCCTGGCCCAGCAACGTACAGAATTACCTGGCAACTTGTTACAAATGCAAACATCTCAGATCTACCAGACAAGCCCTCCTGATTCTGATGCACACTGACATTTGAGACTCATCACTCTACAGAAATTTCTCTCTAAACAGTCTCTGTCACTCTTAATTCTTAAGAATTAAGTCTCTGTCACTCTTAATTACCAGTGAGCTGAATACTCGAAACTTTCCTCTGTGGTGGCATTTAACAGAATTCATCTTTTCCAATTTGGATTCCTTTTATTTCTTTTTCTGCTCTGATTGCTGTGTCCAAAACTTCCAGAACTATGTTGAATAGTAGCGGTGAAAGAGGGCATCCTTGTCTTGTTCCTGACTTTAGGGGAAATGCTTTCAATTTTTCACCATTGAGGATAATGTTTGCTGTGGGTTTGTCATATATAGCTTTTATTATGTTGAAGTATGTTCCTTCTATTCCTGCTTTCTGGAGAGTTTTTATAAATGAATGTTGAATTTTGTCAAAGGCTTTCTCTGCATCTATTGAGATAATCATATGGCTTTTATTTTTCAATTTGTTAATGTGGTGAATTACATTGATTGATTTGTGGATATTGAAGAATCCTTGCATCCCTGGGATAAAGCCCACTTGGTCATGGTGTATAATCTTTTTAATCTGTTGTTGGATTCTGATTGCTAGAATTTTGTTGAGGATTTTTGCATCTATGTTTATCAGTGATATTGGCCTGTAGTTTTCCTTTTTTGTGGCATCTTTGTCAGGTTTTGGTATTAGAGTGATGGTGGCCTCATAGACTGAGTTTGGAAGTTACCTTCCTCTGCAATTTTCTGGAAAAGTTTGAGTAGGATAGGTGTTAGCTCTTCTCGAAATTTTTGGCAGAATTCAGCTGTGAAGCCATCTGGACCTGGGCTTTTATTTGCTGGAAGATTTCTGATTACAGTTTCAATTTCCGTGCTTGTGATGGGTCTGTTAAGATTTTCTATTTCTTCCTAGTTCAGTTTTGGAAAGTTGTACTTTTTAAGAATTTGTCCATTTCTTCCACGTTGTCCATTTTATTGGCATATAATTGCTGATAGTAGTCTCTTATGATCCTTTGTATTTCTGTGTTGTCCGTTGTGATCTCTCCATTTTCATTTCTAATTTTATTGATCTGATTTTTCTGTTTCTTGATGAGTCTGGCTAATAGTTTGTCAATTTTATTTATCCTTTGGAAGAACCAGAATTCATCTCTATCTCAGTCTTAAAACTATATTATGTTGTTTTCTAGAACATGCTTTATCTGATCACCCAAGTTTCCTAAATTTTCTTTTTATGTTTCTTTTTTCTTCTAATTATTCATTTAATCAATTCCCAGGACCCAAGCTTATGGTCTCATCACTTCATGGCAAATAGATGGGGAAACAATGGAAATAGTGACAGACTTTATTTTCTTGGGCTCCAAAATCACTACAGATGGTGACGGCAGCCATGAAATTAAAAGACACTGACTCCTTGGGAGAAAAGTTATGACAAACTTAGACAGCATATTAAAAAGCAGAGACATTACTTTGCTGACAAAGTTCTGTCTAGTCAAAGCTATGGTTTTTCCAGTAGTCATGTATGGATATGAGAGTTGGGCCATAAAGAAGGCTGACTTTCAAAAAAGTGATGCTTTTGAACTGTGGTGTTGGAGAAGACTCTTGAGAGTCCCTTGGACAGCAAGGAGATCAAACCAATCAATCCTAAATGAAATCAATCTGAATATTGATTGGAAGGACTGATGCTGAAGCTGAAGCTCCAACACTTTGGCCACCTGATGGAAAGAGCTGACTCATTAGAAAAGACCTTGATGCTAGGAAAGATTGAATGCAGGAGAAGGGGACAAGAGAGGACGAGATGGTTGGATGGCATCACTGACTCAATGGATGTGAGTTTGAGCAAGCTCCAGGAGGTGGTAAATGACAAAGAAGCCTGGCATGCTGCAGTCCATGTGTTCACAAAGAGCTGGACATGATGGAGCAGTTGAACAAATATCGCACATACACTACTGATTTCCAAATTCCTATCTCCTCCCTAGATTTTTGTATTAGTTGAATTATTTAGTCATTAACTCAATATATATGTGATACTGTGCAGAAGTCATAGTCAAGCAGCATTTGTTGGAGATACTGAAGAAAAAGAGATAAACAACAGCCCTTGCCCTCAGGAGCAGATAATTAAAATTTGCAAATGCCCATAGGACATTAAACCTTGATGTTCTATAGGTCTTATCTCAACATGATCTGATTTATGAAAATCACCTCTGTCCCTAAATTTAATTTTCCTTTTGAGTCTGACAGCAGTTAAAAAAAATACACATTTCAGTGTCAGTCACACTGAAACTGTAACTCCCTTTCCTTCAATCCACATATACACCAACCTTCTCCAACCAAGTCTTCTTACTTCTTTAAAAATGTCTCACAAGCATCTCCCTCCCTATGGCCAATGTTTGGGGTCCTGCTCTGACCATACTATAGTAGACATAGAATTTTGAGCATTACTTTACTAGTGTGTGAGATGAGTGCAATTGTGCTGTAGTTTGAGCATTCTTTGACATTGCCATTCTTTGGGATTGGAATGAAAACTGACCTTTTCCAGTCCTGTGGCCACTGCTGAGTTTTCCAAATTTGCTGGCATCTTGAGTGCAGCACTTTCACATTTCAGGATTTGAAATAGCTCCACTGGGATTCCATCACCTCCACTAGCTTTGTTCATAATGATGCTTTCTAAGGCCCACTTGACTTCACATTCCAGGATGTCTGGTTCTAGGTGAGTGATCACACCATTGTGATTATCTGGGTCATGAAGATTTTTTTGTACAGTTCCTCTGTGTATTTTGGCCACCTCTTCTTAATATCTTCTGCTTCCATTAGGTCCATACCATTTCTGTCCTTTATCGAGCCCATCGTTGCATGAAATGTTCCCTTGGTTCTCTAATTTTCTTGAAGAGATCTCTAGTCTTTCCCATTCTGTTCTTTTCCTCTATTTCTTTGCATTGATTGCTGAGGAAGGCTTTCTTATCTCTCCTTGCTATTCTTTGGAACTCTGCATTCAGATGCTTATATCTTTCCTTTTCTCCTTTGCTTTTCGCTTCTCTTCTTTTCACAGCTATTTGTAAGTCCTCCCCAGACAGCCATTTTGCTTTTTCGCATTTCTTTTCCATGGGGATGGTCTTGATCCCTGTCTCCTGTACAATGTCACCAACCTCAGTCCACAGTTCATCAGGCACTCTATCTATCAGATCTAGGCCCTTAAATCTATTTCTCACTTCCACTGTATAATCATAAGGGATTTGATTTAGGTCATTCCTGAATGGTCTAATGGTTTTTCCCACTTTCTTCAATTTAAGTCTGAATTTGGCAATAAGGAGTTCATGATCTGAGCCACAGTCAGCTCCCGGTCTTGTTTTTGCTAACTGTATAGAGCTTCTCCATCTTCTTCTGCAAAGAATATAATCAAACTGATTTTGGTGTTGACCATCTGGTGATGTCCATGTATAGAGCCTTCTCTTGTGTTGTTGGAAGAGAGTGTTTGTTATGACCAGTGAGTTCTCTTGGCAAAACTCTATTAGCCTTTACCCTGCTTCATTCTGTACTCCAAGGCCAAATTTTCCTGTTACTCCAGGTGTTTCTTGACTTCCTACTTTTGCATTCCAGTCCCCTATAATGAAAAGGACATCTTTTAGGGGTGTTAGTTCTACGAGGTCTTGTAGGTGTTCATAGAACCGTTAAACTTCAGCTTCTTCATTGTTACTGGTTGGGGCATAGACTTGGATTACTGTGATATTGAATGGTTTGCCTTGGAAACAAACAGTGATCATTCTGTCATTTTTGAGACTGCATCCAAGTATTGCATTTTGGACTCTCTTGTTGACAGTGATGGCTACTCCATTTCTTCTAAGGGATTGCTGCCCACAATAGTAGATATAATGGTCATCTGAGTTAAATTCACCCCTTCCAGTCCATTTTAGTTTGCTGATTCCTAGAATGTCAACATTCACTCTTGTCATCACCTGCTTGACCACTTCCAATTTGCCTTGATTCACGGACCTGACATTCTCCTATACAATATTGCCCTTTACAGCATCAAACCTTGCTTCTATCACCAGTCATATCACTGCAGATGGTGACTGCAGCCATGAAATTAAAAGACGCTTACTCCTTGAAAGAAAAGTTATGACCAACCTAGATAGTATATTGAAAAGCAGAGACATTACTTTGCCAACAAAGGTCTGTCTAGTCAAGGCTATGGTTTTTCCAGTGGTCACGTATGGATGTGAGAGTTGGACTGTGAAGAAAGCTGAGCACCGAAGAATTGATGCTTTTGAACTTTGGTGTTGGAAAAGACTCTTGAGATTCTCTTGGACTGCAAGGAGATCCAACCAGTCCATTCTGAAGGAGATCAGCCCTGCGATTTCTTTGGAAGGAATGATGCTAAAGCTGAAACTCCAGTACTTTGGCCACCTCATACAAAGAGTTGACTCATTGGAAAAGATCCTGATGCTGGGAGGGATTGGGGGCAGGAGGAGAAGGGGATGACAGAGGATGAGATGGCTGGATGGCATCACCGACTCAATGGACATGAGTTTGAGTGAACTCCGGGAGTTGGTGATGGACAGGGAGGCCTGGTGTGCTGCAATTCATGGGGTTGCAAAGAGTCGGACATGACTGAGTGACTAAACTGAACTGACAGATTTTGAAATTTTGTTGTATCTTTGTCCTGTTTGAAAACACACAAATAAAAAACAGCACAGTTCAGTAGCTCCCAATTGCCCACAAAAACCAAACTCTTAAATAAAACATTTAAAATCCTTCTAAATGTGACTTCAACTTCCCTCTCCAGCTACATGCCTCCATTTCCCTGGGCTATTTCACCAATATGGCATCCACTGTCATTCTGCCGTGGTTCTCCTGAGCTATGTCCCCATGTGGGGTGACTTCATCAACACCTCTTCCTCTGGCAGCGTCTCACATCAGGACTCTGTTTCAATGTTATGTTTTCTGTGAACATTTCCTGACTCTCTTAACAACGCTGTTCCCAAACCAAAATTAATAGCTCCCTCTTTAACACTCCTAGTATATTTTGTTGATGGCACTTACAATGCCCCACTGGATTTTAAACAACTTGAGATAAAGGATTATATTACTTCATCTGTGGATGCCTGGCATCCAGCTCAGTGCTTGGAATATTAGTAGGTGTTTAATAAATAGAGGTAGAATTGATCTAACCCAATTTTAATATTTTGGTTTTCATGTTACAGCCATCTAGAAGCAGAAGTTTAAAGTACTGATTAAAAGGATGCTGTTTTTGTTGCAATCTCTATTTCTCCTTCTTCTGTAGTATTAGAACTCACAATTTTTAGTTGGACTCTTCGCTCTTGGAATAGAAACTACATTTCTCAGCTTCCTGGTAGCGAAGTGTGGTCATTTGTTAAATTCTGGATGGTAACATATAAGCAGAGGTGGCATGGCAACTTTTGGGAAGGCTGAAAGGGAAAGCCCTGGAATGTGGACATAATTGCTGAGCCTCCAACTTTGACATGCATGGCTACTTTGGGAGTGTAGGCCTTGTAAAGCATAGCAGCAGGACAGATGGAGCCTCAGCCCTCTCCCTGTGTACTCAGTGTGCCACATCAGATCCAGCTGCGTTATCAGATGGATACAAGACAAGGAAGTTAGATCCCACAGTTTTAAACTGTTTCTTACTTATTTGCTAAACCCAATTTTTAGTGATATAATTTAAAAATACTGGTATTTATACTAAAATATTTAACAAAACACAGCTTATTTCCCTAACTTTTAAACAGAGAGTTCAAAATGTGATTTAATCTTTTTATGATTAACAAGTATCACAGAGCTATAAAGATACGTGACATCATCCAGGAGACCACAATTATCTGCTTAAGAGGACTATGCTTATAAGATTGTTTTCCTTGTCAGCTCTACTACTTCTTACTTTCAGTGTGCCTGCAGCTACAAGGTAGGATGATATTCCTTTAAATTTTTTTCTATCTTCTGAAGCAGTCACCTACATAAAGTTTCACGTTCTCATTCTCCAATAATGACCCATAAAGGAAGTATCACTATATTTGAAAGAATGAGTTCCCCTCCCACATCTGCATATATAAAGCATCAAAGTAGAAGACAACTTTGAGACCAGGCACCACACTGTAAGTCCATAAACCATTATCTGTTCACAAAGATAAAAAACTGAAAAATAAACACTTAAAAAACTTACAGCACTTTTGATATTTCTGTGACAGGCAAGCCCATGACAAATAGTGTACTTGTTTCACTGAAAGTGAAAGTGAAGTAGCTCAATCGTGTCTGACTCTTTGCAGTCCCATGGACTGTAGCCTATCAGGTTCCTCCGTCTATGGGATTTTCTAGGCAAGAGTGCTGGAATGGATTGCCATTTCCTTCTCCAGGGGATCTTCCCGACCCGGGGATCAAACCCGGGTCTCCCACATTGCACGCAGACGCTTTACCATCTGAGCCACCAGGGAGAGTGCAAACCAGTTTGGATGCCATCTAATTCACTTGTTAAGTCACATGTGGCACGACCCAAGTGTATGTCATGTACACCAAGACCATGTGTTAACTGAAAATGGATTCACATTAAAAAAAAAACTTCACAGAGAATTCAAAACACTGGTCTACACCTGGGGTCAGAACTTAGGATTCCTGACTTCTGGCTCAGCATTGGTTCCTTTGCTGCTCTCAGGTGCTAACACTGATGTCACCAACCCACATCTCACCACCTGAGGGGCTTCAGAGTCATTGTCTGAACATAGCTCTAACCCTACTGTGAGTGCTCCTGAAATTTGATTGGCTTCGCTGTGTCTGAACACCAGTTTTCATGGGATGGACCCCAGTACCTGGGTTCTAAGGGCTGCTTCACCCCAGCACTGGCCTCCACTCCTACCGTCCCCTTAACACTATTCTCAACCCTGCTTCAAACTGAATAAACGAAACTATGAATCTTTCTCTCATCCAGTTCTGAAAATCTCCACTGCCTAAATGCCACTATAGCAGTGCTCATGCTTCTTCAACAGAGAGAGAGAGAGATGGGGAAAGCACTTTAGATTCAACCCACACTCACTTGAATCAATGGTCACCATTTACAGGTCTGATGAAGTTGTTGAATGACCAATTCACTGAGTTACTGAATTTTTTAAAAGATTAGTTCTGGCGATTGTGCACAGCAGTAGTTTTCACAAATGTTTGGATAGGGCAGCTCAATTATCAGTTTCCCACATGATTTACATTTCAGATACTGAAGCAATTCTCCGGGACTTAGCGTTTAAGATGCGGATGGAGGAGTTATCCTTTAAACACACTTTACAGCCTTTTATATTTCTGTAGGTATCTGTCCTGGCCATGCCTCTGCTTCTGCTGGTGAAAAGGCTCTTAACAAATCTTCTCCACCTGGTAAAAGATATATACCTGACAGTTTTCTGCAATTAGTAATTTGGCAAATTGTCAAAGAATTGATCTGCAGCCATCACCAAGTGCCATATCCTACTACACTTGAATTATGTTTCCATTCACGTAGCAAATGACTTCAGCTGCTGAAAGTAAACTTTAGGAGAAAAAACTGCCTCTACTAACATCACTGATTTTACATGTACTTTTGGTGTCAAAGCACACCAAAACAATTACCTCCACCCCAAAGAGTTGTTTCCTATGGATTCTTTCCTTCTGCTTCAAAGAGCCACAACAGTTTGTGCATGGATTGTGGGGTGGTAAGCTACCTGTGTGCAGTATTTTACTTTAAAGTGCTTTCAAATATACTGTCTCATCTGATTCACATAATCAGTTAATGGGTTTGCCAGGGTCCACATTACTTTTTTTTTTTTTTTTCGGCTGAGGAAACAGAGGCTCATCGAAGTTAAAAAACTTCCCGCAAAGTCATATAGGCAGCAAGTTAAAGGATCTACACCAGAAACAACCTCTCAACTCTTACTTCTTCACCTGGCCCTGATTCCTATTCGGGCATTTTTTAATATTTCTGCATAGAAGAATATCAGTGAAGTATTTTCACTGTCTTTATAGTATTTAGGCACTATCATTAGTTTGCCTCTGACTATGCTTTCCTAGCCATATTAATAAAATTAACTTATTTTTTATGGTTCATTTAGCTGTAAACTCTTGAAGGTGAAGGCCAGTTCTTCTCCATGGTCAGTATTGTTCATGACATATGTGTCTCCTGGCACTCAAGGGATCCCCATTTAGTTTCCTTCTTTGGCCAGAGCCTTCCTTGGGCGCTTTGAATCTGGCCAGTGAGCATTAACCAATCAAATAGCTTCTACAGTTCTGGCAGGACTTCTAAGACCTTCTCTCACACAAAAGTTCAGGAATGAGAATAATAAGTCAGGCTATTTTAAACAATAAACGCAACTATTCTAAGAACAGACAGCACAAAGGTTTTTCTAGTCTCTTTGAAGACTAGAACTATGGATCAACGTGCAATGACCATCATCTTTTGTAAAAAGAGGAGATTTCACGTTTTCTTCTCTTAACTCTATTTCTCATCTGGAAAATTTGAGTGTACTGGTGTTGAATCAACTATTCTAAATGGTATTACAATATACTGTTCAGTGAAAAAGTAAAATGCAAGAATATGTTAGGAAAAGAACTTAACAAGAAGGCTGCGACCACTTTAGAAGTGTAAAACTCCATCCGCAGGGGAGTTGGGACACTAAAACTTCCATCAAAGCACATGAAAATGACATCAGTGGTCTGTTATCCCCTCATAAATGAACCAGACCTGGGCAAGGACGTTTGAGCAACATCAACCCTTGTCAAACCCTTAACAAAGTTTGACATCTGTTAAATCATTAAAGGGACAAATAAAATGTTAACCAAGACAGAGAAGGAAGGGAGAGTGCTGATAGCATGTATTAGGACTAAAAGTAAAAGGCCAGAAAAGACATGATTAATTCCTGGATTTGGAATATCTCTATAACTTGTTGGCTAAACCTTCCCAAGTTCCAAGTCACTGAAAACTACTCTGGCAATAAAAACACTATGGAGATCTGTAATAGATGGATTTAGGGCTTTTAACACTGATACAGCTGTTTTCACAATAAGTGGAGATCCTTTGGCTCTTCATATCCTCATCTTCCTCCAGACACCTTGTTTCAATTCCATGGAATGTAATTCTCCCTGACCTCAAAGAGACCTTTGTCCTTGAACCAGCTTCGTAAGAACAAAACCAAACATTGGCCTATAGTACTTATCTTAGTTTTCATACCTGATTAAACAGTGCACTCTTATTTTCTCTGTCCTTTGAGTCTGGGGATACTAGTCTGGGATCACTTGTACCAAAAAGAGTGGGGTTTCCCTTCAAAATGCAGGACAGAGAAAAATCTACTGCTGTGTTGTACAAGTTGCTTCAGTCATGTCCAACTCTTTGCAACCCCATGGACTGTAGCCCGCCAGACTCCTCTGTCCGTGGGATTCTCCAGGAAAGAATACTGGTGCCATGAATATTGGCATCATGCCAAGTGAGGTGCCATGCCCTCCTCCAGAGGACTGTCCCAACCCAGGGATTGAACTCGCGACTCTTTTATCTCCCGTATTGGCAGGCAGGTTCTTTACCACTAGCGCCACCTGGGGAGTTCTCAACAATTGCTTGATACATCAGTTAGCATTACTTTCCATGACTAATATGCAACTTATACAATACTGAAATTTATGAAAACAAATAAGCTTGAGACTTATATGATAAATGCACCATAAATTGATCAGGATAAATATGCATCCAAATCTAACTGGCCTGAAGGCAAACAGCAACCAACCTTCATATGTGGGTACATGAGGAATTCCTGCAGCAACAAGGAGAGGTGCACAGGAAGTAACATACTACACCTTTGGGCCTGCCAGTCAAAGAAAGGACCTTTAAAAGGAATGGCTAAAGTGCATTCAGTTCAGTTCAGTTCAGTCGCTCAGTCGTGTCCGACTCTTTGTGACCCCATGAATCGCAGCACAACAGGCCTCCCTGTCCATCACCAACTCCTGGAGTTCAATCAGATTCATGTCCATCAAGTCAGTGATGCCATCCAGCCATCTCATCCTCTGTGGTCCCCTTCTCCTCCTGACCCCAATCCCTCCCGGCATCACAGTCTTTTCCAATGAGTCAACTCTTCGCATGAGGTAGCCAAAGTACTGGAGTTTCAGTTTTAGCATCATTCCTTCCAAAGAAATCCCAGGGCTGATCTCCTTCAGAATAGACTGGTTGGATCTCCTAGCTCATTCTTACTCTGTGTGTGGGTGAAGCCAGGCAAGAAAAATGCAGGAGAATTCACAGTAGGAGGAAAAGACAAGTAATCTGGACTACTGCAGCCCAACCCCATGCAGGTAAGAAGGAAGCACTTTGACAGGGCCTCCAACATGTAAGACCTAAACATGTGTGCAGGCCCAGCAATGGGAAGTTGGGGTAACCATGGAGATAGTATCAGTAACCAAGGCAACAGGTAAGTGTAGCAACTTAATGGCAGCAAGCAATAGCAGCAGAAGCTCCAAAAGAACCAGTTTTCCAGGGAGGAAGCGCAGGAGTGCTGCACCAGTTGGCCAAGCTGAAGCTCTGGGTGGACCACAGCATGAAGGGCTGCTCAGAGGGAGCTCCAGTGATAGGTGAGCAGAGAGGACTGAGGCAGGGGCTGGGTTGCAGGCCCCATGACCCAACTGATAGAGGAAGCAAGAAAATGTCTTACTGTGAGAATTTACTGTAACCTTCTCCTACCAGTATTCTTCTAGAAAATAGTTCACTGGTTCTGCCTGCAGCCTTAATTCTGGAATCCACTAAAACCAGCAGAAGAACTCAGATTCACCTACTTAGAGTACAGTTGTCTTCTCACTCCTTTCCCTTCCCCTGAGAGAGTTTCAGACAGTTGGCAAACATGGCTACAAAAACCATGCCACATGAATAGTCTGGCCTCTCTAAACTCCTTCCCACGGCCAGGCAGACCCCGTTGCAGGATGCATGTCATACTCTGTACCTAATAACTGCATTATTAGGTGGGAAAAATCCCATCACAAGAAAACATCATAAGGCTTGCTTCCCTTCTGCCATATTCCGTGCATTTTCCAAGGAAAGGAGCTGGATATTTATTCTAAACCACTTGGCCTGTACTTCACAGACAAGGACAAGTGCACTTCTTGGCATCTTAATCATGGGGCCGTGCCAACCTGAAACAAATTGCCTGCCATTCTAAATGCAGTCAATCAATGCATAAACATCAAGATGTTTATGGCCTTCGGATGCTTACAATCATGTAGAACAAGTCACTCGTGCACATATACATTGCTTTTCTTCTCTAAGATACAACTAATGTTGGAAAATACAAAGACTTGGATACACTAGATTGATATTTGACCCAGTACCAACCTTCAAGCTTTAGAAGGAGAAATGAGAGAGTTTAGTGGGTATTGAGCAGGTGAAAGAGAATGAAGAAGGAAGAGGGATAAAAAGAGAGGACCTCTTGGGGGCAACTGCCTGGATAGTCTTAGGTTGTGGACCCGCAACAGAGAACCTGTCTCTGTAAAACCTAGAACCACTACTGGATTCTTCACAAGTACTCAGTTTAGAAGTTCTATACAGTAAGAGGCAGAGTGAGCGAGGTAGGGGGAAAGGGGAGGGTTATCTTGTATTTAGTTCCTGCCTAAAATCCTCAATACATCTAAGATCCTCAATACTTCTAAGATTACTGACTTCCTCTAGTGATGGCAAAACTGTAGCACCTGTCCCCCTCAAAAAAATACTCAAGAGATCTAACTACCTTCTCTTGGAATTCATTCATGCCATGATTCACCTCATTACCAAGGTGACCCAGACAGTTGCCACTTCCACTGGTACCTAGGAGTGGGGCTACTGCATAGCATCCACCTGTGGACCTGCAGCCTCAAGGACTGACACTTCTTATACTTGCTGGATTAAGACAAGGTCTGTCTTACCAATACCTCCTTCTCTTTCCAGAAAAAATAACTATTATAGGTAAGCAGGGAGAGTAAAGGAGCTCAGAGACCTTGCTCATATACCTGTACTGGCAGGTCTTCCAGTCTTAAAGCTTGGCATTCTTATTTGCTCTGAGGCGCAAATGGAAAAGTGCCATTGAATGTTTTGTGGTTGTGGAAAAGGAGAAAGGAAACTAATGGTTGTGTTATTGTTAAGAGCAATACAGACAGCAGTTACAGCCTCACACAAAGTTTCTTAGTGTCAGGCTCAAAACTGGGAAAGGCATACATCAGGGCTGTATACTGTCACCCTGCTTATGTAACTTATATGCAGAGCACACCATGAGAAATGCCAGGCTGGGTGAAGCACAAGCTGGAATCAAAATTGCCACAAGAAATATCGAATAACCTCAGATATGCAGATGGCACCTTATGGCAGAAAGTGAAGAGGAACTAAAAAACCTCCTGATGAAAGAGGAGAGTGATGAAGCTGGCTTAAAACTCAACATTCAAAAGATGATGGCATCCGGTTCTATCACTTCATGGGAAATAGATGGGGAAACAATAGAAACAGAGACAGACTTTATTTTCTTGGGCTCCAAAATCACTGCAGATAGTGACTGCAGCCATGAAATTAAAAGATGCTTGCTCCTTGGGAGAAAAGCTATGATAAACCTAGACGGCGTATTTAAAAGCAGAGACTTCACTTTGCCGACAAAGGTCTGTCTAGTCAAAGCTATGGTTTTTCCAGTAGTCATGTACAGATGTGAGAGCTGGATCATAAAAAGACTGTGCACCGAAGAATTGATGCTTTTGAACTGTGGTGTTGGAGAAGACTCATGAGAGTCCCTTGGACAGCAAGAGATCAAACTAGTCAATCCTAAAGGAAATCAATCCTGAATATTCATTGGAAGGACTGATGCTGAAGCTCCAATACTTTGACCACTTGATGCAAAGAGCTGACTCATTAGAAAAGACCTTGATGCTGGGAAAGATTGAAGGCAGGAGGAGAAGGGGACAGTAGAGGACAAGATGGTTGGATGGCATCACTGACTTGATGGCAAGAGTTTGAGCAAGCCCTGGGAGATGGTGAAGGACAGAGAAACCTGGTGTGCTGTATCTAGTCCATGAGATCTCAGAGTCGGACAGGACTGAGCAACTGAACAACTAGAATACCCTCTCCTTCTGGCCCATGGGCTAGTTTGTCTCCACTTTATAAAGAAAACTAGGTCTCAGAGAGGCCTTGCCAAGGCTTACAGCAGAACCCTAAGTGCAAAAGCCAGTAATGTACTCAGATTCCTCTGATTTCAAAGTTCTTTCCAGACACTGAACTGCCTCTGTGTAGAGAAGCAGCTTCAGCCTAATTCTAACAAAGTAAAAACAACCCATGAAGAGTACCTGAGTGTGTTGGAACTTGGGGGCCAGGAAGGGGAAAGGCAGTTGATTTCCCAAACAAAACAGCTACTGCTACTAACGTCATCACTAAAGTGATGGGAAGTTGCTTAGTATATATTTTAAAAAAAATGATTAGATTTCTCCTTGTGCGTTATAAGCATCTTATTTTGCTCTTTACTCTTGCTCCCAGGAAGCTCAGAGACAAACCCAAAGTTCCTGTTTAGTAACTGTGCAGTAAGCCACATACGTATCAGTATTTTCATCTTGAACCTGGATTTTGATTTGTTTCACTTGGTTCTAACCTTTACTCACCATTTATATATTTATTCACATGAGAAACCTCAATTTATTCTCATGAGAAACCTCAAAACTTTAGTGGAATAAGGTTAAGGTATGCATGACATTCATTTTAAAAAAATAATTTACCTGGGTGCAGCTTTCATCTGTAGCATCACACAGATTCTTTAGTCCTTTGAATTCTATTGCTAAAATATCTGGAAAAAAAAAAAAAAAGACACCATCTGGAGCCTTTGGAAAGACAGAGGTAATCAGGTCTTTGATCTGCTCTGCACATGGACTGGGAGAGGGAAATAGAACCAAATCTCCCTGACACAGACAATCATTTGCTTTATTAAACAAGTGTCTTGTATTACACACAGAGTAGTGCGTTATGTGGATGCACAAGAAAAAATGATGAAAAGTAGATACTGAGCATATTGAGTACTCTGGGTTTTGAAACATTAACATCACAGCTGTTTCTAATAATTTTTTCTCTAACTGCAAGCTTATTTCCACAACATGTTCTAATGTAACTGTAACTGCCCCAAAATGTTTTTCATTTTTTCAAATAAAGTCTTGTTAGAAATAACTATGCATCTGAGAGCCCACAGTCATCTTAGCTTACTACCCCCATGTACAGGTTATTTTGTATTCATTTATTGGTGTTTTATGTGATTCAAGATGGGACAGTTTGAAACAATCTAACCTACTTTTAAACTAGTGAAATATGCCTTTTTAAACAACAGAACAACAACAAAACCCAAGAAAACCTCACTAATGAGAGAAGTCAAGAAAGTTCATCAGTGGAGTGCCCTGCAGTTTTAAACATAAATGACAAGGAGAAGCTCATTCCCGACCATCTGTATCTGGGGTACTGATAACTGGCCTGGGAACTATGCTAGCAGGCCCAGGGCCTGGTTGGACATATTTAAGTCTTTTGTCGGAGTGTTCTTTGGTTTAAAGCATTAAAACTATGGGGTTAACCTAAACTCAGATGCAAAGAAAATACATATTAATATTCCTTTTAAGTTCCTCCTTCTAATGAGAATTACCTTGTAATTCTCAACTGTCTCCCTCTATCCAAGTAGCTGCTTTTTCTTCTAGATAGTTTTATAGCTTTGTAAAAAGTTTGGGAATGTCTTCAATTGAGACTCTCCCAGGAGGTTTGATCATCAGCGGCCAATCTCTTCTCTGGGCTTGATTTTCCGATGAGTCACAGGGTCGCCTCCACCGTGTCAACAGTTCAGGACAACCTAGAGGGGTCCTCTTTCAACCTGGGTTTTGGGTGACGCTCAGTTTCTCCTCCAGCCAGGAGTTTCTGGGTCTCCCGCTGTGGCAGCTGCCCATGGCGAGATGGTGAGGTCGACCAAGAGCCTAGTACAGGGTTCCGGGAAAGCTGCTCTGCTCTAGGCAGGGCTCAGGGACAGTGCGGCCCGACGGTCCCCAAGGGCATCACGGGTCCTGGCCTGAAGCGTGGTGGGCTTCGCGGAACCTAAACGACCACTAGCCCCTCCTATTGGGATGTCGCAGGCCGGGACCTGAAACCCCCTCACTCCACCACCCTCCAATCTGAGAGGGCTGTGAACTGCCACCCGGCGGGATAGTTGACAAGTCTCTGCCAGCCGGAATATATATTATCCCGCCACCACATGGTGGGCAAGCCGGCAAAGACTATTATTCCCGTTGTAAAGCTGAGGAGGTTAAGGCCGGGACGAGGCCGGGGACCCGAAACAAATGCGTGTGGAATCACTTCAGGAGAGGAGCTCAGTCCGCCTGCCCCCGCCCCGAAACTTCGGAGCCAGGCGGGCCGCGGGCCAGGGAGCTGGCCGAGGCCCGAGTGAATTAGCGTTTACGCCCTCGGGGAAGGAAGCGGTGGGCGGCGCGGCTGGCGAGGTCAGGGGCCCGGAACCGCCGAGCCGAGGGCGAAGAGGAGGCCTGAGCCGCGGAGCCCAGGAGCCACAAAGAGGCCCATGCTCCCCAGGACACAGCCGCCCGACCTCAGCAGCGGACGCGGTGGGCGCCCAACTCCCACGCGCTGCCCCGGAACCAGAGCTCTCCGTGGGGCGTGTGTGGGTTAGGGGGTGGGGGTAGGGCTTAGGTTTACGCTCACTTTGCTCTTTAAGCCATTTTTAAAAGGAGAGGCTTCACTGGCAGCTACAAGGGACGAACACAGCCTCCATTCCCCGCACAGACACTCACAGTCTCCCGCACCAACCCGGCCTAACGGCCCGCGCCGTCTCCGCACGCACACATGCGCACACGCCGCTCACGCCAGGTCTGGGCTCTGCGGCGCCGCTCTAGCAGCTCCCGCCGGTTGGGCGGAAGCCCGGGAAATCGGCGGCGGTGCGGTTGTGGGTGTTTCTGAGGGTTTTGAGGATCCTTAGTTTCCCTCGGAGGAACCAGCGCCGCGCTAGGCAAGGGGCCCGCGGCGTTCGGGGCAGCAAGCCCTTTCAGCCTATGAGCGGAGGCGCAAGCGCGTCGCGGGCGCCCACACTAATCAATAACCCTCGGCTGGCTCCGAACGGCAGGGGGCTGAGAGGCCTTTCTGAGAGAGCCGGCCCGGGAGATGATGTATTTATTCTTCGCACTTACTGTGCATTTAGCACCAAGAGGGCTGTTCTTTGCTCTTAGCAACAGAAAGAAACCCTCGGCTCTGCAGCCTTGACTCCCTGTGGCCGCTGAACGCGAGTTCCTCCTGGGGTCGCGGAATCGTAGACTTGGTCTCTGCAACAGGTGGCGACGGCCGACGGCGACCGACCGGGACACCTTCTTCTCTGCCTGACCCACATCTCCTGGGTGTCGTGGCCGGCCACTTCAGCCCAAAGAAGAGGCCGAGGACTCTTGTACACTGGGGAGTGAAAATTACTGGCGGGCCACATTACTGGGCTCCAAGCAGTTCCAGCGCCGAGGCAGAGTTTTCCAGGCTCCTTTGATTTTCCGTAAAATAGATTTACTTAATGGCTGAAACGAATCTCGCTTTCAAGTGACTTGAACAATCAGACACTCCTCTGGGATTCAGAGAGAGTCGAGGAATTGTTACTCCCTGGTCAGTCCCCCACCCCTGAGTTTGCCTCCCTAGTCTTCCTGACTTCATTCAGACAACCCACTGGACAACTCTCAGTGATAAATTAGGGAGTCGTTTAGGCGTGGCCATGCCTTTCTACCCTACATGCCGCGCTTCCGCGGATGACTCTGAACTCGAAGTAGAATCAGATTCCCGCTCAGATCCCAGGAGCCGAGCCTCACTGACTCCAACCAGGCGAGCCCATCGGCTGCTGGAACATCGTGGCTGCCGCGGGCGCGCGGTTTCGAGCGCGCTGCTCCCCGAAGCCGCCGCGATGCTGATTTATGCTCCAGCCGCTCGCGAGAACCCCAACGCTTTGGCTGGGTTAATTTTTGTCAATTGTTCCTCATCACACTGAGATAGTTTGCAGCTTGAGGCGGGTTTTATTTATCACCCTGCACATTTGAAATACAGTCAGACATAAAAATAACTGACTCTGGGACTCTGGCGCAATATTGGAGCCGTCGGGGAATAATTTGGCTAACTGACTTGGACGTTTCACCTTCTAAACAGAAATGCAACTCTCAGTCAAACTGTAAATCAAATTGTCTTCGGCAATGGAGGGAAAAAAAAAAAAAAAAAAAAAGGCACCAAACCCAGAAGGGAACAGAAACAAAATGAAAGAAAACGGAGATATTGACCAAAGCAAAACGAGCTTCAGAAACCCAGATTGGATTTTAATTTTAGGCGTGGAACCTCGTCTAGAATGTGAATTAGTAAATGTTTTACTACTCGGATCTGCCTTGGAGATTCTAGGGTGCCCTGGAAACTGGACTGATTTCTTTCCTTCTTTCTTTCTTTTCTTTTCTTTTCTTTTTTTTTTTTTTTTTACTGCTACTGCTGTTTTTGTTATTAAATAATATATGCTATTGGGGGGGGTCCCCTTGAAGAGTTCCAATTGTAAATGTTAAGGACAATGATCTGGGTAGGACGGGGTAGGAATTCTGGGAACCACCTAAAACTTGGAGAAAGAGGTCAGAAATTTCCTGGCACTTTTCTGTTCCCAAATTTCTTGTGAATAGGTAGAAAAGAATCTGATAATCTTTTCGGCTCCTCCGGCATTCCTCCCCCACCCCCAACACCTGTCTGGAAGCCCCCAATAATTAAAGCTCAATTTCTTGCCGCCCTCCAAGACCGAGTGGTCTAAACCTTGGCCAGGACTAGGTTTCAGTAAGGCAGGAACTGGAAGAGAAAACCCACCCAAGCGACCACTCAACAACTGATCAATTAGAGGAACTCAAAACGCAACCAAATAAAAATTCTGCCAGGGTGGGGAGCATCTGCTATTATTTTTGTATTATTTCACACAGCCCGAACTCCAGCAAGTAGATTTCATTCCTGCACAGCAAAGCGGAGATCAGCCTCCTGCATTTCCCAAGCTTCTACAAGGGAAATCTGAAGACCGTTTTCTTGACATGAAGCCACAGCGACCTTAAATGTAGACACCTGCCCCTGTCATAGGGTATTAAACAAGTATATATTTGTTCAAACTTCTTTTTAACCAAGACCGTTCACATAACTTGCTTCTAACATTTCTCCAGATAAACTGGAACAGGAGAGCTGTGACTCTTAAAATCCACAAATTAAAATTAAATTTCAAGATACCAAAGGGGGCTTCAAGTAGAAACTTGGAGGGATTATTTTCAAATAACTTTGAAAGTTTAAGATACTTCTATAGTTGATAGTCCTTGGTTTCTCTTCTGAATATATAATATTAAATTGCGATTGCAATCAAAACGTGGCTTCAAAGGGATTAAATGAAATTTTAATTTTTTATGGGGGAAAAGATCGGCAAGTAGTTGGAAATTTTTCTCAAAAACAAATTTAATTGGTGTGGTTTTGACATTTGCATGATCTAGTTCTTAACCTGGTGGTTTTTATATCAACCCCAAACTGGTTTTGCTCAAGTTGACATCTCTGCTTCTTCAGATTGGGAACTCAGTAAGCGCAGCGTGCTCTGCTGACAGGCAACTCCTGTGTTGTGAGTATTCCTTTGCCAATACATGATGTGATGTCCTTTTCAGTGTAACGAGTGGGGGAAATAAAAGAAAAATTTGCCTCTCCACACATTTATTTTTATTTGTTGTTTTTTCTTTATTTCTAACACATCAAGATGAGTTCTTTCTCTTAGAATCCCAAACCACAAATATCTCCTTAAAACATATATTTCAAAAAAAAAAAATCTACAGATGTAATACATACTGTGAACCCTATAAAATGCGTTTACAATGCTGACTTAAAGAAAGAAATTTATAACTTTCATATGTACCTTCCTTTTGCAATAGGCAACTGCCATATGTTTCCGACTTCCATAATTCAGTTTTTCCTGGACATCTGTAGCAGGTAGTGAGTGCTTCTTAAAGTACATTTTATGTAATTTGAGAAGGAACCCGAACCAAAGACTAAAGGTTAACATAAAAAAGCACAAGTCTTTCTAGAAATGTTAGTTATTCAAAATTTACATCACCTATTGTGCATGGCCTGAGTTGCTTTTTTTCCCTCTTCTTTCTTCTTGAGACTGAATTTGGAAATGCAGTATTGTGTATGCTGAGAATTTTTCACATGCAGCATTTCCAAAATGTCTAAATGCTTTGGTAGAGTTCCTCTTGTTTTTACTGTTCTTTAGCCTTTTGCTTGAAGATTCTCATTCGGTTCTTTCTGAAAACCCAGGTTGGAAGTGTTTTCCAGTAAGATTATTTTGAGACACACTGTAATATTTTTATATCAAAAGAGGGAAATCACAAGCTCTTTCATTTTTCCTCGATCTTAGCTGTTCATCTTATACTTGTTAAAGGATGGAAGACTTTACACGATTAAAAATGAAATCAAAACCAAAAGTAATGTAGAAAAGCCAAAGCTTGTTTTCAGGTTTTTTTGATTGTGTGTTTAAATTCAGAGTTCATTATTAATGCTAATACTATATTTCAGTAGCTCACTTCTTTTTGTGAATTTCCAGTGCTAGACTTAATCTGTCAAAATCCCCTTCATTCAGCTGAAACTGAAATGTTTCATCTGTCAGTACAAAAATATGAATAAATTCTGGCCACATTCTTTATTGTTCATACTTTCAGCAGATTATATAAATGCACACAAAATATTTACTGTTTAATAACTGTAGGTATCTACAGATATGAAATAGGAGAACAGGGTCCAATTTATAGCTAATTAGATGGTATAATAATTTGTATAAAAAGCTAAAACCTTACCTACTGATTCTTACATGGAAACTAAACAGGGACTCAGTTTTCTTTTCAATTCATTTTATTAAACCAGCAGACTCAAGATAATCCTCATTCATGGGGGAAAATAGCATTAAATATTTAGTTCTAAGACTATGAAGCTACATATTTAAAATATCAATTTAAACATGATTTTATGAAGTATAAGCTATTAAAATGCCCATCAACTATTTAGGGAATATTGTTTAATTTCCCCATTCTTTGTCCCAATTTGGTTTATGTCCAAATTGACCTGTTGCAATATTGGTATCAGCAATGTCCGACTACCCACCTTTGGGTATTCATTTACATCTAGGTGTTAATTTCATTACCGCCTCCAAATCAGCTAATACCTGGTTAGTGATAGAGACAAATTTTGCTTCTTGGATTTTTCTGTTACTAACCCCTTACTGTAGTAGGGTCATCAGAGTGTGGATCAAAGAATGAGGAAGTGAAGAGGTGGTTTTTCATGCAAAGGGTGAAAAATAATTCCAGCATCGGCTGGAAAGACAGCCGATAACTGCTGGAAATTGGGGAAGCTCATTCCCCCCAGCAGAGTGAGTTTCCTTCCGGATTCATTACAGGTTCTTTCCCTCCTCACCATCCCTCAACTTGGTGGGTTAGAGGACCCCTTTCTCCCTTCCTTTCCTTCCTTAAACTGGAGAACTTGGACATGGGAGGGAGGAATAATGATGACAAGCTTACACTCCTTTTGCTTTCCTCAAACTGCGCACTTCCCCTAAACCTCACTGAGAAATGATTATTGACGGAAAAAACCAACCCTAGAAGGTGTCTCTTCAGGCTCTAAATCGAGTTTGGGCCCCTGGGAGCCCTGAAGAGCGCTTCCGTGGGCTGCGGCACTTTTTTGGTGGCGAGACTCGCTCTCAACTGACGAGAATACTTGAGAGACTGGCTGTTAGAAAAAGAGAATGGTAGTCAATTGCCAGCGTGTAGGATGTGCTCTCTGTGTGTGCAAATCCGCGACAGAAGCCTCAAGGAATTGCGGTTCTGGATCGCTTTCTCTACGGGGCCTGGGTTTGCAGTTGGAGACTCGGCAGGGAGGAGGCCCGCGAAAGCGGAGATCGAACGTACTCTCTTAGTCTTTGTAAACTTATACAGGTTACATTTTCTTATTTTTGTTAACCCAGATCAGAGGGAGAAGCCACAAGAAGAGCAGAGCAGAGACGAAAGGAAGGAGGTGGCAGAGAAAGGGAGCCCCGCCGGCGAGTAAGGTGCTGCTGAATGACTGAGGCGGCGGAGGCGGCGGTGGGGGGAGGGGGGCGCTCTGAAATCCACGCCCCCAATTAGGATGGGGCTTCTTCCCAGATTCACTTACAAATTAAGGCAGCCAAATAAGTACTCCCTTGATGCCCTTGTCACCCCCTCTCTCGAGTCTATTTCTGTATTTCTCACTATGTTAATCCTCTAGCTAATAATAAACTTTTTTTTTTTTTTTAACGCGTGAGAAGAAAGTCAGGATTCTACCTGTTCGGAAGTTCGGGGACCACCTGATGCAACTCCCATTCAAAAGCCAAGAACAAACTCTCTGGTGTGCCAGGGCTCACCTCCTGTGTCAGGTCTTGTGTGGGGAAAATTATCACAAGGGTTAGAAACTCATGACCATCGTCAAGTGTAAAAGATTTTTTAAAAAAAATCTGTTTAGAGAAGGAAATCCTCGCTAGAATTTTTAAATTTAGAATTTAAAAATATGCTGTTTATAAATATAATACAAGTAGTTATGTTAAGTAAGCGTAAATAGCAAGCTGTCTCCAAACATGTATGTGTGTGTGCTCAGTTGCTGTCGTGTCTGGCTCTTTGCAACCCGATGGACTGTAGCCCACTAGGCTCCTCTGTCCATGGGATTTCCCAGGCAAGAATACTGGAGTGGATTGCCATTTCTTTCTCCAGGGGATCTTCCCCACCCAGGGATGGAACCCATGTTTCCTGCATTGGCAGGTGGAATCTCTATATATTACACTATAGTGTAAATAGGCTCTAGGCTGAGAAAGCACAGTGGGAACCTAGGCATTTTTAAAAAAATCTCTCAGAACTGTGCAATTTTAAAATGCACCGAGAAAAATAAAGAAGAGGAACCAACTTGCTTTTCAACGCCCACCGTCCTTCCTGCGTTAGTTTTGCTATCTGGCTGGACACGGATTCCACTAGGTACAGTTCACAGGGTTGTTCTGTTCTTTCCTCTCCGTGACCCCCGCCCCAAGTTCTGGAGACAAGCCCACTGACAACGTTCTTGCCTAGATGGCTTTTACTTGAAATAGAGCACTGCTATTCTTGTCAGAGGCTTGACAGTTTAATTCCGTTTTAATCGTTTCCTTAACATAGCTCATACTGGGAACCGACATTTTCTCTCTTCAAGTGACGAGAGGCACACGTTCCCCTGTCACACGCCCCCCACCCATGTTTGCACGCGCGCAGGTGCACACACAAGCACCCATGCAAAAATGCATATACAGACAAGTGCAGGAGCGCACCGGGTTGTTTTTCTCCCGCCAATTAGCTCCCTGTCCCTGTTTCTTTTGCTCTCTTGACTCTCAAAGTGCAAGGCCCTGGCTTGGCTCTGGCACGCGCATGCTGTGCTTTTGAGAAAACGCAGCAATAAGGTGCTAGCTTCGCCAGCACTTCGAAGGCTGAGACTCCGATGGCATGCCAAGCCAGCCTTCCTTCCCTCCCGACCCCGTGAGAAGCTCGGCTCACCCTCGCCGGAGCGAAAGTCGGGGGTGCACTGAGGTCTGCGACCTGCTGCTTCCCGGCTGTTGGGGGCAGCTAGTCCCGCTGGGTCCTTGGGTACAGGAGTCTGAGCCGGATTCAGCGCGAGCCCAAAGTGGAGAGCGGTGGTGTGGCTCATGGCTGTAGTTCCCAAAGCCCAGCCGGAACTTGGACTAGGGAGACCAGAGCCTAGGTTCTGTCCAGGGCGCCCAGGGCACACCTGGATTATTTCTGTGGGTCATGTTCCATCTGACATAGTCGGTATGTGTGAGGCCCGGCTTTCCGGCTTGTCTAAGTGGACACAAGCCCTAGGTGCCAGCGCGTGCTGAAGGCTGCGTCCATCGCCGCCGGGGATAAAGGAGAAAATGGTGTAGGGGGATAGGAGGCCTTGGCTCTGTGTGAACCTCAGCGTGCCCTGTAGGCCGATGCAGTTCTCTCTGAATCAGTTTGAGCTGCGAGGCATGTAAACGGACAAGAACCCGTCTACAAAGCAGGCTTCGCGTCTGGAAAACCGTGACCGTCCCAGGCTCCTTCCCCTGCAGTGGGGCCGGAGTAGGCCTGAGGGCCCCGGGGACTCCAACTCTGGGCCTCAGCGCTTCCACATCCCCAAGGCCACAAGGGCGGCTTGGAGGAGCAAGTCGCTTCTCCTAGGGGTCGCCAAGGGCCGGGGCCTGGTGCAGGGCGCTCTGTCCCCGCAGGCTGCGGTTGCTGGCTCCAGATGCCCCAGCCGCGCGGAGCTCGGTGCGCAGCCTCCTGCCACGTCTGCGGCCCTCCCACCACCGCATCCCCCTCCCCACCGCTTGCCCGAGCCCTCCGGGCGGCCTCCTCGCTCTCCCAGGCTCGCGCCCGTCTTAGGGCAGGCTTCAGAAACCGGATTTGCGCTTACTTTTAAAGCTATACTACCCGCCCAGGGCGCCGCAGTTTGGAGGTCCTCTGAAGAGCGACCCGCTCCAGATAGTGCGCACAGCCTTCTTTTGCAAATGCAAAACACCTCCTCCAGGTTGAGTAGGGTTCTCAGTCTTTTAAAAGAGGCCTCCTCCGCAGGTTGCTAAGGAGTCGTTTTTGACCCGGAGACTGCTGGGCCCGCCGGAGGGCGGCGAGTGCGGGGACGCCTCTGAACACCGCTTGCTCTGCTTTCTGCTCTCCTGGTTGCCTTGGAGGAACCGCGAGTTCCCCCTGGAGCTACGGTAAAAAAAAAAAAAAAAAATCTCAGAAGCTACTGCCTGAATAGCTGTACTGGAAACTACGAGAGAACTAAGAGATAATGGGGCAGCGGACAGCGTGGAGGTTAAACAGAGCGAGGGAAAGAGAGAAACAAAACAGCACAACCCTTTGTCCCGTATTTTACATAAAAAATGTAAGAGCAATATGCATCATGAATTTTATTCTACAAGAGACTTGCTCTATTTACACGACCTCCATTAATTTTGTTAATCCAGGGCAAAAATCGAGTAGAAAGTACAAAACAAACTGTGCAGATACGCTTAGTGTTATTCAATTTAAAAGCATTTTAAAATTTGTTTTAAAGAAACATGTTGTTTCTAATAAAAGTCTGAGAAAAGTAGCAAATTGTCAAAAACAGGGAAAATATGAAGCTACGTTAAATCACAGAGACATTTTTAAAACTGCAATGGAAATCTTACTGCATCTTAAAACATATTTCACTTTGCAAACTGTTTAGGCGTCTTAAAGCTACGTCCTATCGTTAAAAAGTTAAAATCCTAGGTTTAAATTAACTATCACGGTATGAAAGAAATGGGAGGCTCCGGAAAGAGCGTTCTTTTTCTGACTAGTTCATAGAAAGAACTGAACTATAATAGGATAAAATTTTGCTTTCCTAAATATAAAGGATTTAAACATACCTTAAATTCTCCCGCCCTCCCCAAGAAAAATTCACAGAGTAAAAGAAATAAATACGTCTATACCACTCCCGGTGCAGAATGGGTGTTACTAAAGGCAGGAATGTGTAGAGCAGAAAAGATGGGCCTGGCGGCTGTGAATTCTCTCCATTCAAAATGTTCTGAGTTGTGGCAATATTAAGCGATACGGGAAAGGGACAGTAACTTTAGGTTTACTGAAAGATTTCTGGTATTCTAATGTGTTGATCACTTCGGTTCAAAGCCAGGAACCTCAGCCTTTCCAGGTCCCGGTGGGGAAAGCTGGAGACTCCTGGGCTGGACTGGGCTGTGGGAGGCAGGGAGACTGACCCAGTTCAGCGCCGGGGTTGGCGCTTCCAAGCCAGATGGCGGCGCTTTCCACTCTAGGTTTTTTGCAACCTTGTAAGGAACTGGGCGCGGGCTGAGCGGAGTCGGCGCCTTCTGATTGGCTGAGCGTCTCAGTGATTGACAGGACCCCGGACTCCGCCCCCGCCCCTTTATTGACACTAATGAGCAAGTTCTTCCCACCGCTCTCCTGCCTGGAAGTGCTGACAGATCAAGGCAACAAATTTCAATTACAATCCCTAATTTGTGTCCGCAGAGTGTTTTTTACCCATGTTAGTTCTCGCTGGCGCATCAGTCGAGGCAGATCTTGGAGCAGCAGGAGGAGGTGGAGGGGGTGGGAGCGAAGGAGTCCATCAGTGAGAGAGCGCGCGCGAGAGACCGAGGGAAGGAAACTTGGCGGGCGCGTCGCTGGTTCCTCGGATCCCAACACAGTCGCGAGAGAGGAAACGCCAAATTTGTCTCTGCCCGCAGCGAGGAAGGGCGCTTATCTGGGCCTGCGGGAGGCCCCGAGAGTCGTTCAGATTTTGGTGGGGAAAGGAGAACGAGTGTGTGCGTGTGCCCGCGCGCGTGTATATGAGCGAGGGGCGGGCGCCGGGCGGCGGGGATGGCCGAGAAACGGAGGGGCTCGCCGTGCAGCATGCTAAGCCTTAAGGCTCACGCCTTTTCGGTGGAGGCACTGATCGGCGCCGAGAAGCAGCAACAGCTTCAGAAGAAGAGGCGAAAGTTGGGCGCGGAGGAGGCGGCCGGGGCCTTAGATGACGGTGGCTGCAGCCGAGGCGGCGGCGCCGGCGAAAAGGGCTCCTCCGAGGGAGATGATGGCTCTGCGCTCCCGCCGCCGGCTGGGGCGGCTTCCGGGCCCACCCGGAGTTGCGCAGACCTGGAGCGGAGCTGCGGCTCCCGCGGAACCGCGGGTGAGTCGGCCCCTCCCGCCTAAACTTCTTCCCTGCACGTCCCCTCCCAGTCCCGCGGGCCCGTACCGCCGCGGAGAACCTGAACTTCTGCGAGTTGTGGGCATGCGAGCGTGCGGTGTCCCTATGCACCCAGGGCAACTCAGCCACAGCCGCACTAGCGGTGGGCGTCAGGGCTCAAAGCTCCCGCTGCCCTGGCCGCTCCTCCGCGCAACTCGGGTCACAGTCCAGACGGTTAAAATGCCGCTTCCAGTCTGGCTTCTCAGGCGGCCGCCGCCCACTAGGCGAAGCTCACCCGTAGCAGCTGCAATTTGCGGCACTCAGCGGTGCAGATCTGTGCTTTCCGCATCTGCTTCCCTTGGGCTTCTAGCCCCTGGGTGCTCTTTTTTATTTCCTAACTTTTCAAAGCTAGAGAGTGGGGTGAGCGACAGCGTACCCCCTCCCCCCCGAAACCGAAACAAATGCCTAAACCATTTGGGCAAACCAGGAAGAGGGCGGTGTGTTTGCAAACGTGGTTTCCCAAGGGCTAGCAGAGCGGTTCCCTTGCCTCCCCCCACCCTTGGTTCCCGCTGCCAAGGCCGACGGCGATGTTGGGCTTGATTTTCGCGCTCTTCTTATTCCCTGTGCTGCTTTGCTAAGACCCTCCGGACGGCCGGGGAGTTTGGCTAGAGCGGTGTCTGGAGAGATTTCTAGAGGATGCTTCCGGCCGGGCCCTAAGCAAAGACGCGGATTGCGAAGCGAGGCCCAAGCATCTGAGACCAGGAACCCGAGCGTCAGGCGCTTTTGCTCTGTGCTCTCCATGGCTCCGGTGTATCCGGCACGGATCCCAGACTCCGGCTGCGGCACAAAACTTATTTTGGGGCCTTGACCCGGCGGAAGCAGGGAGGGTGGGGTGGACTTGGGCCGCACGCCTCTTCAGGACTTGAGACTTGGGGACCAAGAGGGCCCTACTTGAGGGTCGAGTGTCCGTCCCTTCGGCGGGCGGAGCAGGTATTTACCCACCCGTCGGCCTGTTACAAGGGCCGAATGGCAGGAAAACTTCCGTTTCTCCCGCGGCCCTTATCTCTCCCCAGCCGCCCTCGGGGGATTTATCTCCCCACTAGGCTTGCCATCTCGAGCCCTCACCGGTACCCCCTCTCTGCCCTTTGCTGCCCAGGCGGCTGTGAGGATGGCTTCCTGCAGGGCGCTTCCCCGCTGGCATCCCCAGGAGGCTCCCCGAAGGGGTCCCCGGCGCCCACCCTGGCCCGGCCCGGGACCCCGCTGCCCTCGCCGCAGGCCCCGCGGGTGGATCTGCAAGGAGCTGAGCTCTGGAAGCGCTTTCACGAGATCGGCACGGAGATGATCATCACCAAGGCGGGCAGGTAAAGGGCAAGCTGGCGCGAACGGCCCGGGCCCTGGCCTCATTCCACGCCTTGGTGGGTGAGGGAAAAGAATCTGCAGTACGGTGGTGTCTCTGGTTAGCAGTTTGTACAGATAAGACGAGGCCCTCGGTAGTGATTCACTTTTGAGACCGACTTTGCCTACCTAACCTGAAGTGCAGTCGGCGCGGGGCACAGCCCAGCAGTCCTCTCTGTCTGGATGCTGCGGAGAAATCACTGTGGCCGCCGAGGCGGTGACGGTGACTACTGATATTCCGTGGGCAGAAGTGTTAAAGATTCGTGATCCGACTTAGCATCTGTTCAGGTATTTAGTTAGACTTTCGTTATATTTCTGAAACTGTGGAACAGAATATCCACCACTACCACTACCCCTTTTTTAAAAAACGTAGTTTACTCTTTAGCAAAACTGTCATTTGCTTTTATAGATTCGAAACTTCCAATTGCTTCTTTATCCAAAGATTCGCTGGGAGTATGAGAATGTGCTGTGTTATACTATCTTGATATTAGATTAGGATGAAAATTACTGGAATCATCTGTAAACCATGTTTAATCTCTGCAAAAACAATTGCTCTGATTTTTAAAAACCATTCTTTCTATAGATTCACAGCTACTATATTTCCCCCCCCCCCTAAGTGAAATCCAACAAATTAACCTAAATTTGCTGAGGAATACCAAAACAAAATTTGTAAGTTTTATCTATTTTTTAAAAGTGTGAAATTTCCACATCCATCAGTTAGTAAAATAAATGGATTTGTTGCACAGATCATGTTAATGTGAAGGCACACAGAAATATTTCCGTTTTTAAGTTTTCAGTTCATTTAGTGTAGTGAAATCTATGACTACTATTCCCCAAAAGAAACTTTTAACACACACAACTCTTTTAGGGAGTACACATGGCAAAAACCTGGATAGTATAAAAGTATCCAAACTTATTAGAAATTACAAAAACATATTTTATTGAATCCATATGCTACCTTCTACATTTTCACAGAGCTTTTATTAATGATCCAAATTCAGTCTTCAACAACACAAAGCAACAGTTGTCTTATAAAGGATGTAGTTAAACACCTTTACTCTTTATCTTACAGGTGCACTGAGAAAAACACTTAAACAGCCAGTGTATTTAACTGTTCTCATGCCTAGTTAGGAATAATGGACTTTCTTTTCTCTGAAGTGGTCTTTAATGGCATTATTATGGAAACATTTTTGGTAAATAACAGTACTAAAATTTGTGTTATAAGGTTAAATTAGCAAAAATTAGACTACCTGGAAGGGTCCTAGACATAAATCAGTAGATGAAAGTTTTTTTGTTTTTTTCTTAAAGAAGGAGTTTTATATATATACATATATATATACACACACACATATATATATACACACACATATATATATATATACACAATAATTTGCTGTTGTATTCCTTGTTGCTGTGCTTTTTAAAAAGATAGATGCATTTACTTTAGTATCTCCTTTGATAAGCATCTCTGGGAAGCTAAAAGAAATGTGGGTTTCACTTGTTTTAATTAGCAAAGTTGTGAGTAAGTGTGGTTAAATAAAGTATTTTCAGGGCATGGTGGGGGAAGGAATGATTTGGTAAATATACATTGTGTTTAGTTTCTGCTTTCAATAAAGAAGTTTTACTATACCTTTCAAATTTAGAGCAACTTTTGCACTTCACCTTTACCATGCGGCAGACAGGAAGTCCTGTCTCAATAAAGAACATATTGTTTGGTTATGGCATGGCACATTGGCTCCTTGTGCTTTTTTATAACCCTTTTAAAATTTCACATTATAATATATTTTATCACTTTTAGAAATTCAAATTTTCTATTTCTACTATTTGGAACCATTTATTATTTGTTTTATTAAAGTCAGCCTGCTTACTGATTTTTGTTTAAAAAATAAAGTGCTTTTTGTACCATTATTTTTTCAGAATATATATATGTGTATGTGTGTGTGTGTGTGTATTTGGCTTTTAGGTATACTGACATTTCAGTAAACACAGAATGCAAGAACAGGTATAACAAATTACATTTAAATGATTCCATTTTGATACATCCCGTGTTCAGATTCTTTGGATTACATTTGCCAAAGTGAATGCTATAAATTTGTCCACATGAAAAGTAGAGTCAAGAGCTTTCTTTGCTTATTCATTCTTGAAGCATAATCATAACCCCAAACAAAACCCAAACCGTCTTTCCTCCCCTTTCTTATACATAGGCGCATGTTTCCAGCAATGAGAGTGAAGATCTCAGGATTAGATCCTCACCAGCAGTATTATATTGCTATGGATATTGTGCCAGTGGACAACAAAAGATACAGGTACAGTGATTAGATGGGTACAAAGGATAAGAAAGCCCCAGGATTTCATAGGCTATTCGGGTTTCATCTGTACTGACTATGATATTTGTTTCCAGAAGCTTGTAGAATGATCGGATGCACAGTCCAACCCCAGTCACTTGCAGTAGTCTAGATGGTGCCTTCTCTTGCAGTAAATGTGAACATTTATTTTTTGTTTTGTTTTTAATAGATACAGAAATGTCTTTAAGTGTTGAGGAATTTTAATAAGCGGCCAGTTTAGCGTTGGTAAGCTAAGTATGTCTTTTATGTTGATCACTTTTTGATTAGGATTTTGAGAGGAAATATGAAGTAAAATTTGTAGATGTACATAGTAGTTAAACTGTTTCAATTTCTTCCTGATTATTTTGTGACCTCTAAATAAATTCCCCTTATTTTGTTATGTGCAAAATCATAACTGTTTACAGGCTTTTTTCTCTTTAATATGAGAAAATTATTGAAGATTCTTTATAATTTAGGAAAACAAAATAATAACTCATTATGATATCAAGACATCTTGATATCAAGACCATCTTTAAGCTGGTAATGAATTTGTTATCTTCTTGTTGTTTTTTTGTGGCTGGTAGTTAACAGAATTTTTAAAAATTATTGTAATATTTGGGTTTAGAGAGAATATATTTATCTAGATATCAATTAAAGCTGGAAAAAATACTTTCTTCAGTACCAAACCAAACTTTGCTTTTCCTTCTGTGAGTAAACAAATCAACAGTCTTCAATGACAATAATTTTTATTTTCCTGGGGAGTTGAAAATGCTAACATTTAAAAGAAATTCTGAGTGGCAAGTTGGAAGACCCTGCTTTCATTTGGGGTCTTTTTTGTTTCTGTCTTTTAAATAAACACCTAGAACATTTAGTAAGTTTTTAAGTGAAATCAGATTTGGTTTTTATTACTATTTAAGATTTAGGGAGTCACTTTTTGGAAACAGGTTTATGATGTCAAAAGTATACAGATTTAATTAGTAGAGGCACATATGGAATGCTAAAAATATGGGTAGTAAAAAGGACAGTTTTATGATTTGCATTTTGTGTATAAGTTGTATCGCTTATTTTAATTAAATAATTCATTAGGGAGTTTTGTTAAAATTGTCTACTACATGATAGAAGCTAGAAGTGCCTTAAAGTTTATCTTTAAGTATACTTGGTTTAAAATCCATATTCTAATTTGGGTTTGTACAGAGGAAAACAGTGTAATTTTCTAGTGAGTTTAGAAATCTTTCCTTTCTCTTCTAAGTTTGGCTTCTATTTCTTCCTCCAAATCTCTTCCATATATTTTGGATGGCTTATTTTATTTAATTGATCCTTATTAGTCACATATAAAACAAGAAAAATTTCAAGTATTAATACTAAGATGCCAGATTTTAAAAGATCAAATTCTTAAAACATAAATTTACTTTCAGTTAAATTGCTTCTCAAGAAAAATTTGGTTTTAGCATTTGTATTTAGAATGTTTCACAAAGAATATGTAACATGTAGCATTTATTCTCTTAGTGGGTATGAAATTTTGAACTGTTCAATATGCATACTTTTCAAAATTTTGACAGAGCATATTGTTCTATTTATTTTGGCAATAGCTCTGTATCCATTGTGCTGCTTTTTCTTGCATTTCTAAGATTTATTTTCCAACTTTTTCAGCAATACTAGAAATAAATATTTTGGCTCATTCTCTGCTATCAAAGAATAGTATTTGGTCAAATGAAAGTGACTGATTTATTAGAATGTAAAACTCATATTCACAAAAGCCCATGCACAGAGCTTATTTATTGAAATTACACTGTATCAATTAAGGGAAATTGTTTTTATTGTTATTCTTAATATTGTAATAATGTATTTTTCCCAAGAAAAAGAATTAGAGAATAGAAGGCATATTGAATTCAAAAGAGAATGAAATGTGTGAACATAGCTGAAACAGTGGGCCTCACCAGGGATATTATGAAAATACTTCATGCTATTTTAAAAAGAAAATTTCCTACTATGCTGGTAGAATTCTTTGAGACTATTCATAAATTGTTGCTTTAAATTGTATGCCATATTTTAAAACAAAAGGAAGACAAGCATCCAAATATATAATTTCATTTTCTATCCTTTTCTAAATTAATCATTGATACACTGGTTTCTAGTTTTTTAATTAGTCTATTTTAAACTAACAATAAGTGATAGTCTGAATATAAGATTAAACATTATCTTATATACTACTTGAAACATTTTTATTTAAGTGTGTTATTTTTATAGAGTCAGTGTAGTTGACAGACATAAACAAGTAGAATAGGATGTTTTGCCTCTTAATTAGAAAGGTAATATTATTTAGATAAATTGTAATTTTAAAAGTTTGATGTATATTTTAATTAGTGGTATAAAAATATAAAGATTTTCTGACAATAATAAAAAAGAGAATTAGAGGAGATAAAAGTCTATGTTTTATGATTATACAAACTTTAAATTAAACTGAATTTTAACTAAATTAAACTGAATTTTCAGTTTCTAGTGTAATGGAGTTAGAAAAAATAATGCTAAATAATAGATGGGACTTTTTTCCCTATAAAAATAAATTTACTGTACATTCTGACAATTTCCCCTCGACTTTCTACCATGTCTCTCATCAGTTTGAACATAAGCCTAAAATGAGGAGTGATAAAGAAAGTTAGACCGTTGAAGATATAACTCTCAAGTATTTTTGAGATTTCCTTAAAGTGGAGCTTGACAACTTAATAGTTTCTTCAGGTCAATTACATATCCAGAAGAAAAATGGAAACCATCAGAATATAGACAGAATGTCTAATGTGAATAAGTGTGATTTATCCAAATTGAAATTCTTGCATTTATGGTGGAAATAGCATGCATGTTTTTCACTAAATCCTTAACATATCACCTTGAGTGGTCAGCAGGCTACCACTGCTTCAGAGAGTTTTTTAAAAGTGTTTGAATTCTTATTTTATACGCATTGATTCTAAAGAGCAAATCCTTGAATTTTAGACTTAAAAGGGTGCCCATTTTGTCTGAGTCTACAGAGTTGGAAATTCCAAGAAAGCAACAACCCACAAACAGAGCCTTGTCTTTGCCTTCTAGGTATGTTTATCACAGCTCTAAATGGATGGTGGCGGGCAATGCTGACTCCCCTGTGCCACCCCGCGTGTACATTCATCCAGACTCACCTGCCTCAGGGGAGACTTGGATGAGACAAGTGATCAGTTTTGACAAGCTGAAGCTCACCAACAACGAGCTGGATGACCAAGGCCACGTGAGTAGAGGGCCTCCCTAATTTGCCTCCATTGGATGGCACGCCCATTATCTATACTGTGTCTGCCTGAAGGAAGTGAACTTTTCTAAGATCATGACATTCCTCTCCTGGTTGACTAGAGTGTGCACAGTTGTGCAATGTCAAGGTTACATTTTCATCAGAGGCTATGCCTGTAGCCAGAGTATTCTGTGAAGCTTTTAATAGATAAAACTGGGTACTGCATTTGTGTTGGAAGATAATTTTAGCCAACACATTTGTTTGAAATTTCATAAAGTGATAATTATTATACTTTGAATATGAATTCTTGAAGTTGGGTGAACAGGGATAATGATTTATGGTGTCCTGCCTGTATCCTCTTCCTTTCCCAGGGGAGGCTCATCGCTTGTCAATGGTGGCCTAGGCTTATGTTATCTGTGTGTTCCATCTGCAAGCTCCCAATTGTTTTGTAGATGTCATTACAATGACATTACAATGACATTACAATATTTTGACATCTAATGTGTCAAAATATGTTGTAATAATAATTCCTTTTCATCTGAAAACTGAAATATGAAATATATGCTAAAGTCAGTAGTTTCAATAATATAGTCATTTTTAACACTAATGATTTTCACACAGTGTTGTTTGTAGGTGCAATATCTACCTTATTATCGATGTTTTAATAAATAAGAAACACTGGATATGTGCTGATTTTCACCCAGTGCTAGCATTTCTGTTAGCTTTCCGTTATTTGAGAGAGTTTTGACTGAAGCAGGATTGATGTGCCTTTTGAAGAGTGTATCGTACATAAAAGGAATACCAATTCATTCATTTCTCAGAGAGGTGACATGAAGATAGCTTATTTATGGGCCAATCTTTTAAAACAAAAAATGAAAACTGTCGTAAGATGGTAATACAGTGATGACAGCATGTGATTTGTAAGTTGCTAGACAATATCTTAAGCAATTGACCTTAATGAAGACATTCAAGTACACATTTCATTGTGGTACAGATGCAGTATCTGGATTTGTAAGACTCATCTCTCTCAAACTGCCAGTGCTTTTTATTTGTTGCCTTTTGTAATTTGAAGCCTAGTACATTTCACTTCTGAATGATACAACTTCTTGTCCTGAATTTTAGTACATTACTTTCTCTTTTTTTTCTTTATGTACATAGTCAGGTTGTAACAGTTCTTTTTCACTTGACTTCAGTGAAAGAACATTAGTTTCTTCTCTCTCAAGGAGGGAGCTAAGTGTGAAATTTTGCCAGTGTGTCCATTGAAGTCTTTACTTTTTTTTAGAATAAAAAATTGAAAAATAAATGGCACTTGATGTTGATGATTTTCAAAAGCTTAAATATACTCTATTTTTTGGAGTTCTATAGTTTCAGTATATATGTGTATATATATATATATTTTTGAGTACATATCTTTTAAAGAGATAATGGATCTAAAAACTATATGCTGTCCTAGATAAGATACAAATGACTTTAAATAATTTAAATAAATATGGTGATTTTATAATTCTAATTCTGATCAAATTACTGGCTTTATACTTAATACCTAATATATAGTATTAGAGGTAGTAATTTATCTGTCTATGTGATTTTAGCTTCATAATTTCACTAGATTCTATTCAAAACAGCTTTCTCTAGAAAAACAGAACCAACAGATTATATTATACACACACATGAGAGAGATTTATTTTAGGGAACTGACTAACACAGATGTAGGGCTGGTAGGTCCAAAATTTGCAGGGTGGATTGGCAAAGACCCAGGGAAGACCTGATATTACAACTTGAGTCTGGAAGCAGGTAGTCTGGAAACAGAATTTCCTTTTCCTCAGTGGACCTCAATTTTTTTTTTTTCTTAAGTTTTTTAACTAATTGGATGAGGCCCACCCATATTACAGAGGATAATATGCTTCACTCAGACATCTACTGTTCTAAATCACACAGCATTTGTTTAAAACACAAAATAATAGATTTCCAATTGAACCCCAGTTTTTTATACCTGAACAATTATAATATTTCGCTATTAAGAAAAATAAAAACTCAGAAAACAAGCAATATCTATAGAAGTGTGTCATCTTCCCAAATTTTTTTCTCTTTTAAAGTTGTGGCAGGATGTAATACTTTAAAAAAAGTAGTGTGTGGGGGGAATGGAAAGAAAAATAGGTACCTATACATTTTGGAAGCAAGAAAATTGCCTTTGCTATTAGTAGAAATCACGTATTGCTTGATACTAGAGGAGGAGGTAGGAGGGAGAGTACTCTTGCCTGTTATTTATTTAAAAACAAAAGTTTTGAAGACTTTGTAAAATGTAGTAAGAGATGAAAAGCCATAGTCTCTGGCTTCAGTGATCTTCTAACTCAGACAAAAGAGAAGACTAGTGCACAGATTCGGAGAACGAAATGGCAACCCACTCCAGTGTTCTTGCCTGGAGAATCCCAGGGATGGAGGAGCCTGGTGGGCTGCCGGCTATGGGGTCGCACAGAGTCGTACACGACTGAAGCGACTTAGCAGCTGTAGCATCAGCAGCACACAGATTATTGCGCTGTTAGAGCAGCACAGTACGGCAGCCATTTTGTTCCAGCCAAGAGAGATTGGAAAGGCCGAAAGTGTCTGTTATGTTTTGTTTTTTTTTTTGCTCAGTTTTATCATCCCAAATAAGGCAGTCATATTCTACTGTTGATATGATTCAGTCTGAGAAGACAACAGTACTATTGTGATGGGACTAACTTAGTCACTTTCTTGATGAAGGGACCTCGCAGGGACTCTCACCCCTCTGCCTTCATATGATAGCACCAGAACTAAGTAATATGCTTCTTTTGACTCAAACCTAGTGTCTTTTTTAAAAAAGTAATTTATTCTGCTTCATAAGAAGTAAAGAAATTGAAGGAGAGTCAGAATTGTGAAGAATATATATGAAAAGGAAATTGGAAGACTAGTAATGGCTAAATTTTAAAATATTAGTTATCCCACCAATGTCAAACCTAATGTCTTTAACATGGGAAAAATGTGTATTAACCTACACGTGAGAAAGAAGCCTGTGTTTATGGACAGAGATTTATGTTACTATCTGTGCTAATAGACAGTATCCAAAAGAAAAAATATCCTCTGTCTAAACAGAACAGAGAATATAGAACATGCAGATCAGATTATAATTATTTGCATTTCAGTAATGGATATTATCATTGTGGTCTTTTTGTTCATAAGAGCGGTGGTTCTCCTAGTTCTACTTGTTCTAATAAAAAGCAAATTATTCATGACCGTTTGTCATTATAACTTTGATAGTTCGTTAAAAAACAAATAATGCTATTTTATATACAGGAACTAAGGCTTGTTTAGCATTCCCTAAAAGTTTGTAGGGATATACTAAATTCCTATAGGTAATATTGAGAATACATTATTTTTTTGAATAATTTTCAGGTTACTGTTGGCAGTTACCCTTTAATGTGCAAACATAGGCATGCCTCAGCTATTTCTATACCCTACTCCCAGTATATCCCACCTTAAATAATTCTGGAGATTGTGTAAGGATATAAACAAATAAATACTATTAAAATATATAGAGCTGTATGGAGAAATCTGCTTGAGAGAAAAAAGATTTCATAAAACAAGAATTTACTTTTCATTGACTAGTAAACAGAAACCTAAATGACTTATTTCCTTCACTTCAAGTCCGTTAACTCTCGTCCTTTCAAACTGACCATGCCTTTTATTTTTGTTTAATGTAAAGTGACTTTTTCCAATTTTTTTCCAGCTCTGGAATTTATGAATCATTAGAATTAAATCTTGCTTTTTCAGACTTTTAATCTGATTACAGCCAGACATACATTTTATGTTTAACTTAGTGTATACACACACACACCCCACCAACAGGCAGTGTTTTGCAAAACAGAACTTATCCTTACTAAATACAGCACGTTCTATTTTTCTACTTTATTTGCTAATTTTACTTATCTAAAGATTTCCAGTTGTAACCCTTTAAATTGACTTTGTGAGTCATGAATAACTTGAAATTCTGTCCTTTTATATATCTGGAAAAAAACTTTTCCAGAGGTTGCCGACTTGGGTTGTGTCCACCCAGATGACAATGTCCCCTCTTGTCCTTTATTTAGACTCATGCTATCCCTCCGTCAGCCAGGTGTGGTGAGTATCATCATTAGATTTACTCTCCAGGCATTTCCTCCACTGAAAGAAAGAAAATTTTAGGGTTAGAAAAACCTCACAACTGTTGGTTAATAATGGAAGGTAAACACATTCTTTTGGGGCAGCAAACACACTGTATAAGTAGAGAGATGTTTAGGTTGACCAGTGATTCTGAATTTGGTTTATTAAACTGTGCACTTCCTGAAAAGCATGAGGCAGGTCAACCAACCACTGTTGTTTTTTTTTTTTTTCTCAGACTTTTGTTTAAGCATTTCTCCAAACTTCTAACACTTTAAAGCTTGAATTCAAGTTGTATAGCTCAGGAAAGATAAAGATTTGTTAATTAAACTCATTAGTGAATAATTGAATTTGGATTTCCAGCAGCACATAGAAAGTCTCATTGGATGAAGCTGTTTCTTTACCTACCTCCTCTACCTTGAAAGTGTAAAACAAATGAAGAAGAAAACATTCATCCACAATTCCATCATCTAGAGATGACCACTGTTCATATCTTTGTATGGGTCCTTTTACTGTCTATTTTTATGTAGTTATGGTAAGTTTAAAAACAACTTGGATCCTTTATTCTAATTTAGGATTTAAAAAGAAGTGTTTCATTATGTGGCTAAAAATGTTCTAAAAGCATTAGTAATGGCTGAATTATGCTGTAACCATTGTGTGGATTTTCATTTACCTAACCAATCTATTCATGTCAGTGGTTTATAGTTTTTCCACTGTTATAAATGGTGCATTGCACATCTTTGTACATGAAACACTTTTTGGGATTTGGAATATTTCCTTAGGATAAATTCTCAGAAGTGGAATCATTGGGCAGAAGGCAGTTGAACCATATCATCAGATTCCTCGAGTTAGCCTGAGAGCTTTTTCATCCCCGGGCATCTGGGTTTTGGAAGCCTTGTTGTGATGGAAGCACGAATGCTGGGCTCTCCAGGCAAACCAGAGACTTTGTGAACCACACATAAGGCAAACCCTGGGGTATCCTTAAAATCCCTTTGCCCTTGAGTAGACATGTTCTAGTTACCAACAGAGGAAAAATCTTCTCTGAAGAACATCTTGGTGTGCAAATACTTATTTTTAGGGGATGGGTGTGGTGGAATTAAAATAATCATTTCAATCTCATTTTTAGTTTTATTGTTTTGGACTCTGTGTTCCATTAGGTTCATTATAAATAAAAATGCTGATGAATTTATTCTTGTGTTTTCAGAAACAGAAAATGTGATGCTATATTCATATGGTTGCACACAGGGCTTCAACCAAAATAATTACTTGCCTTTTTTTTTTTGTTTTGTTTGTATGCACACTTTCCAAACAGCTTCCTAATTGTCTCACTCCAGTTTTGATACACTTTATTAAATTGGGACTTTCACAGCCTTGGGTATCTTTATTTCTAACTGGGATTTGTTTTACATACTCAATATTTAGTCAAGGGGTTGAGGTTGGGTAGAAGTTGCTGACAAATTTGTCTTCTCTTTTCTTGATATAGATTATACTTCATTCTATGCACAAATACCAACCGCGAGTCCACATCATCCGTAAAGACTGTGGGGATGATCTTTCTCCTATCAAGCCTGTTCCATCTGGAGAGGGAGTGAAGGCATTTTCCTTTCCAGAAACTGTTTTCACCACTGTCACTGCCTATCAGAACCAGCAGGTATTGTTTTCAGACTTGGAATCTTTCTAGATTTTTAATTTCATGTGCAGATTAAAAGCTAGCTCTCTTTTTACTCTATCTGAAAGTTAAGAACGGTCATAAGTGCTTGCCATGTATGACATCCAGAATGTATGTATATGTGTATATATATATATATATATATATACCCCCACCTGTCAACGCAGGAGACATAACAAAAGGGGTTTGATTTCTAGGTCGGGAAGATCCCCTGGAGGAGGGTGTTGCAACCCACTCCAGTATTCTTGCCTGGAGAATCCCATGGACAGAGAAGTCTGGTGGGCTATGGTCCGTAGGATTGCAAAGAGTCGGACGTCACTGAAGTGACTTAGCATGCATGCATATGTAGTAATAATTATTTATCCAAGATGCCTATGTAAAGCTACTCTAGTGAAGATTTCTTCAGACCAGAATGTCTCTCATGACTGGCAGTGTAGGTTTACTTTCCATTTTGAGACATTGAATCCTGATGTCATAATTAAAATTAGAAAGCTTGTGTACTGACTAGGAAATAGACCTGTAGAACATGAAAGTGAGTTATATCGCAGGACATGAGATTTGTCAGCTCACTTTATTTTAGAGCTGACATCTATGTGTTATGGGAAGTATTTCAGAATCATTTACCCTTCTTATATGTACAAGAGTGCCATTTCTTTAATTGTGATAGAGGGTTATACATACCCTTACTGTCTGAGAGATAAGCAATTGTGGAGTAATCCTTTCATTCAACTAGAAATAATTTGAGAAGTGAAATATTTCTTTTCTCTATAAGTGAGCATTAATATATGTCATTATTTAAGGCTGTATCAAGCAGGTGGAAAATTGAATGGAGGCAATTATTTGACCCATGCAATTTTCTGGCCAGTTTTCTTAAGAAATAGCAATGTAGCAGAGCAATGTGGTCTGTGGTAGATTTTTTTTTTTTTTTCATTTTCAAAGGTCAGCAGCATTATTTTAGATTTTCACTTCTCTTGACATTTATATACATCTCAGTCAACAATCTAAGGCTTTAAGCTCTCTGTTGTGTTTTCTTTTGTTTTAAATCTTCTTAGGAGATTGAGCCCTGCCCTGTGAGTTCTCCCTTAGGGCTGAGAGGCTCATCTGCTCTCATCCATGGGTGACACCACCCAGGCTGTCCTGTCCTCTCACACTCACATTGTCACACTTTTTATGTAGGCTTTTAGGAAGGAACATGAAATTAACCTTTAAAAGGGCTGAAGATAATTAAGATTTTTTTTTTTTTTTTAAGATATAGCCCCTTTTCAGGGCTTCTCAGGTGGCCCTAGTGATAAAGAACCCACCTGCCAATACAGGAAATGTAAGAGATGTGGGTTCAATCCCTGGGGCGTGAAGATTACCTGGAGGAGGGCATGCCAGTCCACTCCAGTAGTCTTGCCAGGAGAACCCCGTGGATGAGGAGTCCATGGCAGTCTACAGTTCATAGGGTCACACAGAACCGGACACGACTGAAGCGACACATGTACGCTCCCTTTTAGTCTTTATTGATTTTGTTACAATATTTCTTGTGTTTTCTGTTTTGTGTTTTTGGCTGTGAGGCATGTGGGATCTTATCTCTTCAACCAGGAATGGAACCGGAAGCCTCCTCGTTAGCAGGCAAAGTATTAACAACTGGACCACCAGGAAGTCCCAGGAATATATTCTTAAAATATATCAATCATAGAAAATAATTTTTTTTTCAGGAAAAATACATATAAGGAGAAAAGAGGCATTTTGTACTTTTGATATCTTTTAAACAACCCTGTTAGTCTTTCTTCTCTGTCTCTCTCTCTAATTGAATTATGCGTCCAATTAACTGTGTATTAAATGTTATTTTAAACATGTATTTTCTCCAAGCCTCTTTTATACAATAAATAAGATACAGTGGGTTTTTGATACATATTGGTGACTAATACCAATTCACAAATGCTGATAAATCAGTTAAGAGGATGGAAAAGTTGGAAGAAAGGAAATTGATCATGAATTATGCAGTAGTTCTTTTTTTTTTTTTAACTTCCCAGCTGTATTTTGAAGAACTTATGGGAAATTGGCAGGCTTCCATGCCTGGTGGTTACCAGCATAAGCTCTGAAACTTGGGGTCCCAGTCCAGTTCTATGGCCGAGTAACCTTATAATCATAAAAAACTTAAGCTGGTATAAAAGAAAACATAAAATTGGGATAATAACTACATCTAAGTTGCTATGAGAATTAAATGAAATAATATGTGCAAAACTCATATTCCAGCATACATGGTATGCACATAATAGATGTGATGTCAGTATAATGATGCTAGTGATTGCAATGTGCCTCTATTTAAACAAGCACTATGATATAAATCTGAACTCTTTTTTATTTTTTTAATTTAAAAATTTATTTATTTATTTATTTTAATTGGAGGCTAATTACTTTACAATATTGTAGTGGTTTTTGCCATACCTGAATCAGCCATGGGTGTACTTGTGTTCCCATCCTGAACCCCCCTCCCACCTCGCTCTCCATCCCATCCCTCAGGGTCATCCCAGTGCACCAGCCCTGAGCACCCTGTCTCATGCATTGAACCTGGACTGGCAATCTGTTTAACATATGATAATATACATGTTTCAATGCCATTCTCTCAAATCATTCCACCCTCGCCTTCTGCCACAGAGTCCAAAAGTTTGTTCTTTACATCCGTGTCTCTTTTGCTGTCTCGCATATAGGGTCATTGTTACCATCTTTCTAAATTCCATACTATGCGTTAATTATACTGTATTGGTGTTTTTCTTTCTGACTTACTTCACTCTGTATGATAGGCTCCAGTTTCATCCACCTCATTAGAACTGATTCAAGTAACATTCTTTGTAATAGCTGTAAACTCTTTTTTAAAAATTATTTATTTTTATTTTACTTTACAATACTGTATTGATTTTGCCATAAACTCTTTTTTAAAATGCTATTTTTTACTATGTTTTTCCATTTATTTATAGCTCAGAAATATTTTTTAAACTTCTTCCCCTGCACTTTATTTTTTTTATTTTTAATTTTTTTATTGGAGTGTAATTGCTTAACAGTGTTGTGTTAGTTTCTGCTGTACAACAATATGAATCATTCATATGTATATGTGTATATCCCCTCTGTCTTGAACCTCCTTCCCACCCCACCCCAACATCCCACCCCTCTAGGTCATCACAGAACCCCAAGGTGAACTTCCTGTGCTATACAGCAGCTTCCCATTAGCTATCTGTTTTACTCATGGTAGTTTATATATGTCAATATTCCTCTCCCAATTTATTCCACCCTCCCCTTTCCCTCTGTGTTAAAATACTGTTTTAAATGAATGTTTAAGTTATTAAGTGTTCTTTAAGCATTATTTAAATGAACAGATAATTGAGTTATAATGAATTATAAAGAATTCTTTCAATGGCAGAGTGGTAGACATAGTGAATTACTTAGCAGACCCTTACATTATCTTGTTATAATATAGTTTCATCCGCAAACTTGGAGAAGGAAATGGCAACCCACTCCATTATTCTTCCCTAGAAAATCCTGTGGACAGAGGAGTCTGGTGAGCTGCTGTCCATGGGGTTGCACAGAGCTGGACACGACTGAAGCGACTTAGCAGCAGCATCCACAAACTAAGACAGTAGCATATGGAATACACCTGCCTTCGGTGTTGCAAAGCTGATTGGCAGATGGCTGAAAGTACACACAACATGATATAGGGGGATTTCAGGTGACTCTCCAAAGATGCCTTTCTTTGCCCGAGTGTCATTCAGCAGTGTTCATTTGTCCTTGACCAAAATGGCACAATTAGAACTTAGTAGATTCTACTAAACCAAGGAACACAGAAAAACAAAGCATGATGTGCTTCTTAGAAAATAGGCTATAAACTTCTCTGGGCAAGATGGAGATATGGTCAGAAACAGATGGGATGTTGTTTATTAGTGTCAATTTCAAGATGGTATAACTAAAAAAAATTGTTTTTAATGGAGATGATTAGACCACTTATAAAAAAATTTCCCTCATATCTTGGGATCTTCCTGAATAAAAATCTAGTTGTAAGTCAACAAATTACAGCTGTAGTTAAAATGAAGCTATTATTTATTTCTCCTATGTGTATAAGATTGAATCTTATTAAAACCTTCAAGTCATGGTTACCTTTGGTTAGACATTCACTGTAGTGCTCTGACCAGGTCACGACTCCACAGATGAAAGAGGAGATGAGAGCTGTAAAGATGATTTGAGGAGAGACAAAGGAAAACGGAAGGCAGGAACGTTCAAGGAGTATATATTGCCTATTTCTGAAGAACATTAACAACATTTCAGTGTATAAGTTGCTGTTAAATAGAAGTTGGGTATTAGCTGTTCTCCATCACCACTACTGCAAGAGAAGCAGACACATTTCACGGAATTTTTAGGGAAGAATTTTAAAGAGATTGTCAAACGAAGGGCAGTTATCAACAGATGATTCAGAATCCCCTTCTCTAGGAATATTAATAGCAAAGCAAACTTTATTACAGTGCTTGGATAGAAGTAGGGGAATGTTCTTTTCATAGCAAATGAATGTCTAGATGACTTCTGAAGTATTCTTGTAGCTTTGCTACGAAGACAATAAAATACCCTAGAAACAGGGGAGAAGAACACAGTAGAATCCTCTAACAGTTGATTCTGGAGTTTCTTTTAGTTTTTCCATCACTACCATTTTTTATAACCTTCCTTGGCTTTTATCTTAAGACTTGATGTGATTTTTTTTTTTTCCAACTCTGCAGATTACTCGCCTGAAAATAGATAGGAATCCCTTTGCCAAAGGCTTCCGAGACTCTGGGCGTAACAGGTGAGTCTTAGTTAAAAACACTCTGGCTGTGATAAATACATTTGATTTTTATGGTGAGTTTTCCACTACAAAGTTGACAGTTAAATTTACTTACGTGATTCTGAAATCATTTCTGATGCAGTTTAAATTTGTTAATATCATTGAGGCATGAATATAACTTATTTTGGGTGCATCATTGAGGCTTACTCGTTTCTAAGCTGAATGTTGATGTGAAATGCTGGGGTAAAAGCGGAAGTTCTCAGGGTATACAGTGTGTGCTGCCTCTGAAGGGGCTTTGTAGAAACCTGTGTCTCCAGACCCAGGATCTTTAATATCCCAAGTCAAAATACTGTCTGCATCTGCTCTTGGTTTAGAATTTGCTTATCAATGTCACAACTATGTATTGATCTCTCTTCGAAATATGACAGAGACTCTTGTTCACTCAGATTTTCAACTAGAATTTGAAACTACTCCCCACTGCCAAGACAGCTGATGTTCTTTAGTTTCCAAATTTGTCTTGGCTCTACTGACAGCCACACACTTGTTTATTTTTTCTGTGTCGTGTTTTATGGTGTTTGTACTAAGTGGGAGAGCTACAGTAATGAATTCCACTCTATTACTCTTTATCAAAAAGCAGATCTCCTTAGTCTGTGTGCCAAGAGTTTTTTAATTTATTGATATGATTCTATTCCAATAGAGTTGGTGTGACATTTTCTAAAATATTTTATAACTGTTGATAGTAATAATAGACTAACGTTCTCCAGATGCCCTCTCTGGGTAAGACTTTGACTTAAATGTTTTGAAAATCATTTTGTTTTTAAAAAGTACTTGAGACATTTTTATCACTTTATTCCAGACATTATTCTAATACTTCTTAAAAACTTGGTATTGATAGGCTGTGGCTATATGAGGTTGAAACCCTCGATTATCTTATTTTAGGAACAATTTCACTTAAAATTGTAGAGAGAAAACAATTACGTAGGAGTCCAGACTTTTAGTTCTTTCAGATGATTGGCTGAGCAAGGTAAGCATAGACAGAGACCTTTTCTCAGAATGAACTTATGTGCCTGCAGAAAGACTTGATTTCAGCTTCATGTGCAATGGCTGTTTTATTTATTTATTTTCTTTTTCAGATTATTTTCCATTGTGGTTTATTATAAGATATATATATATTTTTTTTTTACTTTACAATACTGTATTGGTTTTGCCATACATTGACATGAATCCGCCACAGGTGTACGTGAGTTCCCAACCCTGAACCCCCCTCCCACCACCCTCTCCATATCATCTCTCTGGGTCATCCCAGTGCACCAGCCCCAAGCATCCTATATCCTGTATTGAACCTAGACTAGCGATTCGTTTCTTACATGATAGTATACATGTTTCAATGCCATTCTCCCAAATCATCCCAAATATTATAAGATATTGAATATAGTTCCCTGTGCTATACAGTAGGACACTGTGGTTTATCTGTTTTATATATAGTAGAGTATATCTGCTCATCACTAGTTTATCCCTCCCCCTTTGGTAATGCAGTGGTTCTTTTAAACACCATGTACTGTGAGGACTGGGCATCACCGACCTGATGGACATGAGTTTGAGTAGGCTCCGGGAGTTGATGATGGACAGGGGAAGCCTGGCGTGCTGCAGTTCCATGGGGTCACGAAGAGTTGGACACAACTGAGTGACTGAACTGACTGAATATCAGGACTTAAATGTATGAGAGTAGAATAGCCTCTAACTTAGCGCAGGCAGATCAGTAAGACTGACTAATAATGCAGCTTCTGTCTGAAATCCTTTACTCTGTAGGAAGATTTCCAGGTGTTCCTACCATATGTCTGCTGTACTGAGATTATTCTATTGTTTTAGATGTCTCTTTCCATGTGGAGAAAAACTTTGCTTGGCTTTTGTTACATCATTGCATGAGCTCCTAGTTAACATTGCTTTTCAGAGGAGTTTCTGAAAGTTGAATAAATCAGTAACTGAGGTGCTTATTGGTGAGATGACTGGGAGCCCCTGGGATGATTCCTTTTTCGACCTTGACAAATACTTTGATGAAATCTTCTTGTGACTCTTCTGATAGCAGAATATTTATCTATTTAAGAACCTTGCATTGCTTTCAGTTTTTGTTTTTTAAGCAGAGAATGAATTTACTGAAACTCACTGAAACTCCAGGAAGGCAGCAGTGAGACTTGAGACTATACTGTGCTCTGCTTAGTCATTCAGTCATGTCCAACTCTTTGTGACCCCATGGACTGTAGCCTGCCAGGCTCCTCTGTCCATTTAGATTCTCTAGGCAGGAATACTGGAGTAGCCTGCCATGCCCTCCTCCAGGGGATCTTCCCAACCCAGGGATCGAACCCAGGCCTCCCACATTGCAGGCAGATTCTTTCCTGACTGAGCCATCCTGGGAAACCATGCGACAATACTGCCAGGACTAATTCCAGGCTCTCCTGTAGGGTGACTCTGGCAAAGACCTCACTGCTGTTGACATTGTGGGGTCACATGGCTTGAACACTGTCTTTTTTTTTCCTTCTACATTTATTGAGATGTCATTGACATATAGCACAGCTAAAGTTTAAGGTGTACCACATAATGATTTAACGCTCATACATCATGAAACGATTATCACAATAAGTTTAGTGAACATACATCATCTCATATAGGCATAGATTAAAGAAATAGAAAAAGTTTTTTTCCTTGTGATGAGAACACATAGAATTAACTTTCTTATATAACGTAGAGCAGTGTTAGTTATATTTATCATTTTGTACATTACTGTCAGTTCATTTTTGAAGTGGTAACCTTAAACAGTTTTAAAGATGTATTTTGGGTAGTATTTATAGTATAGTGGATAAGCCTGTAAATGGAAGTGAGATGATAGATACATATTGAAAGTGAAAGTGAAGTTGCTCAGACATGCCCTACTCTTTGCAAGAGTCATATTAGACACATATTAGGTTGGCCAAAAAGTTCATTCAGAATAGTTTTCCATAAGATGTAATGGAGAAACCCAAACGAACTTTTTGGCCAACCGATATTGCAAGGCTTCAAAAAGAATTTTAGGTAAGTTGGCACAATTAAAAGGTGTTTTTGTTGTTGTTGTTGTTTTTGGATAAGTTAAAAAAAAAAAAATCAGAGGCATCGGTCAAAATAAACCACTAAGCCTCTTGTTTGGTATCATGAGGTAAAAATTCTAGGTTCCATAGAAATTTTTCTTTCCTTTCACTGTTGAAGGAGTATAAGCCATTGCAGTCATGGTGCTGGCTACTGTTTATTTCCTGATTCTATACCTTTTAAAGTTTTTAACAGATATGAAAAAAATAGTGAATTATATCTTAACACTTTTTAAAAGGTTGTTAAACTTTCAAATTTTTATTTTGCTCCAACTGTTTAAATAATATCTTAATATAGGAAAAAACCTACTGAGCTTATATGTAGCTTCCCTGCTGGTGAAATGAATAGTTTCACTTTTTTTCTCATTAAAATGAATTCTCCTGTTTGTGACAGACAAACTCTTCAGTGCTTATTTTTGAATGCTAAATATCTATGACTCAATATTAACTATCTGTGAATCAATATTAAATACTTAAACATTTTCCACTGATAAATGCGAAAGACACTTTTATGGAAAAGAGAGAATGTGGTAAGCTTTAAAGATTTCTAACTTGCGTGTTATTTTCCTTAAGAAAAAAAAAAGAGCCCAAGTTATCTATAATATCAGGAGGGTGCATTGGTGCTGAGGACTTGGGGAAGGGGTGATCTGTTTTTATATATTAATAGAGGAAAAATCCCATGAGAAAAAGTACAAAATATTTCTTTAATACCCCTGATTTTGATGTACTGTTACTACTTTTTAACATACATTCTGTTTTTATTTTTTCTCTATACATGAAATAAATTATGCAGGACAAGAAATAAACTTGGACTTGTGATTTTTTTAAACTTTATAAAACAATTTGCTTTAATTAAAAATTATACCTTCCTGGCTATTTATGGTCCTACAGCCTATTTTATAGAAATCAGTAGCTTCAGCCCTTAAAAGCGCTCCTGCAGGACATTTGTTACGTGAAGGAGAATTTATGTGCTGAGAATAGTTTCATTCTTCAGTTAGGCCTTAGGGTTGACCCTATAAAATCTTTTACTCAGGAAGGTACAAAAATTTCTTCTCTTTAAATACTTTAGGAAAAAACATAACCATTTTACTAAATAAACTAGGCTATTTGATAGCATAAATTAGGGCGGTGATAAAATGTGGAAATTGTTCAAAGGCATCTTGTATAAATTATCGCCTTGGCTACACTCCTGCAGGAGGTGCCTTTTATCTTTTCTTTAACTAGACGGGAAAAGTCTCCATTACTGGGGAAAATAAAGACCTTTTTTTTTAAAGTCCAGATTCAGCTAATAAATATTTTATAACTGTTTCCTGCAAAATATCTGAAATCCTTTCTGGAACTTGTAGTGTGAAACAGCAGCCTCAAGAAAAATATCAATAGGTCCAAATCAGACCACTTGTAGATCTGTAACCTTCAGAGCATCTCATTAAGGCTTAGGGTTACCTATTTGTGAGGATTAGTAACTTCTCCCTGAGAATTTGGAGTATGGGTATGTATTTGAAACATAGTCAAGTTTATACTGCTAAAGCAAATAATGCACTGATGCTCATCTCCACGGTTAATAAATTTCTAAGTCCTGTAAATATTCATTAATTGCCTCTTAGTAGATTCCCCCTGAGGCCCCTCCAGGACTACTTAGGTATCCTGAATATTTAAAACTAATTACAAAAATTCATCTGTGTTTAACAAAACAGTTTAGGACAAAACTGTGTCCTAAATTCTTTAACTTAAAAAAGCTTGTTTCTAGAAAGTCATAAAAAAAATTGAGTATTAGTACAAGCTAAAATAAAGTAATGGAATAAACAGCACCCAGCATTCATGAGGGGCTTCCCAGGTGGCGCTGGTGGTAAAGAACCTGCCTGACAATGCAAGAAATGTAAGAGATGTGGGTTCAATCCCTGGGTCGGGAAGATCCCCTGGAGGACGGCGTGGCAACCCATGGCACTGTTCTTGCCTGGGGAATTCTATGGACAGAGGAACCTGGTGGGCTGCAGTCCATAGAGTCAAAAAGAGTTGGACACAACTGAAGTGACTTAGCATGCATGCATGCACAGCATTCATGAGTCTAGTATTACATGCAACCTGCAGATTATGTGGGCCTTTGAGACTGATATGGCTGCCAAACTTCTCCCTTCAATACTTCACATAAAATATTGTTGAATAGAGTGTTCTTAGACCTGGTTTGTAGTCAGCCACAGATACAATGTCTGGTTTGTAAATCGCTTAGTGGTAAACTTTAGGGCTAGGAGAGGACTCAGAACTTTGTATTCCAGTCCTCACTTTGTGGGAAATGGCAGTCCACAGAGCTCCAAACATTTACTCAGTGTTAGAGGGTTGTAGTCACAGTCCAGTTCTCCTGACCCCAGTTCAGTGTCCTGAGCACTAACTAGTCCTCTCTCTGGGGCACAGTGATTCCATCCAAAGCCAGACTGTTCTTCATGCTCAGTGCAGCCCAGGGCAAGTAAGGGAAGATGGTTTTATCTGTATGCACAGGTCACTTACTCTGGGTCTCCCGGGAGTTTTCACCATTGTATAGAAGGTGTGACTCTGAAGGGAGTGTTTCTCTAGTCCTAGTTCATAGGTTATGACTTGGAGATGCAGGGACTCTACAGCAGCTATCACATGGAGTCTAAGCTGTTAATCATACTCCTTGTCTTTAAATTTGCATTAAACACAGATTATCTGTATTCACTAAAACTGTATCTGACGATCTCAAGAGGTGGCCTTGTATAGTGTGACACTCAGGAATCAGGCATTTTCTTCAGCAAAGCTGTGAGTTTCATGGAAAGCATAATGTTACCTGAATTAACAGACTGATTAGGGCTGAGATGGTTGAGGGAAAAGTAGAAAGGCCTTGAGAAGATGCTAGTTGAGTGAAGGGACTCATTTATAGGACCTGGAGGACTTCATTATCTGATATACAATAGGGAAGACTCTGAATCACTTACGGTAGCAGATGCATACATTTTTGTATGTATTTAGAGTAGTCAGCCATGTTTTAAAATTTATAGATATCGTGTGGATAGTCCATTGTGAAGTTGTCCTATCTCTTTGTGTCCATTCATTAAGTGTATGTAGAGGCTTTACCATAATGTCTGATGCTAATACTAGGCCTATGTACCTTAGCGCCCTATGAGATCACCTTGCTGTGGTCCTACTGGAGGCTGGGTTGAGAAGTCAGGGCTGTTGCCCTGAGCCCGTCCTGGCTGTCCTGGGTGTGGTGATCGTGCCTCGGAGAGAGAAGTCAATTTTCCTTGGATGACTGCTCTTCTCGGCTGGTGGTCAAAGCACTAAATGATGGGTAGAAATGCCTCTTTGCAGGAGCACACTTTTGTGACAGAGTCTTCCTCATCAGCGGGGTAGTAGTGAATCAGGGAGAGAGGGTGCTTCCAGATCACACAGAGCCTTGGACTCAGGGCAGCCAGGATGGATGGTCTTCACATCATCTTCCTAGCACAGGGGGCAGCTTTTGTATCCCCTGAGATAGGCTCATTTTTCAGAGAATATTAACAGGACTTGCTGGGTGGTTTATCCTCTTGTGCTCTTGGTGGGTGACAGAATAGTAGCTCATCTCCAAACCATTTTTTTTGATGTGTGTTTGTGCTAAGCTTTCAACCTGCCAATGAGGGAGGCACTGTCAACACCAGTGGTGTTTCCTGAGCAGCTTATTAGTGGTGAAAACTCCAACTGCTCCTAACTTGGCTTCTTGTGTCGTTCCCTGTCCTGACCCTTCCATTCAGAATGGGTTTGGAAGCTCTTGTGGAGTCATATGCATTCTGGAGACCTTCACTACGGACCCTCACCTTTGAAGATATCCCTGGAATTCCCAAGCAAGGTAAATCATGAAGTCTCCTGGATCATAGATCTGGTCAGTTCCTACCTAGATGCTCAGGCACTGAAAAATGCCCAAGTCATTACTGTTGTCTAATGGCTACTTCATTACCAACATCCTTCTATTACAAGATCCCTCCCTTTTGTGTCTGGTATAGATATGGGCCAGGAAAATGGCTAGTGTGGTCCTAAGTTAAGTTTTGGATGTTTTAGGCTGTTTATGTATTTCATGACCTTTATTTCACCTTTAATTTTTTTTTTCCTTAAAATTAGAGGTAGACTAGTTGGCCCTGGTACCAGGTGTACTTCACAAGAAATTACAGATACTGGTCCTAGATCATCCTTTTTTGCCCCCTTCTTTCTTCACTTCCTTCAACTAAATTGCCTCTAGGCACGTTTCTCCTGCTGATTTATGATGAGAAGTTCAGGTACACTGAGGTTGCCTTCCCTGAGATCACTGTTGAGCATTTCCAACAAGCCCAGGGCTGGTGTTTCCTCAAAGAGGCTGCATGGAACAGGATGATGCTTCCTTCTCTATGGGATAGCTAGGACTCACAGCCCAATCCTGCACTCAGTCCTGCACTTAATGCCTGACCCTGCCCGGCATCCCCATGAGAACTTAGCATGCTAGGTTTTAAGATAATTATCATTGGGTGGATTGGGCTTTTAGATTATTTTGAGAAGCTATATAAAACACTGTCACTAGAGCAATGAAGGTTTTACAACCTGTCCAGCCCATTGGAATTCTCTTCTCTCCCTAAGTTCCATCAAGTTGCAGACATCAATCTGCCAGCAAATCTGGGGGGTGGGGTGTGATCAGCCGCCACCACTGTTATTGATTGGAGGCAGGGTTAAACACCCTCTCTATTTCACAGGACTGTTTATCTGTTGGACCTCTGCTCTTGGGTTAGCATATGATTCACCAAACCACTTTCTGTTTGGAAATGAGATTTTTGAAGTACGAGACTATTGCCTTATTGTAATAGCCCTGCATGCGTGGTAGTCATTGACCCACAGAAGCTTTCAGTGGGAGGTTGCCAGTTCGTTTGAGACAGGATGGGTCTGGCCAGTTTGTGTCTTTCCTTTGAATCCCTTCTTTTTTCTTGCAAGAAAATACATTGATCCAGAGCAAACTCTGCTGAAAAAAAGAGTAAAAAGTGGGTAGAAGTGAGGTGATGGTTATACTTCTGGAAAAAATTACAGAGTAACATGAAATTTATATTTTCTTAAGTTGCCGGGAAAGTCAATCTTTGTAATGTTTATTACGAAATAATGAGAAAACTAATTGAGGGAGAAAATGTGAAAATTTGATGTGGTAGAGTCCTAATACCTTTTTCAAAAAAACAAACAAAAACAACAAAAAGCAAACAAACAAAAAAGACCATCCCTTGGGGAGATAATTTTTCTTGAAAATGTTGAGAGTATCTGTGTTTAAAGTCATTCAGTCTAAATTCAATTACATTACAATTCCTGAGAGCAGAGACCATGTCCTTTTTTTCTTTGTACCTGCCCCGTGTAACAAGTCACATCTAGCTCATGTGTACAAAATTGAAAGGAAAAGAGGCTCTTTACATTTCAACTTCTTTTGTAGGAAATACAGGTTCCTCTACCTTACTCCAAGGTTCTGGGAATGGTGTTGCGGCCACCCACCCTCATCTTTTGTCCGGCTCCCCTTGCTCATCTCCTGCCTTCCACCTGGGACCCAACACCAGCCAGCTGTGTGGTCTGGCCCCAGCTGACTATTCCGCCTGCGCACGCTCTGGCCTCACCCTCAACCGATACAGCACATCCTTGGCTGAGACCTACAACAGGCTCACCAACCAGACAGGGGAGACCTTCGCCCCTCCCAGGACTCCCTCCTACGTGGGCGTCAGTAGCAGTGCCTCGGTGAACATGTCCATGGGCGGCACGGATGGGGACACCTTCAGCTGCCCACAGACCAGCTTGTCCATGCAGATTTCAGGGATGTCTCCCCAGCTCCAATACATCATGCCTTCACCCCCCAGCAATGCCTTTGCTGCTAACCAGACCCACCAGGGTTCCTACAACACGTTCAGATTACACAGCCCCTGTGCCTTGTATGGGTATAACTTCTCCACATCCCCTAAACTGGCTGCCAGTCCTGAGAAAATTGTTTCTTCCCAAGGAAGTTTCTTGGGGTCCTCACCGAGTGGAACCATGACGGATCGGCAGATGTTGCCCCCCGTGGAAGGCGTGCACCTGCTTAGCAGTGGGGGTCAGCAGAGTTTCTTTGACTCTAGGACCCTAGGAAGCTTAACTCTCTCATCATCTCAAGTATCTGCACATATGGTCTGATGAAGCCTTGAAGTTAAACTACGTTTGAATCCAGCTAATGTATTTTCTTTCTTTGTTTTCTTTTATTTTTCTTTTTTCTCTTTGGAAAGCAATATGGAAAGAAACTTATCAAGTAGCTTGTAAAATGTATGTATAATAGAAAATGAAGGCTCGCTGAGGTTTTTGACTTCCTCATGGTGAGATTGTGATTAGCTATGGTATATATGTATACTGTATGTGGCATGTGGAGTTTGCAGCCTACAAAACCACATCCTCCCTCTATTTTTCTCCCCAGTTGCACAGAGTATTGGCATCATGTAGTATGTTTAACCAAAGTTCTTATACTTAAAAAAAAAAAAAGCAAACAGCAAACTTAAAACTTGGCAATGATACTAACCAGACTAAGATGTATAACTTAATTTATCAGGAAAATGCTCTACACAGTTTCCTACTTGAGTGTTGATAACCAGCAGTAACCAGCACACAGAGTCTTGCAATTTGTTATTCTTGGGCACAGTGTGAGAACCTAAGATGCAAAAGCCAGTTGAAGTCTTAGTAATAGTTCTGAGGCATTTGTAATCATGAAGGATTAGCTTTTGTGTTCCTGCTTGCTCTTATTTATCACATCTATTAGGTGACTTTGGTCCTGTAAAAATTCTTAATCCATAATAATTATTTCCCTAAAGAAGATAGAGAGGCTTGTAATTTTTTCACTTTCCATTGGACATATAAGAGGTATTTATTCATATGCAGAGAATAAATTTCCAGTGTTTTGGACTTTCTTGGTTCATTTTATTTAGTATCAAGTAGACCAATAAATATTTTAAATTCCAGTTTTCACCAGGAAAGGAATATATGATATGACTGGAATGGCAAAAAAAAAAATAAATCCACCTCAAATATTTTGATTCCAATGAAAAATGTCTAACTTTTTAAATCAAGAGGAATAATATTTTCTGCTTTCACTTAGGTTTTTATAGTGTCGTTTTTTTCATTCAGGTTTCTTTTTCCATCTTGCTTTGAGATTCCTGACCCATGATCTAGAAGTAAAGAGAAAAGGCACTTACACTACTTATTTATGTCTCGAAAATTCCTGCAAATTGAAACCTCTCCCCTCCCTGAACCTTGTCCCTTTGTCTGAGTCTTTCTCAAAACAGATAGATTCTATAGGCCTTCATGGTGTTAAATAGCGCTGTAAGGAATTTCAGGGGGTTATCTCCAGCAATCTGTCTTTTGGGGGTTGCAGTGCAAAGGCCAAAACCCATTACTATAAAGTCCTTCTTGGAAGACTAAGGAGGAAGATACCAATTATGATAAAGGAGCTGTAAAACTTTTAACCTCAACATCATTTTTAGCCTTGAAACTGAAAAAAAAGAAAAACATTATTTTTTTAAAATTCCCCCCAATAATGTGTACATGGTTTCAAAACAAGTAGTAACTTTGATAGCACAAAATGAGATTAATAGGAGAAATTAAGAATGCAAGGTGAAGAGCATTATCATATATTGTTGAGAATAAAATTATGTGTCTGGACATTGAATCATTATGTTTCATATATTTGTCAAACGAAAGCAGTGGAGTTTCCTTTCAGTGCTAAACAGAATGGCATTATCCAGTCCTTAGTTTGATGGGGAAAGAATGTAGTTCCTGATTTGCTTCTTTACTTTAAAACAGCATGGATGTTATATATTTAGGGGGATTACTATTTGAACAGTGTTTTCACACAGTGTGACTCTGTTTATACATACTGATAAATTTCTTCATGGATGCTCTAACAGTTCGTCAAGTGAGTATTGATCTTTAAATTTAAAATTAGTGTGAAGGTACATGACATATTTCCAATAAGTAGATCTATGTAACATGTTTGTGTATGGTATTAATAGCTTGATAAAGATTTGGAAAAAGTCCTTATTATGAACATATCCCAGCCTCAGAGTCTGGCATAATTTCAGGAGAACAAGAGAGTTTTCCAACTTGAGAAAACATGGAAAGTAATGATCTATTCCTATATATATTAATAAGATGAGAATTTTCTTTTCTGCTCCTTGTGATTTGAGATGACACCATAATATGAGGAGAACTTTTTAATCTTTTCTTTTTGATCAGCAATATTGTACAAGTGCTATTTTCTTTAGATTTTACTGTAAATATTAATCATCATGTCACTTCAAAGACTAGCCTTTTATCATTATATTAAATGACATACATGCATTGATAATTATAATTATATATATCTGTATTTTATTAAAAAATGCTTAAGAAATTATATATTAAAGTGTGTTACTAAACTCCTTTATGGCTTTGAAGAGGAATCATTTAAAGTGTCTGTAAATGTTGTTCCAGGAATAGGCATACACATGGAGACACCAAACACAAATCTTGTAGCTTACAATTACAAGGCATGAGGAAATGGGCCTGGTATTCATTTTTCATGTGTTAAATATAATTTCTTGGTGCCTTGACCATGTCATTGAAGATGAAGCCCTGACAAATGGTGAACACATGAAAATTCAAATGTGAGAAGAAGAGGAAGGCAGACTGGGATGTTTTGTTTTGGGTCCGAGGGGGAAGGGCAAGGATGTAAGGGTAAGCTACTTGTACCACTGACCAGTGATGACAGATCACTTTTAGACTCCTTGCCCAGAAAACATTCCAAGGGACATTGTGATGAGGTGAGGTTGTTGCTATCAGAACCAGTCACATTTTGAAAATTAACACTTGCTTCCACACAAGCTCCCTCCCAGAGGTCAACAGCTTTTCTCTAGCAGGGCACCCAGTTGCTGACCCCTGGTTTCTGGAATGTAGGGGGGGTCAGGAGACTTTGGTGGCCCCCAGAGGAGGTTGGGGCATAGTACTGCTGATATGGCAGTTTACATTAGTGGAATTTTGAACAGAATGCACCCCACTTTTAAAATGTGAATTCTTCTTGAGACATCACTCCCTAGATATAAACCTATTAGCAACTCACACCTTAGTATGAAATAGATAACACAGAAGTTTTGGAGATAACTGGAGGTTTGATTAAGAGAAGAGAGTAAATTTTGGAGTAGGGCAGTTCTGAGATTTGGATGTGAAGGAGAAGGTGCAAGAAGAGTGATCACTAACCAAGTCTGGTGTAAAGCCATTAAAAATAATTTCATAAGTTTTTTTCAGGAGTCATGGTAGAGTTGGTAGATGCTATGCTGATGCTATCTTCTATTAGACAGGTTTGTAAAAAATCCTCTATTTCAAAGTGTAGCTCTGCCAGGTGTCCTCATGGTGAGTTTACTGACTCATCTACATGGAGAGTTTCTTCCACTGGAAATTAAATCACTTTATTAAATCATTACCACTTTGTGTTTTAATCTCATTGATCATCATTCCTTAAAATAGGTGCTCAGAGAAGTTGCAGGTGAAGTTGACTATATGAAGAGTAAAGTAGACATACATGATTACAGCCTTCCGGGAGCTCAAAGCTTAAAAACATTGTCGGGGGAAATGAACAAATATATATGCATATATATATGTCTGTGTGTGTGTGTATATATATATATTTCAAGTACAGAAACATCCAACAGAGGTTGATAAACCTTAATATCCATCTACATGCTGATAGATTTTCAAATCATGAATTTTCATTTTTTGGAAGTTTGAAGGAGATCATCACTTCCTTGAGAATGAGGGAACCTGATTTCAAACCATGGATTTCCCAATCATGGTTTTAGACAAAATGTAACCACTTGAGATCTCAGTTTTTTATGTGTTTTAGGAGTGTCTGTAATGAGAAGTTTTACTAGCCCTTTCAGTTTCAAATTCATAGACAACCTTGGTGTATAAATAATATTCAGCTTAATAACAGAAAAATAGTTTTATAAAAATGAATTTTCAGAGATATGTACATGTATTTGGATATATATATATATTTCCAAAAGATATCTTTTTATAAAAATATTTAGGTATACATCTTTATAAAGACATTACACTATCAGAATTTAAAAAAATTATTGGATTACTTACAACTTTTTTATATAAATTTATTTATTTTAATTGGAGGTTAATTACTTTACAATATTGTATTGGTTTTGTCATACATCAACATGAATCTGCCACAGGTATACACGTGTTCCTCATCCTGAACCCCCCCTCCCTCCTCCCTCCCCGTACCATCCCTCTGGGTCGTCCCAGTGGACCAGCCCCAAGCATCCAGTATCATGCATCAACCCTGGGAGTGGCGATTCATTTCATATATGATATTATACATGTTTCAATGCCATTCTCCCAAACCATCCCACCCTCTCTCTCCCACAGAGTCCAAAAGACTGTTCTATACATCTGTGTCTCTTTTGCTGTCTTGTATACAGGGTTATCATTACCATCTTTCTGAATTCCATATATATGCATTAGTATACTGTATTCAGAGAAGGTGATGGCACCCCACTCTAGTACTCTTGCCTGGAAAATCCCATGGACAGAAGACCTGGTAGGCTGCAGTCCATGGGATCGTGAGGAGTCGGACACGATTGAGCGACTCCACTTTCACTTTTCACTTTCATGCATTGGAGAAGGAAATGACAACCCACTCCAGTGTTCTTGCCTGGAGAATCCCAGGAACGGGGGAGCCTGGTGGGCTGCCGTCTATGGGGTGGCACAGAGTCGGACACAACTGAAGCGACTTAGCAGCAGCAGCAGCAGCATACTGTATTGGTGTTTTTCTTTCTGGCTTACTTCACTCTGTAAAATAGGCTCCAGTTTCATCCACCTCATTAGAACTGATTAAAATGTATTCTTTGTAATACTCCATTGTATATATGTACCACAGCTTTCTTATCCACTCATCTGCTGATGGACATCTAGGTTGCTTCCATGTCCTGGCTATTGTAAACAGTGCTGTGATGAACATTGGGATACACGTGTCTCTTTCAATTCTGGTTTCCATGGTGTGTATGTCCAGCAGTGGGATTACTGGATCATAAGGCAGTTCTATTTCCAGTTTTTAAGGAATCTCCACACTGTTTTCCATACTAGCTGTCCTAGTTTGCATTCCCACCAACAGTGTAAGAGGGTTCCCTTTTCTCCACATGCTCTCCAGCATTTATTGCTTGTAGCCTTTTGGATTGCAGCCATTCTGACTGGCATGAAATGGTACCTCATTGTGGTTTTGATTTGCATTTCTCTGACAATGATGTTGAGCATTTTTTCATGTGTTTGTTAGCCATCTGTATGTCTTCTTTGGAGAAATGTCTATTTAGTTCTTTGGCCCATTTTTTGATTGGGTCGTTTATTTTTCTGGAATTGAGCTGCAGGAGTTGCTTGTATATTTTTGAGATTAGTTGTTTGTCAGTTACTTCATTTGCTATTATTTTCTCCCATTCTGAAGGCTGTCTTTTCACTTGCTTAGAGTTTCCTTTGTTGTGCAGAAGCTTTTAATTTTAATTAGGTCCCATTTGTTTATTTTTGTTTTTATTTTCAGTATTCTGGGAGGTGGGTCATAGAGGATCCTGCTGTGATTTATGTCTGAGAGAGTTTTGCCTATGTTCTCCTCTAGGAGTTTTATAGTTTCTGGTCTTACGTTTAGATCTTTAATCCATTTTGAGTTTATTTTTGTGTATGGTGTTAGAAAGTGCTCTAGTTTCATTCTTTTACAAGTGGTTGACCAGTTTTCCCAGCACCACTTGCTAAAGAGATTGTCTTTTCTCCTTTGTATATTCTTGCCTCCTTTGTCAAAGATGAGGTGTCCATAGGTGCATGGGTTTATCTCTGGGCTTTCTATTTTGTCCCATTGATCTATATTTCTCTCTTTGTGACAGTACCATACTGTCTTGATGACTGTGGCTTTGTAGTAGAGCCTGAAGTCAGGCATTCTGAAGTCCAGTTCCATTCTTCTTTCTCAAGACTGCTTTGGCTATTCGAGGTTTTTTATATTTCCATACAAATCTTGAAATTATTTGTTCTAGCTCTGTGAAAAATACCGTTGGTAGCTTGATAGGGATTGCATTGAATCTATAGATTGCTTTGGGTAGTATACTCATTTTCACTATATTGATGCTTCTGATCCATGAACATGGTGTATTTCTCCATCTATTAGTGTCCTCTTTGATTTCTTTCACCAGTGTTTTATAGTTTTCTATATATAGGTCTTTCATTTCTTTCAGTTCAGTTCAGTTCAGTTGCTCAGTCGTGTCTGACTCTTTGCGACCCCATGAATGGCAGCACGCCAGGCCTTCCTGTCCATCACCATCTCCTGGAGTTCACTCAGACTCATGTCCATCGAGTCCGTGATGCCATCCAGCCATCCCATCCTCGGTCATCCCCTTCTCCTCCTGCCCCCAATCCCTCCCAGCATCAGAGTCTTTTCCAATGAGTCAGCTCTTTGCATGAGGTGGCCAAAGTACTGGAGTTTCAGCTTCAGCATCATTCCCTCCAAAGAACACCCAGGGTTGATCTCCTTCAGAATGGACTGGTTGGATCTCCTTGCAGTCCAAGGGACTCTCAAGAGTCTTCTCCAACACCACAGTTCAAAAGCATCAATTCTTGAGTGCTCAGCCTTCTTCACAGTCCAACTCTCACATCCATACATGACCACAGGAAAAACCAGAGCCTTGACTAGATGGACCTTAGTCGGCAAAGTAATGTCCCTGGTATTTTATTCTTTTCACTGTAATGGTGAATGGAATTATTTCCTTAATTTCTCTTTTTATTTTCTCATTATTAGTGTATAGGAATGCAAGGGATTTCTATCTGTTGATTTTATATCCTGAAACTTTACTATATTCATTTATTAGCTCTAGTAATTTTCTGGTGGAGTCTTTAGGGTTTTCTATGTAGAGGATCATGTCATCTGCAAACAGTGAGAGTTTTACTTCTTCTTTTCCAATTTGGATTCCTTTTATTTCTTTTTCTGCTCTGATTGCTGTGGCCAAAACTTCCAAAACTATGTTGAATAGTAGTGGTGAAAGTGGGCACCCTTGTCTTGTTCCTGACTTTAGGGGAAATGCTTTCAATTTTTCACCATTGAGGATAATGTTTGCTGTGGGTTTGTCATATATAGCTTTTATTATGTTGAAGTATGTTCCTTCTATTCCTGCTTTCTGGAGTTTTTATCATAAATGGATATTGAATTTTGTCAAAGGCTTTCTCGGCATCTATTGAAATAATCACATGGCTTTTATTTTTCAATTTGTTAATGTGGTGTATTACATTGATTGATTTGTGGATATTGAAGAATCCTTGCATCCCTGGGATAAAGTCCACTTGGTCATGATGTACAATCTTTTTAATGTGCTGTTGGATTCTGATTGCTAGAATTTTGTTAAGGATTTTTGCATCTATGTTCATCAGTGATATTGGTTTGTAGTTTTCTTTTTTTGTGGCATCTTTGTCAGGTTTTGATATTAGGGTGATGGTGGCCTCATAGACTGAGTTTGAAAGTTTACCTTCCTCTGCAATTTTCTGGAAGAGTTTGAGTAGGATAGGTGTTAGCTCTTTAAATTTTTGTTAGAATCCAGCCGTGAAACCGTCTGGACCTGGGCTTTTGTTTGCTGGAAGATTTCTGATTACAGTTTCAATTTCCATGCTTGTGATGGATCTATTAAGATTTTCTATTTCTTCCTGGTTCAGTTTTGGAAAGTTGTACTTTTCTAAGAATTTGTCCATTTCTTCCACATTGTCCATTTTATTGGCATATAATTGCTGCTAGTAGTCTCTTATGATCTTTTATATTTCTGTGTTGTCTGTTGTGATCTCTCCATTTTCATTTCTAATTTTATTGATTTGCTTTTTCTCCCTTTGTATATTGATGAGTCTGGCTAATGGTTTGTCAATTTTATTTATCCTTTCAAAAAACCAGCTTTTGGCTTTGTTGATTTTTGCTATGGTCTCTTTTGTTTCCTTTGCACTTATTTCTGCCCTAATTTTTAGGATTTCTTTCCTTCTGCTAATCATGGGGTTCTTCATTTCTTCCTTTTTTAGTTGCTTTAGGTATAGAGTTAGGTTATTCATTTGACTTTTTTCTTGTTTCTTGAGGTATGCCTGTATTGCTGTGAACTTTCCTCTTAGCACTGCTTTTACAGTGTCCCACAGGTTTTGGGTTGTTGTGTTTTCATTTTCATTCATTTCTATGCATATTTTGATTTCTTCTGTGATTTGTTGGTTATTCAGAAGTGTGTTGTTCAGCCTCCATATGTTGGAATTTTTAATAGTTTTTCTCCTGTAATTGAGATCTAATCTTACTGCATTGTGGTCAGAAAAGATGCTTGGAATGATTTCAATTTTTTTTGAATTTACCAAGGCTAGATTTATGGCCCAGGATGTGATCAATCCTGGAGAAGTTTTTGTGTATGCTTGAGAAAACAGTGAAATTCATTGTTTTTGTGTGAAATGTCCTGTAGATATCAATTAGGTCTAACTGGTCTATTGTATCATTTAAAGTTTGTGTTTTCTTGTTAATTTTCTGTTTAGTTGATCTATCCATAGGTTGAGTGGGGTATGAAGGTCTCCCACTATTATTGTGTTATTGTTAATTTCCCCTTTCATACTTGTTAGCATTTGTCATACATATTGTGATGCTCCTATGTTGGGTGCATATATATTTATAATTGTTGTATCTTCTTCTTGGATTGATCCTTTGATCATTATGTAGTGTCCTTGTTTGTCTCTCTTCACAGCCTTTGTTTTAAAGTCTATTTTATCTGATATGAATATTGCTACTCCTGCTTTCTTTTGGACTCTATTTGCATAGAATACTTTTTCCAGCCCTTCACTTTCAGTCTGTATGTGTCCCCTGTTTTGAGGTGGGTCTCTTGTAGACAACACATATAGAGGTCTTGTTTTTGTATCCATTCAGCCAGTCTTTGCCTTTTGGTTGGGGCATTCAACCCATTTACTTTTAAGGTAATTATTGATAAGTATGATCCCGTTGCCATTTACTTTATTGTTTTGGGTTCAAGTTTATACACCTTGTTGTGTTTCCTATCTAGAAAAGATCCTTTAGCATTCATTGGAGAGCTGGTTTGGTGGTGCTGAATTCTCTCAGCTTTTGCTTGTCTGTAAAGCTTTTGATTTCTCTTTGATATTTGAATGAGATCCTTGCTGGGTACAGTAATCTGGGCTGTAGGTTATTTTCTTTCTCTCTTTAAGTATCTCCTGCCATTCCCTCCTGGCCTGAAGAGTTTCTATTGAAAGATCAGCTGTTATCCATATGGGAATCCGCTTGTGTGTTATTTGTTGTTTTTCCTTTGCTGCTTTTAATATTTGTTCTTTGTGTTTGATATTTGTTAATTTGATTAATATGTGTCTTGGGGTGTTTCACGTTGAGTTTATCCTGTTTGGGACTCTCTGGGTTTCTTGGACTTGGGTCATTATTTCCTTCCCCATTTTAGGGAAGTTTTCAACTATTATCTCCTCAAGTATTTTCTCATGGTCTTTCTTTTTGTCTTCTTCTTCTGGGACTCCTATGATTCGAATGTTGGGGTGTTTCATATTGTCCTGGAGGACTCTGAGATTGCCCTCATTTCTTTTAATTCGTTTTTCTTTTTTCCTCTCTGATTCATTTATTTCTAACATTCTATCTTCTACTTCATTAATCCTATCTTCTGCCTCCCTTATTCTACTATTTGTTGCCTCTACTATTTGTTGCCTTCAACTATTTGTTTTTGATCTCATTTATTGTATTATTCATTATATATTAACTCTTTTACATTTCTTCTAGGTCCTTGTTAAACCTTTCTTGCATCTTCTCAATCCTTGTCTCCAGGCTCTTTATCTGTGATTCCATTTTGATTTCAAGATTTTGGATCATTTTCACTATCATTATTTTGAATTCTTTATCAGGTAGATTCCCTATCTCGTCCTCTTTTGTTTGGTTTGGTGGACATTTATCCTGTTCCTTTACCTGCTGGGTATTCCTCTGTCTCTTTGTCTTGTTTATATTGCTAAGTTTGGGGTGGCCTTTCTGTATTCTGGCAGTTTGTGTAGTTCTCTTTATTGTGGAGTTTCCTTGCTGTGGGTGCAGTTGTATCAGTGGCTCGTCAAGGTTTCTTGGTTAGGGAAGCTTGTGTCAGTTTTCTGGTGGGTGGAGCTGGATTTCTTCTCTCTGGAGTGCAATGAAGTGTCCAGTAATGTGTTATGAGATGTCAGTGGTTTTGGAGTAACTTTGGGCAGCCTGTATATTGGAACTCTGGGCTGTGTTCCTGTGTTGCTGGAGAATTTGCGTGGTATGTCTTGCTCTGGAACTTGCTGGCTCTTGGGTGGTGCTTGGTTTCAGTCTAGGTATGGAGGCGTTTGATGAGCTCCTGTCAATTAATGTTCCCTGGAGTCAGGAGTTCTCTGGTGTTCTCAGGATTTGGACTTAAGCCTCCTGCTCCTGGTTTTCAGTCTTATTTTTACAGTAGTCTCAAGACTTCTCCTTCTATATGGCATGGTTGATAAAACATCTAGGTTAAAGATGAAAAGTTTCTCCACAGTGAGGGACACCCAGAGAGGTTCACAGAGTTACCTGGAGAAGAGAAGAGGGAGGAGGGAGTTACAGGTGACCCAAATGAGATGAGGTGGAATCAAAAGAGGAGAGAGCAAGCTAGCCAGTAATCACTTCCTTATGTGTACTCCACAACTGGACCACTCAGAGATGTTCACGGAGTTATACAGAGAAGAGAAGAGGGAGGAAGGAGACAGAGGTGGCCAGGAGGATAAAAGGGGGGAATCAAAAGGAGCGAGACAGATCCAGCCAGTAATCAGTTCCCTAAGTGTTCTCCACCATCTGGAACACACAGAGAGTCACAGAGTTGGGTAGAGAAGAGAGGGGGTAGGGAGGAGACAGAGGCAACTTGGTGGAGAAAAAGGAGGGTCCAAAGGGGGAGAGAGCAGTTAAGTCAGTAATCTCACTCCCAAGTAAAACTGAGTACTGAAGATTGGATTCTTAAAGGTACAAAATTTATAACAAATACCAAAAAACAAAGATTAAAAATCTAGAGTAGAGTTTGGAATTTCAAAAATACAATATTAAAGAAAAGAAGAAAAGGAAGAAAGAAAACAACAAAGTCATAAGAATTGCTATATATATATATATATATATATATATATGAAGTTTGCTTTAAAAAATAGGGTCTTTTTTTTTGCAAAGTAATAGTAGGTTATAGAAGTGAAAATTAAAGGAGTAATAGAAGACTTAAAAATTTTTTAAAAAAAGAATGATTGTAAAAATAGTATAAATATATCTAGGACTTTCTCTGGTGGTGTTGTGGGTATTGTGGGATCAATTCATTTTCGGATAGTTTCTTGGTCCAGCTTATATTTCTCAAGATCTATAGGCCCCTTCCTATGTATTCGGTACTAATGACAGGGTTTTAATCTATTGCACCTGTCACTTCCAAAGCGGTTCCCTCTGTTTTAGCTTCTTCTGTTTGCTGGTCTCTTCAGTGTCTGATTTCCACCCTGACACAAAGAGGGCGGTGGTGGACACTTTTTTAGGCTCAATTGTTCAGTCGCGCTGTGGGGAGGGAGGGACGCTGCAAACAAATAACACTGGCATGTGCTTGCAATGTCTCAGCCACACTGGGCCTGCCCCTGCTCACACTGCTCAGGCTCTAGGTTGCTCCACCAGGAACCATCTGAGGCCGGCCATGGGCTGCATGCACCTCCCAGGTCTAAGCTGCTCAGGTTCAGGCGCTTGGGTAGTCCTCAGAGGCGCAGACTCGGTTGGGCCTGCGTTTTGTGCCCTTCCAAGGTCTGAGCAGCTCAGGTGATGAGGTGTTTGGCGAGTGCAGTCGCTACGACTTATCACTTCCCCTGTCCCTGCCGCTCGGTTTTCTGGGTGTACAACCGGCACACCTTCTCAGGCGGATGTTGACTTTCCAGAACCCCAAGAAGTCTTAGTTAGCAAAGAAGCCTGCTTGCAGTTTTGTAGATAATGTCTCTCTGGGGCTGCAATTGCCCCCTTCTGGCTCTGGCTGCCTGTCACCGGAGGGGGATGGTCTGCAGCCAGCTAGTTCTGTTCAGTCCTTATTCTGTGCGCGGGCCTGGCGGTGTCTTAGGGCTTTTCATGTGGTAGCTATCCCACAGTCTGGTTTGCTAGCCCAAGTTAGTTCACTCAAATTGCCCTCAGGGCATTCAGGCTAGATCCTTACTCTAAGCAATGAAGCCTGTGCCTCCCTGCCCAGCTCCTGCTTGCTAGTGGCGGGTACAGGTGTCTGCGCTGCTTCTCCGCTGGGGGAGTTACCGTTGGGCTCGTAATCTGTGGGTTTTAATTATTTATTTATTTTTCCTCCCTGTTATGTTGCCCTCTGTGCTCCCAAGGCTTGCCACAGACTTGGCAGTGAGAGTGTTTCCTGGGTTTTGGAAACTTCTCTCTTTTTAAGACTCCCTTCCTGGGACGGAGCTCCATCCCTACCTCTTTTGTCTCCTTTTTTGTCTTTTATATTTTTCCTACCTCCTTTTGAAGACAATGGGCTGCTTTTCTGGGTGCCTGATGTCCTCTGCCAGCATTCAGAAGTTGTTTTGTGGAATTTACTCAGCGTTTAAATGTTCTTTTGATGAATTTGTGGGGGAGAAAGTGGTCTCCCCGTCCTATTCCTCTGCCATCTTAGGACCACCCTCTACTTACAATTTTTAAAAATGGAATTGTGCTTTATTTAGTTATAATATGTAAGACATACTTTTATATATTATTATTTGAAGGGAGCTGCGCTTAATAATGCATTTGCTATTTTATAGTGAACAGAAAAAGGTGTTAATAAAATTTCCTTTTCATGATGCTCTTAATTGTGTGATATAAAATTGTTTCAGTTTGGAAATAAGTTAAATAATTATCAGTTCAGTTCAGTTCAGTTCAGTTGCTCAGTTATGTCCGACTCTTTGTGGCCCCATGGACTGCAGCATGCCAGGCTTCCCTGTCCATCACCAACTCCCGGAGTTTACTCAAACTCATGTCCATTGAGTCGGTGATGCCATCCAGCCATCTCATTGTCTGTTGTCCCTTCTCCTCCTGCCCTCAATCTTTACCAGCATCAGGGTCTTTTCCAGTGAGTCAGTTCTTCACATCAGGTGGCCAAAGTATTGGAGCTTCAGCTTCAGCATCAGTCCTTCCAATGAATATTCAGGACTGATTTCCTTTAGGATTGACTGGTTGGATCTCCTTGCAGTTCATGGGATTCTCCAACACACAGTTCAAAAGCATCAGTTCTTCGGCACTCAGCTTTCTTCATAGTCCAACTCTCACATCCATATATGACTACTGGAAAAACCATAGCTTTGACTAGATGGACCTTTGTTGGCAAAGTAATGTCTCTGCTATTTAATATGCTGTCTAGGTTGGTCATAACTTTTCTTCTAAGGAGCAGGTGTCTTTTAATTTCATGGCTGCAGTCACCATCTGCAGTCATTTTGGACCCCCGCAAAATAACATCTGTCACTGTTTCCCCATCTATTTGCCTCTAGTAAAACATTTAGAGATGATTCCAATTTGAATTCCAAGTCATTCAAAGTTCATTTAAATTTAATGAAATTAAAGTTTCATTTAAATGAAAATGAAGATAAATTTTAAAAATTAAATTTTCATTGGCAAAAACCTGAATTTGTCATTTTGAAAGGTTTATTCATTCTGAATTAGATACAAAACAGCTGATTACTCTGCAATTCATTGAGTTTACACAAGGTTGAATCAACATACTTATTCTGTGTTTATCAGAAAAATTATATTAATTTTTAAATCATATTTTAAAACATTTAAAAAATTACATTATTTTTTATTTTTTAATTGAAGGATAATTGCTTTACAATACTGTATTGGTTTCTATCAAACATCAACATGAATCAGTCATAGGTTTACCCATGTACCCTTGCATTTAAACATCCCTACCACCCCCTCCCCATCCCACCTCTCTAGGTTATTAGTGAGCCTTGGTTTGAGTTTCCTGAATCATACAGCAAATTTTCATTGGCTATCTATTTTACATATGGTAATATGTGCTTTCATAATTTCAAATTTTATATTAACCAAGTCACTAGAATAACTTAATAATAAAGCAAAGATATTTTTCTCAATAACCGCTTTATTGAGATATGATTCACAAACCATACAATTCACCTGTTAAAAGTGAACAATTCAGGGAATTCTCTGGTGTTCCAGTGGTTAGGACTCTTGAGCTTCCACTACAGGAGGCATGAGTTTGATCCCTGGTTGGGGAACTAAGATCCCTGCAAGCTGCACTGATGTGGGCTAAATAAACTGAACAGTTCAGTAGTTTTGGGTATAACTGTGCCACCCTCACTACAATTTTAGAACACTCTCATCACCCTGCAAAAAACTCCATACCCATCAAATGTCACTCACTTTTCCCTCTACTCTTTTTTCACCCCAAACTCCTAGGCAACCACTATCTACTTTCAGTCTATAGATTTGCCCACTTCTCATTGTCAGTGGAACAATAGAATATGTGGTCCTTTGTGACTGGCATCTTGCATTTAACATAATGCTTTCAAGGTTCATTCAAGTTGTGGCATGTATCAGTATACAGTTCCTCTTTCTTGCTGAATAGTATTACATTGTAGGTATACACTAAGTGAGTGAAGTCGCTCAGTCGTGTCCGACTCTTTGCAACCCCATGGACTGTAGCCCACCATGCTCCTCCATTCATGGGATTTTCCAGGCAAGAGGACTTGAGTGGATTGCCATTTCCTTCTCCAGAAGGTATACACTACATTTTATTAATCCATTCATTGATGGACATTTGGATTGTTTTCATTCTTTGCTGTTATGAATAATGCTGATAAAAACTGGTGTACATGTTTTTGTGTGAATGTTTTCATTTCTGTTGAGTGTATGCCTAAGAATGAATCCTGTCATAATATTTTGTGGATCCTGTTGTAATATTTTGTGGAACTTCCAAACTATCTCCCAAGTGGTTGCACCATTATACATTCTTATCAGCACCGTGTGAAGGTTCTGATTTTTCCATATCCTCACTAACATTTGTTATTATCAATCTTTTTGTATATAGCCATCCTAGTGGGTGTGAGTGATATCTCATTGTGGTTTGGATTTTCATTCCCTGATGACTGATGATATTGAGTGTGTTTTCCTCTGCTTCATTGGTCATTTTTAGATCTTTAGAGAAATGTCTGTTTGGATCCTTCACCCATCTTTAATTGGGTTGTCTTTTAATTATTGAGGTACAAGATTTCTTTATATATTCTAGATATAAATCTCATCAGATATATTGTTTGCAAATATTTTCTTCCATTTGGTGGGCTGTGTTTTGACTTTATTAAGTTGATGTCCTCTGCTTCACAAAAGTTTTTAAATTTTGAAGAGATTTGATTCACTTATTTTTTTCTTTCATTGCTTGTACCTTTGGTATGAGGCCTAAGACACTGGATGAATTGTTTTTTAATCTGCCTTTCCACATTCTTAGTGAAAGTAGTAGTTACAGAAGTGCATTTTAAAATTCTTTTTGAGTGTATATATCTGCTAGTATTTGATAAATTATCCCTCCTCCCAACTCACCTGAAATATTGTCATTGAGTAGTTACATAGGTTTCCCAGGTTGTTCAGTGGTAAAGAATCTGCCTGCCAGTGCAGGAGATGCAGGAGACACAAGTTTGATCCCTGGGTTGGGAAGATCCCCTGAAAGAGGAAATGGCAAACCACTCCAATATTCTTGCCTGGAAAATTCCATGAACAGAGGAGACTGACAGGCTACAATCCATGTGGTCACAAAGACTCGGACACGACTCAGTGACAGAGGGCACATGAAAATAATTATACACACTTCAGTGTCTTAAAAAGTAAGTAAAAGGATCCCAAAACATCATGACACTTTTATTACCCTAGAAAAAGGTTGGCATTTTCAATATTTATTCAATCAGTAAGTATTTACTGAGCATCTACATTGGCATTATTTTAGACATTTGGGGTACTGCAGTTAAAAAAATTCGGGGTGTCTTCAAATGCCCTGTAGAAGTTGAAATGCTGGTTTCCTAGGGAAAAGCCTTCACACTGAAACATATCACAGTTGGCAGGAAAAAAGTGTCGCCTCTTGGCTTCTCTGTGTGTTGGTGCCCTCGCCCTTATTATGATATTACATATCCCAGATGGTCACTGCAAAATGCCTGCTCCTGTGCCAAGGTACAACAGGGATGCATTATCGCCTTAATTCTGAGTTTGTTTTGTGGTTTTCTTTGGAAACCCTAACATTATTTAAATGCAATTTCTTCAATTTGGCTCTGTTTACAGAACTGTAATAAGATATTTCTCTATTAATAACTGGAAGGGAAAAACTTACTAGTTTTGGGTTTGGGAAAACTCCTGCACATTTTTCTTAAAGGTATTTGGTGAAATGGCTTTGCAGAGATTTGCAGATTTCTTCTTATTAATTTGCTTAATTGAATTTCAAGGGAAAATGACTTGAACTGTTTTTCTCTCCCCCCCCCCCAACAAAATAGAAGCTCTCACTCAGCAATGATAAAGACAGTTTCAAAAGTTATTTCTATAAAGGAATGTCACAAAGTTCTGGTAGTCCTTTGCCTTAGGGACTAAGGAATGAATGAATATCACAGTGGGTGCCTTGAAGATTCTGCTTACTTTGTTTTTCCGAATTTGATGAACTTGGTGTGTAAAGAAGAGAGGAAATAGAAATTGTATATATTTAAATGTCTGCTGTCCACTCAATTTTACCTTAGGAGGGCATGATGAGGAGATAGAAATATAAAATTAGAGCTAGAAGATCCTGAGGGGTCAAGTAGGAGAGTAATATGTGGAGTAGCAAGTGACCTTCAGAATAACAATGTTGATCTGTCTACAAGCTTCAAACAAGATATTTAAAAAATTCAGTGATAGCCTCCACCAATGACATTAAACACTTTCAAGCCTCCTTGTCTTTCTTCATGTTTTTCCCTCAGTCCTGAATATCCTTCAAGCCTAAATTCTCATTTTTCAAGGAATTACTTTCTCTTTCCTCAGTGAATCCTTTCCAATTCCCATTCTTTATGTCGTCCTTTCCCCAGGAGAAATACCCACCCCACCCCACCCCCCACCTCAGAATGTCACCACAGTACTCTATGTGTACTTCTCTTAAAAGAAAGTACCTCAATATATGCTTTTCATGTAGGTCAACCAGCCCAGCCACAATGGGAGATCCACAAGGGAGGGTGCTGTATCTCGTTTATTTTTGTACAGAATGTGGTGAACATTTTTTAAAGTGATTAATGAAGAAGTGGATACATGAATAAGTGTGTGAATAAATTAATGAAAAATTGAATTAATTTTGTAGACTTGCAAAGGAATCTAAAACTTGGTAGGTTTGGAGGTTTTGTTTGGTGAGCTGCCAATTTGCTATTATTAGCAGAGACACAGAGATCAGGAGCTTCTCACAGAAGGACAGGAAAAGAAAGACTTTCTTTCTTCTTCCCTTCCACCTTCCTTCCCTTCCTTTCTTCCTCCCTTTTTCTTTTCTTCCTTCTTAACATAGATAACACATGAGGTTACTAACATAGTCACTTCTAAGTTATTATTATACATTTGTGCCAGTGAGTTGATATTGCAATATCATTTCATCTAGAAAAAGTGCTTATTTTGCAATATGAAAAAAATAAAATTACAGAAGAGGACCTAGAGATCTTTCTAGCTCTCATGGTTTAGGAGTGCTCTGTCAGGAAAAATATATGTTCTCTATTGGTGGAGACCCGAGACTCCTTGGAGAAAATCTGTTTTGCTATGAGGAAACTCTTAACAACGGCTATTAACCTAGCATCTGATGCTGTCTTCAGGATGAGCAGCTTAGATGAGTGAGGCACTGCGTATCGGGGCATAGAAGGAGCCTCTTCTTGCTACCTGCCTGTTCCCTTTTCTCTGATATATAGGAGAGTACTTGGCTTGGCTTTTCTTCAGATTCTAGTGATAAGATCCACCTAAGAGTTCAGGAGTGAAATGGGCATACAACAAGAGAAGTGAGCATCCATAAAGAAGTGAGCATCCTCTGCCTCCGCAAAGTAAATTTAACCATTGCTGTACTTTGGGGGGTACCAGATATCTGCTCAGATTGATAAGACTGTATTTCACTTATGTTTTTTCTGTTTTCTGCATGTGTGTGTGATATACCTGTCAGAGCCCCAAAGAGAAGGCTGTGAAGGACACCCTGAGCTCCTAATATACATGTTTGCTTATTTACATGCACTTCAATCATTTATTCATCCCTGAATTTAGTGTTGAACACTTGCCACATGCCAGTTGCTGTTGCTGGAATTGAGATGAACCAGAAAATGTTGTTCTTTGAGGGGTGCTCAGAGTCCCAACAGAGAGTAATGTGCAAAAACACAGTCCCGACACAATGTAGTAAATGTTACAATAGAGGTAGTACCAAGAGCTGTGGGAACATTGCAGAATGTGACTAAGGTTATAAGTGGACGAGGAAGGGGTCAAGTAAAGCTGTGAAGATGAGATACTATTTGATAAAGTTCAAGGAAGGCTTGCGGGAGTAGGGAATGAATATTCTGGGGCAGAATTCTCCAGTAGTCCAATAGAGCTTTGTGCAACAGTGATAATATTCTCTATCTGCACCAACAATTACAGTAGCTACACATGGCTAATGAGCACTGCAAAATAAGGCTAGTGTGATTTAGGAGCTGGATTTTTTATTTCATTGAATATTAATTATTTCAAATTTAAGTAAAAAATAAATCTGCCTGGCTAGAGGCTACCATGCTGGACACTGAAGCTCCAGAAAGCTCTGTGAAGCAGAAAGAGAAGGGTGGAATGGACAACAGTGAGAATAAAACTTCCTCAATACACAGTTCAGCCACTGTGTGGATGATGCTTTGGAAGGTTATTACCAGCAGGTGGTGACTCTACTGTCACTGAAAACTGACTAAGCTACAAGACTCTGCCTGACAACCCATCCATGACATGAATGGGTCCATGTGCTTTACTGAGCACCTGTGCAGTTCTCCTCTGTCCTCCACACGGCTGGGCTGGTCACACAGTCATCCAGAAATGAGTCAGGCCTCAGGTCATTTCTCTTCTATCAGGGAGAAGCCAAGAAAGTTCTTTCAGGGGTATTTACACATTATAATTCCCTTTGACAAGGCTTGTTTTGGGGGAAAATGGTTACTAATTCTGAAGCAAAAAGGACTTTTTCTGGTGTTAGTGAGTTCCCTTCTGGCTGAGGCGACTTAAAATACCTCAGGCCCCTTCTCCTTGCTCTGTTCCTACCCTCTCCCTGCAGTACCCACTGATGAATAACAGGATGAAAGGTTTCATTGAATTCCTTTGTCAAACCATGGTAAAGTCCAGGTAACTATTTATTAGTGAGTGTGCCTCCTTCTCTTGCCTTAGCTCCATTAAATGAATTAAGAAGACAATTCCTTCTAGGGGAAGATGGGAGAAAATTAATTGAGACTGTTCCTCACATGAGCTATTTAAAAAATGACTAGTGTTTGCACAGCATTTTATAGAACATACTGCATAGTCACATACATTATCCCATTTAGTCCTTACAACACTCCTGTAGATGCTTTCATCCTCACTTTATAGATGAAGAAATTGGGGTTCATGAAAATTAAGGACTTGCCCACAAACACTGGGCTATCAGGTTACAAACTGGGGTAAAGCCTGTTTTCTGATGCCTACATAGTGTCTGACAGTGCTGAAGGAAGGTGATTGAGGCAGTCATAATTGTTGAGGGGAAATCCTAACTGGTAGAGAAGGGAAGAGAAAAAAGGGAAGGAAAGTGCTCCTTGCTGATTCTGTTTGACTAAAACATGAAGCTCCTTCCAGGAAAAGCAATTGGTTGGCTAGAATAATTCCCAGAATTATCAGTACAGCTTCCCTTCCTGTTGTTACCTGCTTTCTTGGGAACAGCCCTTACCTTATGTGGGTAGCTGAGGCATTCAGAGCTAGCTCCAAGCCAGTGGGAAAATCTTAGTTATATTAAGAGTTGTTAAAAGATAAACTGCTGCTACTGCTAAGTTACTTCAGTCGTGTCCGACTCTGTGCGACCCCATAGACTGCAGCCCACCAGGCTCCTCCATCCCCAGGATTCTCCAGGCAAGAACACTGGAGTGGGTTGCCATTTCCTTCTCCAGTGGAGAGGGTAAAAAAAGATAAACTGAGGCATGTTAAAAGTTTTCAGAGTTTATTTGAGCAAAAAATTTGTTCTAGCATGGCAGTGCTAAACTGTAAGTGGTTAGGAGAGCTCCACAGACAGGAGCTTAGGGTTAGTCTATTATAAAGTCCAAAGTAAAGGGAGGGAATTACTGCTTGACTATAGCTTACAGTCCAGCCTAGTTGGCTGTTTGTGATGGGCTGTCCCTAGGATTTTGATTTTGGAAACTTGAAGCATCTGCAGGCTGAAATTAGGGGTTGCTTACACAGGTGGCCTCAGAGCCACCTCAGTCTAATGGCCTCGAAAATTAACTTAACAGGGTTTACAGTTAGGGATTGAGAAGAAGAAAAATGAAATGGTCAGCTTTCCCTCTTGTGATCCCTCTGGAAATATGTGATGTTGTAGCTGTTCAGTTGCTTAGTCACATCTGACTCTTTTGCGACCCCATGGACCGTAGCCCACCAGGTTTCCTCTGTCCACGGGATTCTCCAGTCAAGAATACTGGAGTGGCTTGCCATTTCCTTCTCCAGGGGATCTTCTCGACCCCAGGATCGAACTCCCATCTCCTGCATTGGCAGGCAGATTCTTTACTGAGCCACCAGGGAAGCCTAGAAATATATTTACCAAATGTCAAAATGCTATGGGAAGTTATTTCTGAATCCAGGTTTTCATTTGAGAAAGTCATTTTTCTATGTCTTTTAAAACAAAGGAGCAAATATATGGAGATAGTGAAGAGTGAGAGGAGAAGAATGGCATCAACTCATTTCTTAAAGGAAAAATTGACCTCATGCCAAAGTTCACTGACCTTGTAGCTATATTGGCTCAAGGAAAACTGCACCGGCTTCAAATTTAAACATTACTGTTATTGATGTGATTCCTTAATATTCATTTAACATGAATTATGATCTGCAAAATCCTTTACATGGTTTGATCTACAAGATCCTGCTGCTGCTACTGCTAAGTCACGTCAGTCGTGTCCGACTCTGTGCGACCTCATAGATGGTGACCCACCAGGCTTCCGTACCTAGGATTCTCCAGGCAAGCATACTGGAGTGGGTTGCCATTTCCTTCCCCAGTGCAGGAAAGTGAAAAGTGAAAGTGAAGTTGCTCAGTAGTGTCCGACTCTTCGCGACCCCATGGACTATAGCCTACCAGGCTCCTCCATCCATGGGATTTCCCAGGCAAGAGTACTTGAGTGGGTTGCCATTGCCTTCTCCCTGCAATATCCTAACAAGTATTATTTAGTACAATTTTATAAATAAGCAAGCTGAAGCAAAATAAGGGTCTGATCTACCCAGGGCGAACCAGCTTGGAAAGGAACAAAATCAGGATTTGACCTCAAGTCCATCTGATTCCAGATTTGCTTTTGCCATAATCCCTGTGTTCCAGTGGTCATGTATGGATGTGAGAGTTGAACTGTGAAGAAAGCTGAGCACCGAAGAATTGATGCTTTTGAATTGTGGTGTTGGAGAAGACTCTTGAGTGTCCCTTGGACTGCAAGGAGGTCCAACCAGTCCTTCCTAAAGGAGATCAGCCCTGGGATTTCTTTGGAAGGACTGATGCTAAAGCTGAAGCTCCAGTACTTTGGCCACCTCATGCGAAGAGTTGACTTATTGGAAAAGACCCTGATACTGGGAGGGACTGGGGACAGGAGAAGGGGATGACAGAGGATGAGATGGCTGGATGGTATCACCGACTCAATGGACATGAGTTTGTATAAACTCTGGGAGTTGGTGATGGACAGGGAGACCTGGCGTGCTGCGATTCATGGGGTCACAATGAGTCGGACATGACTGAGCGGCTGAACTGAACTGAACTGTGTTACAAAACATAATGCAAGGCAGCAAAAGATAGATAAATTGGACTTCATCAAAACTGAAACATCTATGCAACAGAGACCACTATCAACAGAGTGAAAAGACAACCTATGGAATGGGAGAAAATACTTGCAAATATTTGATATTTGAAAATATCGTATATCTGATAAGGCATTAATATTATTTATTAATTAGCTTAATATATAATGTGCAAATTTAGCAAGTCCATGCAGATAACTATCTGTCATATATAATGGTGTGAAATGGCTATTAAAACAAATTTAAAAGGCAACCTGCTTAAAGAATGAGCAACCTGGGTCTCCTGCATTGCTGGAAGATTCTTTACAGTCTGAGCCACCAGGGAAGCCCAGAGAAAGGGCAAGGGACTTGAAAGCACATATACAAATGTCCAGTAGCCACATGAAAAGATGCTCAACATCACAAAGCATTAGGGAAATGCAAATGAAAATCACAGTGAGCTATCACTTCATAAAACAATAGAATGAATATTGGAACCCTTATTCATTGCAAGCGGCAATGGTTCAGCCACTGTGGAAGAAGGTATGGTGTCTTCTTAAAAGATTAAGAATAGAACTCCCATATAACCCAGCTTCTCACTTCTGGACATATATCCAAAAGAACTGAAAGCAGGGACTTGAACAAGGACTTTGTACAGCCACATTCACAGCAGCATTATTCACAGTAGCCAGAAGGTAGAAGTGATCCAAAGTGTCCGTCGACAAATAAGCAGATAAAGTATGGCCTATGTATACAATGCAATACTTTTCAGACTTAGAAGGAATGAAATTCTGGTCCATGCTACAACATGGATGAGCCTTGAAAGCATTATGCTAAGTGAAGCAGGCCAGACACAAAAAGACAATTCTTGCATGATTCCACTTATATGAGATATCTGGGGTAGTCAAATTCAAAGAGACACAAAGTTGAGTGGTGGTTGTCAGGGGCTGGGGGAGATAGGAAAAGTGTTTAATGATACAGAATTTCAGTTTGGGAAAACAAAATTGTGCTGGAGATAGATGGTGGGGTTAGTTGCACAGTGATGTCAATATATTTAATTCTATAGAACTGTACTCTTTAAAATGGTTAAATGGTATATTTTGCTATGTATATTTTACTAAAACTTATTGTTTACCAGACACAAAGAAGTCTGTTAGGAGTGTATCAGTGAGGTCTGAAATAGGCTGAGGGCACAGTTCTTTAAGACTCTCTGTCTGTATATTTACTTATGCATTGAATTTTTTGGAATATAAACTGTGTTGTCTTTTTTTTTTTTTTTTTGAGCCACTAAGAAGAAAACATGATGCTAGTTAAACTTGATACAAGGCCTTATCCATCATCCTGTGTAACACCTGATCAATCACACCAGTTTCTTGTTTCTTTCCTATTTCTTCTGCCTTCCATTGCATTGTTTGGCAGGCAATAGGATACCTTTTTGCACGTCTCCAACAAACTAGAGCACTTGGCTGTTGCTTTGTAAGAAAAGGTGGCATTGACATCATCTCGCCAGTGATAACTTCACTAATGTCAATTTATGCCCCATCTTCCTCTCTCTCTCTCTCATGCCTTTTTATGAGCACAATAGCCTTTGTTTTCAATACTGTATCCTGATGTAATCCTCTTAGAGACATTATATTTTGCAGTTAAACTCAACTCTTGTACCAACAGTGCAAAGAACTCAAAGAAAGTGATTAAAATAAGACCAACATTATTGAATGGGCACAGAGCATACAGGCAACAATGATTTCATCATAGCTGCTGCCTGGCCACAGAGACTATAAGATGCCATCAACTCTAAGAAGCATTTCTGTTTGGAAGGTGTTAAAAATGTAGAAAAAGCTCCAAACTCTCAGATATTTGTGATATGATCTACTATGTAGTGCTGAGCTTAGTTGCTCAGTCGCGTCTGACTCTTTGCGACCCCATGGATAGTAGACCACCAGGCTCCTCTGTCCATGGGGATTCTCCAGGCAAGAATACTGGAGGGGGTTGCCATGCCTTCCTCCAAGGGATCTTCCCTCCCAACCCAGGGACTGAACCCAGGTCCCCCACATTGCAGGCAGATTCTTTACCATTTGAGCCACCAGGGAAGCCCATGGTTTACTATAAATTACTTTAAATTATTTCATAGAATCTTTATGGAAAGTTTTATATCTGATTGAAAGTTCAATGGAAGTGAAATTAAATGTCAATCTGATTTCAATTTACTTGATGCCTTATGTTCCACCTCCATTTTGTCTCTCGATCTCTCCAAGACTTTTCTCACCTTCAAAGCAAGCAGACACAACTTAGTGACTAAACAACAAGAAAGCAGAGGCTTTGCAGATACCTTTGAGCTGCTGTCATGAACTTGAACCTGTTGCAGATTTTTTACTAATCGTGGTGAGAGAGACACCTACAGCTAAGGCTGAACAGCTTTCCTTCCTGCTCTGTGAACACTTGGCAAAAGCACTGATGACAGTTGCAAGAACATGATGCACAGCAGTATTCTTTACAGCAGTTTGGTCTGTGTCATCAAATCCCTAGAAACCATGATTAATAGCAGCACTTGAGTTTGTTCTCAAGTTGTATATTTGGCAGTGGTGAACTTTGATCTACAGTTTTACTTTAAAGAATCATTATAACACAAACTTTTCTTGTAATCCTTCCATCTAATCAAGCTCTAGACAGATACCATGTAGGGGAACACTTAATGCCATTGCTATAAGCTGTGTGTTTATTATATCATTTGAAGCACTTTGATAAGGGGAGGGGATGTGTCCTGTCCAGTCATTGAGCAGTTGGCACCATACAGAACAATCTCAGCACCCAGAAGTGGCTAGTGCAGCATTTGGTTAGGAACACAGACTGGAAAATTAACCCTAAAGGGAATTATGAGCCAGTGGTTTTGTCTCAAATAAAATTACTTTCCTTTCATATAGTTGTGTGAAAAGTGAAAGTGTTAGTCATTCAGTCTTGTCCAACTCTGGAACCCTGTGGACTGTCTACCACCAAGCTTCTCTGTCCATGGAATTCTCCAGGCAAGAATACTGGAGTGGGTTGCCATTTCTTTCTCAAGGGGATCTTCCCCACACAGGGATCAAACTCAGGTCTCCCCCATTGCAGGCAGATTATTTACAGTCTGAACCACCAGGGAAGCCTTTTCATATAGTTCAGTTCAGTTGCTCAGTCGTGTCCGACTCTTTGTGACCTCATGAATTGCAGCACACCAGGCCTCCCTGTCCATCACCAACCCCTGGAGTTCACTCAAACTCATGTCCATCTAGTCGGTCATGCCAGCCAGCCATCTCATTCTCTGTCGTCCTCTTTTCCTCCTGCCCTCAATCCCTCCCAGCATCAGAGTCTTTTTCAATGAGTCAACTCTTCGCATGAGGTGGCCAAAGTACTGGAGTTTCAGCTTTAGCATCATTCCTTCCAAAGAAATCCCAGGGCTGATCTCCTTCACAATGGACTGGTTAGATCTCCTTGCAGTCCAAGACAGGCTAAACTAATAGTTTCTCATTTTTCCCTCCTCTATCCATCTCTCCCTGCATTTCAATGTAGAAACTATACTTTCTATTCTCTTTATAATTCTTCTCTAGAACATCACTGCCCAACAGAAGTATAAAACAAGCCACATATGTATATTTACATTTCCTAAATAGCTGTGAAAAGAAGAGAAGTGAAAAGCAAAAGAGAAAAGGAAAGATATAAGCATCTGAATGCAGAGTTCCAAAGAATAGCAAGAAGAGATAAGAAAGCCTTCTTCAGAGATAAATGCAAAGAAATAGAGGAAAACAACAGAATGGGAAAGACTAGAGATCTCTTCAAGAAAATCAGAGATACCAAGGGAACATTTCATGCCAAGATGGGCTCGATAAAGGACAGAAATGGTATGGCCCTAACAGAAGCAGAAGATATTAAGAAGAGGTGGCAAGAATACACAGAAGAAATGTACAAAAAAGATATTCATGACCCAGATAATCACAATGGTGTGATCACTAATCTCGAGCCAGACATCTTGGAATATGAAGTCAAGTGGGCCTTAGAAAGCATCACTACGAACAAAGCTAGTGGAGGTGATGGAATTCCAGTTGAGCTATTTCAAATCCTGAAAGATGATGCTGTGAAAGTGTTGCACTCAATATGCCAGCAAATTTGGAAAACTCAGCAGTGGCCACAGGACTGGAAAAGGTCAGTTTTCATTTCAATCCCAAAGAAAGGCAATGCCAAAGAATGCTCAAACTACCACACAATTGCACTCATCTCACATGCTAGTAAAGTAATGCTCAAAATTCTCTAAGCCAGGCTTCAGCAATACATGAACCGTGAAATTCTTGATGTTCAAGCTGGTTTTAGAAAAGGCAGAGGAACCAGAGATCAAATTGCCAACATCCGCTGGATCATGGAAAAAGCAAGAGAGTTCCAGAAAAACATCTATTTCTGCTTTATTGACTATGCCAAAGCCTTTGACTGTGTGGACCACAGCAAACTGTGGAAAATTCTGAAAGAGATGGGAATACCAGACCACCTGACCTGCCTCTTGAGAAATCTGTATGCGGGTCAGGAGGCAACAGTTAGAACTGGACATGGAACAACAGACTGCTTCCAAATAGGAAAAGGAGTGCATCAAGGCTGTATATTGTCACCCTGCTTATTTAACTTCTATGCAGAGTACATCATGAGAAACGCTGGACTGGAAGAAACACAAGCTGGAATCAAGATTGCCAGGAGAAATATCAATAACCTCAGATATGCAGATGACACCACCCTTATGGCAGAAGGTGAAGAGGAACTAAAAGCCTCTTGATGAAAGTGAAAGAGGAGAGTGAAATAGTTGGCTTAAAGCTCAACATTCAGAAAACGAAGATCATGGCATCTGGTTCCATCACTTCATGGGAAATAGATGGGAAATGGTGGAAACAGTGTCAGACTTTATTTTGGGGGGCTCCCAAATCACTGCAGATGGTGACTGCAGCCATGAAATTAAAAGATGCTTACTCCTTGGAAGAAAAGTTTTGAGCAACCTAGATAGCATAATCAAAAGCAGAGACATTACTCTGCCGACTAAGGTCCATCTAGTCAAGGCTATGGTTTTCCAGTAGTCATGTATGGATGTGAGAGCTGGACTGTGAAGAAGGCTGAGCACCGAAGAATTGATGCTTTTGAACTGTGGTGTTGGAGAAGACTTTTGAGGGTCCCTTGGACTGCAAGGAGATCCAACCAGTCCATTCTGAAGGAGATCAGCCCTGGGATTTCTTTGGAAGGACTAATGCTAAAGCTGAAACTCCAGTACTTTGGCCACCTCATGAGAAGAGTTGACTCATTGGAAAAGACTCTGATGTTGGGAGGGAATGGGGGCAGGAAGAGAAGGGGACGACAGAGGATGAGATGGCTGGATGGCATCACTGACTTGATGGACGTGAGTCTGAGTGAACTCTGGGAGTTGGTGATGGACAGGGAGGCCTGGTGTGCTGCAATTCATGGGGTCACAAAGGGTCAGACATGACTGAGCGACTGAACTGTACTGAATGACCACACTAAAAATCCACAGGTGAAATTAATTTTCATTAAGTATTCTATTTAATCCAATGAATCCTGAATATTATCATTTAAAATGTAATTAATGTAACAATGGTTAATGGGAAACTTTCCATTATTTTTTAGGCAGTCTTTGAACACCACTATCTATTTTACACTAATAGCACATCTCAATTTAGATGATAATTTTTCAGTGTAACCCTTCCAAAATTAAAGTTTGTTTAGTGGAAAGATATTTTACATTGCTTCTGTTTTAAAATTTAAGCTTAAAATAATTAAGACTGAGTAAAATCTAGTTCTGTAGTTTCATAAGCCACATTTCAAGCGTCAATGGCCACAAGGGATTCGTGACTAACATATTGGACAGTTAATCCTGAAGCTTCAGTGAGAGCCAGATCACTGTGATTTGGGCAGTTAATTTCATGCTGTTAAGCACTTGAGCATATGCAATCTTATACCTAAGTCATTGGAAACATGAGCAGTATGAGCATTATGATCCCCTGGAGGGCTTCAGTGGGACTTCTCTTTAGGAGGTAAAGATTGAATTGTGGTTCTGGAGAAGACTCTTTAGAGTCCCTTGGACTGCAAGGAGATCAAGCCAGTCACTACTAAAGGAAATCAATCCTGAATATTCATTGGAAGGACTGATGCTAAAGTTCTAATATTTTGACCACCTGATGCAAAGAGCTAACTCATTGGAAAAGACCCTAATGCTGGGAAAGATTGAGGGCAGAAGGGAGTGACAGAGGATGTGATGGCTGGATGGCATCACTGACACAATGAACATGAACTTGAGCAAACCCTGGGAGATAGTGAAGGACAGGGAAGCCTGGCATGCTGTAGTCCACGGGGTTGCAAAGAGTCAGACACAACTTAGTGACTGAACAACAACAAAGACTGGAAAGAGAAACTCATAGAGGCATAACAGAGGATCACTGCAAGTGCTTCAAAAGTGGTAGCCATTAATATGAATTTGTTAGCATTATATTAACAATATTAATGTAAGATCCTTGAAGTCACAAAATGGAACTGACACATAATATGTACCTAGTAATCATTCTTTCTTTCCTCATATCCATTGTAGTAACCAGGTAAAACTTAATCAGCAAAATAACAGAAACAAGCCTATTTATCCTTAGGCATGAAACTCATAAAGACAACCACTGGATGATGGAGAAAAGAGGAATTTCTTTTATACCCCATGAAAATAATTATTGGCTTATGACAAGCATTAGGTATACCTGGTATACTGGAGTTTTATACATTTTGGAAAGAAGACATAGTTGAAACTGGGTTTTTTATTTATTTGCCACTGTAGTAGAAGTGGAGGGGGTCAAGATGGGGCAGCAGGTATGGAAGCAAGTAAGATTGCTCAGAGAAATGTGGAAACTTGTGGACTGGCCAATGGAGCACTTCTGAATGTGGCTGATTACCTATTGTTTGGACAGTATGACTTTGTTCCCAGCCTAAATCTTCCCAGGACAGCCCATTTTTGGCTTCTTTCTTGCCACATGGTTTTAGATGAAATTCAGGCTTTCTGAGTGGGCATTATGCCAAGGTTTCTAGGCTGGAGGACAAGATAACAACATTTGATGGAAATGTGCAGCCTGTATGATGCAATGAGTTGATAATGTTCAAAGTACTAAACTATCCTCAGCTGTAACAGTTATAAGAGCTGTCTCCATGAAGAATGCTGAAGTCATAGAAATCTAATAACAAGTAGAGTTGAGCTGGCATTAGATAAGGGGGAAAAGGGCTTCCCAGATGGCTCTAGTGGTAAAGAACCCACCTGCCAATGAAGGAGACATAATAGATGTGGGTTTGATCTCTGGATCAGGGAAGATCCCCTGGAGGAAATGACAACCTACTCTAATATTCTTGCCTGGGAAATCTGATGGACAGGGGAGCCTGGCACGCTACAGTTCACAGGGTTGCAAAGAGTCAGACATGACCATAGGGAGGAGGACATATAAGGAGGAAAAGGTAGTTATCAAAATAGAAGGTGGACTTCATGTTTGTTTAGATAGCCCATCATAAACTTCAAGAAAAATCTTCTGGGTCCCCACACCACCTTTCCTCCTGAAGTGAAAATAGGCTGGATAAGGCAGATTATCACTGTGGCTTCTAGAGATTTGATTTCTGCTGTTACTGAATTTGGAAGAAGAAGAAAAAAATGTGCTGTTCTCCAAGTGACTTATTTATGGGCTTCCACACTGGGATAATTCTATAAGTCCTTGAAACGTGAACTTGAACTGTTCTACCCTGATGACTGTCAGTTTTTGAAAATGGAACAAATCTAATAGCTTGTGAAGACTATAATCTATTAAAGTCGTTCTTTAATTTTTCCTGATCTGTTGGCATATTTGGCTTGGGTTTTTGTTTTTGTTTTTTTCTTTTTTGTTTCAGGCACAAAGAACTATTATTGGCCCCTAAAGAAAACAATATTTTCCTCCTAAGTTCTTTGAAATTTGGTTTTCATGTTGATTCTATTAAAGGTAAGTCTTTTCCTGGGCAAACAGCCTGTGGTTTTTCCTTAGCCCACTTCTTTTCTATCAAGAATGAGGAGAAGGCTTTTTCAGAAGCTTTGTTGTTGTTTGGTTGCTAAGTTGTATCTGACTCTTTGTGACCCCATGAACTGTAGCACCCCAGACTTCCCTGTCCTTCACCATCTCCCAGAGTTTGCTCAAACTCATGTTTATTGAATTGGTGATGCCATCCAACCATCTCATCCTCTGTCGTCCCCTTTTCTTGCCCTAATCTTTCCCAGCATCAGGGTCTTATCCACTGAGTTGGCTCTTCCCATCAGGTGGCCAAAGTACTGGAGCTTCAGCTTCAGCATCAGTCCTTTGAAGAGAAGAAAGGCAGAGAGCTGGGAGGTTTCTCTTCTCTTCCTTCTTTCTGATAGAGGTGATTCCTTTCCTACACCCCTCCGTGACTAAGGGGCAGCTAGTGGTAATAGTCATAGCTGTTCTTACTTGTGTGCTTTCTATGTTTCAGATACTCTATTAAGCCCTTCACCTAATTTATATTATATAATCTATGTAACTGAGCTAGGAGAGAGGTAATTTTATTACCCTGATTTTACAGATGAAGAAACTAAGACTCAGCCAAATAAATAGTTTACCAAAGGTACACGGCTCATATATACTCAAGACAAGACTCATACCAGGTCTGATTCTTTGTAAAGCCCACTTTATGAAGGGCTGTTAAGTATTAGTAGGCATTAGTAAGCAAGAATCTTAAACCAGGCTTCTCAGCTCCAGTCCCTTCCTCTACCTACTGACTTCTCTCCAGGCTCCCGCGCTTCCTTTTCCATTTCTGATTTATACGTACAACATACTCTTTGGGTTCTGCTCCTGCTTGTGTTTTGGGAATGGAAAGCTTCCAAAATTTATAATGGATACAAAGTTGGCAAAGGAATCTTACAGTGATTAAAAGACACACATATACAAAGTTGTAAAAACAAGGGAATCAGGAAATCTAGAACAAAATTTGGCCAAGTGGGGGTGAAAAGAAAAGAATGCAGAAACAAGAAAGGGGAGTTTTGATTTTCTCATCTGATGGCTTCAGTTTTGAAATAATAGCTTTCATTTGTGTGTGTGTGTGTGTGTGTGTGTGTACAAACATGCAGATCTGTGTTTTAAAGAAGCAATCACTATATGAGGCTTCTCTGGTGTCTCATTGGTAAAGAACCCACCTGCCATTACAGGAGATGTGGGTTCAATCCCTGAGTGGGGAAGATCCCCTGGAGAAGGATATGGCAACCCACTTCAGTATTCTTGCCTGGGAAATCCTACTGACAGAGAAGTTTGGCAGGCCACAGTCCAGAGGGTTGCAAACAGACACAAGTGAAGCAACTGAGCATGCCTACACGTATTTCTGGCTCCAGAAATGATGCTTTTCATCACCTCTGCTATGTTAAAGAATTGTAGGGCTTCCAAAGCATCTGAACAGTAATTGAGGTTCACAGAGCCGGGTGATGCCAAGCTGCAATTCAGTCCCAGGTCTTGTCCATGTTGAGGTCTCTGTATACTTTATGTCACACTGGCTTGTTTTCACAATAATATATGCTGAATAAATGAACACTCTAGAAAGGAGACAGGGAATAAATGTTTTTTGAACATCATGATATTGGGAATAGATACTGGTATATGGTGATACTGGGGATGCAGTCTTAATTCTCAGCTGTAGGCAGGGTCCTTGCTCCCTCAACTACACTCACATGCAGACAGTACACGATTTCATTTCCAACTGACATACTATTCAAAACCAACTGATAGGTGTCAAGTTCTTGCACAAATGCATCCCTTGAGAGTTTCTTGCTGAGAAAGATTAAGTGTAATTTTCATGGATTGGTGAGAAGTATTTCTTATTCTATACGCCTTTTAGGGGTCACTGGCCTGGATCCCAGCACAGACCCACAGAGTTAGCAAAGTGGACAGGAGGATGGTCTAAGTGTGTCCCTCACTTGGGGCCTGAGTGGGGCCTGTCCCGGTGACCGAGGACACAACATGTGAGCCAAAACACACGAGCTCTTAAAGGCAGCCTGTTTCTTTCCTCGCAGCTCTGTAAAATCAAAGTTTGAGGCACCACAGGAGCTCTTTTAAAACGGCCTGGCTGGGCGTGCTGCAGCCCAGATGTTGTTCCAGCCTCGCCGTGAGCTCCAATCAGTGCACAACTCGCGCCCCCGGGCTGCAGCTCGGCTCGCCTCCGCTGGCGCTGCGCCCTAGATGTTACAGATGCCACAACTCATTTCTTTGAAGTCAGTGTGTTTTTTAAAAAAACACCCCTTTCGACAGATTTGGCCCAACTTCTCATTATATAAGCTGATATGTTGGAACATCTGTCACCATGGCCGATTCGGCCCCCATCCTCCACTGAAGTATCAGAGTTTGACATTAATAAATAATGAGGCAGTGCTGGGTTGAATGCACAGATTAGGACGTATGGAGGCTAAAATGGTACCCTTTCATCTTTCAGGAAGAGGAAAGCCTAGATTAAGCAAACAAGGGAAACACAGCTAGGGCCCGGATGAAAACTTCCAACTATTGCTGGCTTAAAACAAATGTTAATGTACCTCATGTGATTCTCTATCTCTTGCAGTACAGATTAACACAAGGTTAGCGGGAAGGACTAGGGCTTACTAGCTGGAGACATAGTAACACAGGAACATCCGTTCTGCACCCTCTTGGTTACCACATCTCTGAATGCCTTCTTCTGCCCAGAGAAAGTATTTTCTTAGCAGAAATAGCTATTATAGTTTGGTCTCATATTGACATCTCCCATACAGAATAATGCCCTGGTGATAATATGCACTTAGGTGCCACCAACACATGAGAAATCTCATTGGTACTGCAAATGCTTGTCTTTATTCTTCTGTAGAGATCATTGTGTGTATTTGCTATTGAGTACCTTCTGGGAACACGGTAGTTAATGTATTTTGGGCAAATAGAAAAGGAGACAGAATCTGGTTATGCTCTCCTGTGAACTCCAATGCTTTGAAAATTTGAATATATTTCCATATATTAATGGTCAAGTTCAGTTCAGTTCAGTCGCTCAGTCGTGTCCGACTCTTTGTGACCCCATGAATCGCAGCACGCCAGGCCTCCCTGTCCATCACCAACTCCCGGAGTTCACTCAGACTCACGTCCATCAAGTCAGTAATGCCATCCAGCCATCTCATCCTCTGTCGTCCCCTTCTCCTTCTGCTCCCAATCCCTCCCAGCATCAGAGTCTTTTCCAATGAGTCAACTCTTCACATGAGGTGGCCAAAGTACTGGAATTTCAGCTTTAGCATTAGTCCTTCCAAAGAAATCCCAGGGCTGATCTTCAGAATGGACTGGTTAGATCTCCTTGCAGTCCAAGAGACCCTGAAGAGTCTTCTCCAACACCACAGTTCAAAAGCATCAATTCTTCAGCACTCAGCCTTCTTCACAGTCCAACTCTCATATCCATACATGACTACTGAAAAAACCATAGCCTTGACTAGAAGGACCTTAGTCGGCAAAGTAATGTCTCTGCTTTTGAATATACTATCTAGGTTGGTCATAACTTTTCTTCCAAGGAGTAAGCGTCTTTTAATTTCATGGCCACAGTCACCATCTGCAGTGATTTGGGAGCCCCCCAAAATAAAGTCTGACACTGTTTCCACTGTTTCCCCATCTATTTCCCATGAAGTGATGGGACCAGATGCCATGATCTTCGTTTTCTGAATGTTGAGCTTTAAGCCAACTTTTTCACTCTCCTCTTTCACTTTCATCAAGAGACTTTTTAGTTCCTCTTCACTTTCTGCCATAAGGGTGGTGTCATCTGCATATCTGAGGTTATTGATATTTCTCCTGGCAATCTTGATTCCAGCTTGTGTTTCTTCCAGCCCAGCGTTTCTCATGATGTACTCTGCATAGAAGTTAAATAAGCCAGGGTGACAATATACAGCCTTGACATACTCCTTTTCCTATTTGGAAGCAGTCTGTTGTTCCATGTCCAGTTCTAACTGTTGCTTCCTGACCTGCATACAGATTTCTCAAGAGGCAGGTTAGGTGGTCTGGTATTCCCATCCCTTTCAGAATTTTCCACAGTTTATTAATGGTCAAAGATAACCTAAAATCAAGGCAAACACATGGAGTTAGAAAGATGGCCAGTGTTTCCAGGTTTTGTTCTTCAGTGTACAAGCACACACACACATACTCACACAAATCTGCACACTTTTGCCCTGTACTTAAGTGCCCACATTCTGCCTGTGTTTTGCATCATGAAACTACTTTAAAGCCAGGGATGGAGTCTGTCTGGTTTAGTCTGTACAGCTCCAACTTTATGTCATGCATGTGGATGCTTAATAAATATTTAATGACAAAGGAAGCAGCTCTATAAGTGAGGACGGCTGCTATTATTCCCACTGCAGAGATGAGTGAATGGAAGGAGAGAGATGAATTGCCTGAAGCCCACACGGTGAGTCAGTCACAAAGTACAGCTTAGAAACTCAGTCCCTGGGCTGTGCCTGCGTTCTTCAGATCTGGGTATGGAACATTTATCTTTGGGATTAGCTTTGAAGCTTGCTAAAATTAAAACAAAATTTTTAACAGTACTGATTTCTGGGAGCTTATATTTTAAAGAGAAGATAGTGTAGAGGCCAAATTAGGAGTACCAACAAAAAAGAACAGCCCAAATTAGTAGATATAGTGATGAAATGAACGAAAGATGAGAAGGTTTCCTGCTGTTTCACATCCGGGAAAGACTTCTCTGGAGTTCCTTCAAGGAATGCTTACAAATTATTCAAGGTGGTTTAAAAAAAACAAACTCCATTTATTTTTCCTCCAGGCCACATTTTAACATCACATACTATACAAGAATTGATGCTCTCATACTGTGGTGCTGGAGAAGACTCTTGAGAGTCCCTTGGACAGCAAAGGAGATCAAACCAGTCCATCCTAAAGGAAATCAGTCCTGAATATTCATTAGAAGGACCTATACTGAAGCTCAAGCTCCAGTACTTTGGCCACCTGATGTGAAGAACTGACTCATTGGAAAACACCCTGATGCTGAGAAAGACTGAAGCCAAGAGAAGGGGACAACAGAGGATGAGACAGCTGGATAGTATCAGTGACTCAATGGACATGAGTTTGAACAAACTCCAGGAGATACGACAGGGAAGGTTTTAAGCAAGAGTTGCAAGAGTACAGTGGAGTCTAGGGTCAGAGGTAGAGAGGGGAGATTCTACAGAATTCCAAGTCAGGGATAGGAGCATGAAGAAGCTGGGCCTTAATTTGAAAAAAAAAAAAAAACCAAAACACCTCTAAACTAGGACCTTGAACTGTATTATGGTGAACATCTGAATCACTAACCAAAACTGGGTTAGTGTGCACTTGATGTAAAATTGATTGTTAGTAGAATCTGAAATCTGATTTTTAGGTAAAGATGAACAATTTAACTGAATAGTCAGTGTATATAAGTCTTTTTTTCCTTCCTGTCTTCTCCCTCTGCCCCTCACCTCTCTATTTATAGCTTTATTCCAACCCAGGAATGATCATCCTTGGGAGCCTAGAGGTTTCACTGTGTGTGTATTCACACATGAACACATGTAGTCATCGAGCTAGGGTTAAAAAAAGAAAAAAATGGAGAGAGACTTCTCTGGCAATTTAGCGGTTAAGATTTTGCCTTCCAATGCAGTCAGTGTGGGTTCCATCCCTGGATGGGGAGCAAAGATCCCACATGCTTTGTGACCAAAACACCAAAACATAAGACAGAAACGTATTGTAACAGATTCAATAATGACTTTATTTATTTTTTTGTTTATGATAGTTTTTAAATTTTATTTTATTGTTGTTTCATTTTGTCTTATTTCATTTATTCTTTAAAAAATTATTGTCAAAGTCATCAGGTAATGTTTCCCAAGCATCATAACAGACACCTTAGTATCCCAGACCATTTTTTGAAGATTTTAGTTCAGTAGATTGGACCCAGGCCTAAGAACTTACATTTAGGCTTTTCACACAATTCTTAATATTAGCTAGCATTTGGAATCCATGTCATAGGCAAAAAAAAAAAACACAAAATGAAACAAACAAAAAAGCTCCCATTGTTATGTGGTGTTGTTTAAAAATTATTATCAAATACTTTTAAAATTACAGAATGATTTTGAAAATAATGCAAAGAACTTCCACATGTAGTTCACTGTATTTCTCAGTTCTCATTTTGCTACATTTGCTTTATCATTCTCTCTTCTGGTAGAAGGACATATTATTTTTTTCTGAACCATTTGAGCCAGTTGAAGATCTAATGGTCATTTAAAAATATTAACTTCAGTTCATTCCATATAAAATTTTCTTAAAGATTAGCTAAAAATGATCCATGTCAAAAAAGAAAAAAAATCTTTGTTAAAAAATCAGTGAAGATGACACATGGAAGAGATACTATCCAAGGGCAATAGTGGCTTATGTTATGCTATGTTCATTAACTTCAATTTACAGTTCCCAAGTCTTCCTTCGTTGACTCCATGATGTTAGGAATGTCACTGTTCTCTGGAACCATAATCTCATGACCCCATGGTGGAGAAAGCTTGGAAAGCTAACTGGTAGATCTCGAGCTCTACTTTCTAATGCAGCTCTTTGGTCTGGAGTGAGTTTTTGATGGGAAATAGCCTACATGTGCATAAATTATGTGGAACACTACTTCCTGCCCTCAGCCTTCTCCCTCTTGATTAAGGAAAATCACTGTTTTCTGGATTTTTTTTTTTTTTTTTGCCTGCAGGATATTTGGAAGGCATTCAGCCTGTTCATGGTGAGCATTCAGTTGATTGCTATTTGGGGGTGGGCTTGGAAAGTGAGAACATTGCTGTTGCCCTTTCTGTAGACAGTCAGAAACAAACAAACCAAGAAAATCTATAGGCTCCTAACAGATGGGTTTTAAAAAGTAGGTCATGTTTTGAGCCCACCAACTTTGATGACATCCCTGTAACAGAAACTGGATTCCTAAGTGTCAGGATAATACAAATGAGGTTCTAAAATGGTCTCTGGATCTGTTACAGCTTCCAAGTGCAGCTGGGAAAAAAGTTGTGGAGGAAAGTCTCTAAGGATTCAGGAAAATAAAAACCATGCTGGGAAGCCCTGCATGAACCCACTGCTCTGTCTCCCCCTCCCCCCACAGAAGAGATTAGGATTGACTGGGTCCTGAAGAAATTAAGATGATACGGAGATTTCAGGGAAAAAATTGTGTGTGTACTTGTACGCACTGGGAGGGGTGACAACCAATTTTCTCCTTTTCAGTGAGGAGCTTACTGAAACAAAGCATATGGAGGGTAAATAACTAGGCAAAGGGATTGTGGCTGCTTTGTTTTAAGATGGTTTGTTTCTGGCAACTGAAAAGCTAAAAAGATGAGGTGTGTGCCCTTTGAAAAAGGGATACATTCACTCTTCTTCCTGGTCTCTGATGTGTGTACCAGGGATCCCTCTTGATAACAAAATTATGTACAGATCAAGTCAATAAGCTTCAAGCTCAGAGGAAGAGGGTAATAGGTCTATGAGAACTCACGGGACTAAGATAAAGTGCCCTTGTGTATTTTCTACTCTATAGTCCTGGAGGGGAAATAAAATGCCTTCTTAGGTCCAAATATCTGTGGTTTCCCAGGCTTCATGCCTTATTGCTGAGTGAGAACAACAGTTGGAAACCAGAAGGCACATTTATACATCAACACGGTTTTGCCTCCAGTGGAATGAAGGACAAAGTGGCCTCCCCAGATTATGTCTTGTTGATTATTTGCCTGCTGTCCCCAAAGATAGTCCATCAGAAATCCATCTCAGAAGCTCAATTCCCTGACAATATTAAGCTAGAAATATTTTTTCATTATTTTTTTGTCTTGTCTAAAGAGTGTTTGCCCTCCATCTTGTCCTCAAGACCCATCTATGGCTGAGATGCATAAACAGGTCTTCTCTTACAGTTTATCATCTTCAATATACATGTTGACTGGTATAGAAATTCAACATCACAGACATTTAGTGGACATTGTCACATCTGATGCCTCTGTGTTGACTTTGTACTCTTATTTTCCAACATTAATATTTCAATAGAAAAGGTCCACATTTAAGAAGAACAGTTTTGTGTCCTCAATCTAGCCTTTCCTTTACAGTCAATCTGATGGGCATCAAGCATTTCACATTCACACTGGGTGAGGAAAGAAGAGGGCAAGACAATACAATATTGGCAATAACAATATTTGATAAAAAGCCTCTTTCCTCTTATATAAAACTATTGTGTGACAGGTCTCTATCTGGTGTGTGGAAGCTATTGTTCAATTGAATGGATATATATTGATTCACCTCTGAAAATCCTAAAATATACCTACAATTAGGTTAATGTCCATACTTAAATTGCAGACTGTAAAACTACTATTTATGTTAAAAATACTAGCAAGAGGAGGTTAGCAAGAAAATCACACACCTAGTATATAGATAGCTTTCAGGAAAATTCAAACTGTACATCTATCACATGTCTTGTGACTTTTTAAGAAAATAAAGAACTTAGACTGAAGTTGTGAGGATTGGATATCCAACTCTTTATGCATTGGGGGACACTGTATGCTGTTCACATGCAATTATTCAGGATGCATTCTGAAATAGCTCTGTGGGAAGAATAATAATGATATAAGACATTTGGTTTCATCCCAGCTTTCAACAGGGGATGCATATTTTGTTTTTAATTTTGTATGAATACCTTCAGCTTTCCTATTCTTATAAACAGAGAAGAGAAGACCCTGTAAGAGAGAAATTCAAGGAAAATTGATAGTCCATATAACTTAAATTCTCCTGAGATTTGACTTCTTTATGTGTCTTTAAAATGAACTCAGTTATCATGTTTTTCATCTGACATTCTTGGATAGTTCTTTGGGCTCTGGAGGTACAAAAAATATCACTTAGTTTCTGTATCACATTCTTGTGAAAGGGACCTAGAAACACGCATGTCTAGGTCTTTATGCTCCTAGCTTTAAGAACTTGCACAGGTTTCAGAATTCCTCTGAGTTTCTTTACATGTAAAAAGAGGATAATAATAGTGTCTATTTCACAGAGATTTTGTAGAGTTAAATCATCTCATATATGTAAAGCAGTTTGAACAGTGCCTGGAAAAAATCAGCATTAGGTAAACACAGCATCCCTAACTTAACTATTAACATATATTCTGACCAACAGAATTTCTATGATGGAGAAATTTGGATGTCATTAGACATGAAACATGACTATCAAGTTTTCTAGGCTATTTTTGACTAACTAGAGTTGGTCAGGGGGAAAAGTTGACATTAAACCAACTATACAGTATACAGTATGGAAATTATTATGTCTGAGACTATTGTATCTTCATTATAAAGGGATATCATTTGCATATCAGTTTTCATCTGGGTCTTTAAAATAAAGAGTATGCTTAAATATTGCCTAAGGTTCCTTAGATTTTCAACATAGGCAGCTCTCAAACACAGGAGGTGGAGCTATGCACTCAGGTAGCCATCTCTCTTACATATCCCATAGCAGATTTTCTTGGAGTCCAACAGGCATATTGTGAAAAAAACCTCCACAGATGAATCTGATTTTCTTGGAGTCCAAAAGGTATATTGTGAAAAAAACCTCCACAGATGAATCTGATAGGTCCTTTTCTCATCATCTCTCACCCCTCCCCCCAACTTTGGTTGAGAATCCCCAGAAAAGTGATATACCTATTAGATTTCACCAATCTGTCACCATTCATCACTTTACTCCACACTATATAACATCAAAATGAAACCTGTGTTTTCAAAAGAGAAAATCAATGAATCAAAAAATGTTCGGCCTGCTTCCCAAATGGGTTTGTATTTAAACATTCTGTCATGGTTGCTAACATTAGTACACAAGCTGAAATAACTTCAGTTTTTACTCCAAAATTTATTTGACCACCTTACTTATTTTTAAAAATGGTGATTAATAATAATGCTCAATGAGTTGGACATTTTGGTGTGGAAAGGATTACACATCTTTTAAGAAATACACTCAGACATGACCATGAGCCATACTTATCAAGATGCTGAAATCAAATAGAGAATCTTTGTAGCATCAGAAACATGAATCTGTCACTACAGGATGTAATAGACAATATTTGGAGAGTTCTATTTATTAGGTTCAGCTTTTAATTACTTTCAATAGAAAGCAGAGATTAAATGGGTCCATTCAGTAGCTCAACAAATCTATATGAATGAAGATTGACATTTAACTCAGTAAACATTTGTTAAGGAACATTCTTAGAAAAAATGACAGGCTCCCCTATTTCCTCCACTCAAAAAAAAAAAAATTCAGTTAAGAAAACTGGCAACAAATAAGTTAAAGGAAGATTTGACAAAGCAGTCAAAATACAGTAAATTCTGAACTTTAGAATTCAGTTTGATCTTTTGGGAATTAGACCAGTCACTGTTTGGTTTATCTCGCCAAGTTCCAATAGTTGCAAGTGTGTAGGTACTTTTATAATAAATAATTAGGTGAATTGTGACCCTTGGGATGGCAAATCTGGATGAAGTGGGAATCAACTTTTTCTCACTTGGATGCTCTCTTTTATAAGATCCATGAACATTACGGATGATCACAATTCTAAATTTCATGATCATCATTTTCACAATAGACCAAAGACCTTTTGGTGATATAAAGTGTGTTAGAAAAATTGAGAAGTGCAGAAGATGAAAATAGAAGGTCTTATACATGCACAATAGGAGTTTAAAATAATAGACTAGAGAGAATGGAGGAAAAGAAGTATATAACAAGTAGTAGTTGCAGATTTTCCAAAAGTAATAAAAATTATGACTACACATTTCCAAAGAGCACAACATAGCTCAAAGTGGATAAAAGGAAAGAAACCCATCCTAAACACATCAAAGTAAAACTTAGAACACCAAGACAAGAAGATACTTAAAGAAATCAGAGAAAACATTCAAATCACCTATTCAGGGATAACAATTAGAAAGATGGTAGTCTTCTCAACAGTAATTATGGAAGCCAGAAAACTGTGGAATGTTTTTACAATGCTGACAGAAAGCAACTACCAACCTATAATTTTTATTCCCCATTAAAAAAAAGCTATTCTTATAAATGAGAGCAATAAGTCTTTTACAGATAAAAGTGCAAGAAGAGTTACTACCAAGGATCCTACTTGAAAGGAACTCATAGAGGATATACTCTAAGAAAAGATAGTGATCTCAGAAGGATAGGCTGAGATTTAAGAAGGAATGGTGAGAATAAAAAATGATAAACAAACAGGTACATATAAACATTGTATAAAATAAAATAACTGTGATTTATGGTGCTGCAAAAAAGATAAGGGGCTTCCTCAATGGCTCAGTGGTAAAGAATCCACCTGCAACTCAGGAGCCACAGGAGCCACAGTTTCAATCCCTGGGTTGGAAGTTCCCCTGGAGACATGACAACCCACTCCAGTATTTTTGCTTGGAGAATCCCATGGACAGAGGAGCATGGCAGACTACAGTCCATAGGGTCACAGATTTGGACAAAACCAAAGTGACTTAACACACACATGAACACAAAAAAGATAAGAAAAATACTGGACCACAGTAGTTCATAAGTTCAGTGGGGGAAGATTAGTTGTTTTAAAATTTTGTGTTATTCAGAAGGAATTCAAGATATTTAATTTTAGATTTTGTTAAAAATCTAAAAAAAAATAGTAAAATTTTTCTTATCATAACCACTAAAAGAAAGAAATAGTGGTGAGCTGGTAAGTGTACAATAATTTTCTCTCTGAAAATGACACCCTGATTTGTGGCATTTGCCATTTTCTGTGATGTAAATACTCCTGCCATGGCCAATTTCAAGCTACCAACATTAAGTCATTGAACTAGAAGTTGGACAGATGTGTGTACAGTTGACTTTCATGCGCTGGTATGAGCCCATTCCAGCACATCAATGAATAGAGTATATATTAATAAATACCAAAGCATTAGAGAGAGAAATGTGGGGGAAAAACTTCAAACAGTCAAAAGAAGGAAAAAAGAAACAAAAATTGGGCAATTGAAACCAAAGTAAGATGATAGAAACACATTCTAATTATCAATGATGACTATAAATGTAAATGGGCTGAAGAATTGAGCTACATGTTATCTATAAAAGATACACCCAGAGTGGAAAAAAAAATCAGAAAGAATACTTAGAAAGACAGGCTACTAAATGGGATAAAAGCAAAACCATGAGAGTATTGTGTCCTGGAAGCCAAGTTAATAAAGTGTTTTAAATTCCACATATGATATTTGTCTTTAGCTTACTTCACTTAGTATCATAATCTCTAGGTCCATCCATGCTGCTGAAAATGACAGTATTTCTTTTTTGTGGCTGAGTAAGAAAAAAAACTTATGTTTATCTAAGGGGAAAGGCAGGTACTTAATCCCAAATTAGGATCTTGGGGTTAACATATCCATCAGTTCAGTTCAGTTCAGTTCAGTTGCTCAGTCGTGTCTGACTCTTTGCGACCCCATGAATCGCAGCACGCCAGGCCTCCCTGTCCATCACCAACTCCCGGAGTTCACTCAGACTCACGTCCATCAAGTCCATGATGCCATCCAGCCATCTCATCCTGGATCATCCCCTTCTCCTCCTTCCCCCAATCCCTCCTAGCATCACAGTCTTTTCCAATGAGTCAACTCTTCACATGAGGTGGCCAAAGTACTGGAGTTTCAGCTTTAGCATCATTCCTTCCAAAGAACACCCAGGGTTGATCTCCTTCAGAATGGACTGGTTGGATCTCCTTGCAGTCCAAGGGACCCTCAAGAGTCTTCTCCAACACCACAGTTCAAAAGCATCAATTCTTTGGTGCTCAGCCTTCTCCACAGTCCAACTCTCACATCCATACATGACCTCAGGAAAAACCATAGCCTTGACTAGAAGGACCTTAGTCGGCAAAGTAATGTCTCTGCTTTTGAATATACTATCTAGGTTGGTCATAACTTTTCTTCCAAGGAGTAAGCGTCTTTTAATTTCATGGCCGCAGTCACCATCTGCAGTGATTTTGGAGCCCCCCAAAATAAAGTCTGACACTGTCTCTACTGTTTCCCCATCTATTTCCCATGAAGTGATGGGACCAGATGCCATGATCTTCGTTTTCTGAATGTTGAGCTTTAAGCCAACTTTTTCACTCTCCTCTTTCACTTTCATCAAGAGGCTTTTTAGCTCCTCTTCACTTTCTGCCCTAAGGGTGGTGTCATCTGCATATCTGAGGTTATTGATATTTCTCCTGGCAATCTTGATTCCAGCTTGTGTTTCTTCCAGTCCAGCGTTTCTCATGATGTACTCTGCAAAGAAGTTAAATAAGCAGGGTGACAATATACAGCCCTGACATACTCCTTTTCCTATTTGGAAGCAATCTGTTGTTCCATGTCCAGTTCTAACTGTTGCTTCCTGACCTGCATACAGATTTCTCAGGAGGCAGGTCAGGTGGTCTGATATTCCCATCTATTTCAGAATTTTCCACAGTTTATTGTGATCCACACCATCAAAGGCTTTGGCATAGTCAATAAAGCAGAAATAGATATTTTTCTGGAACTCTCTTGCTTTTTCCATGATCCACCGGATGTTGGCAATTTGATCTCTGGTTCTTCTGCCTTTTCTAAAACCAGCTTGAACATCAGGGAGTTCACGGTTTACGTATTGCTGAAGTCTGGCTTGGAGAATTTTGAGCATTACTTTGCTAGCATGTGAGATGAGTGCAATTGTGTGGTAGTACTATATATAAAATAGATAACCAACAAGGCCCTGCTGTATAGCACAGGGAACTATACTCAATATTTTGTAATAACCTATAGGGGAAAAAATCTGAAAGAAAATATACATGTATGTATAACTGAATCACTTTCCTGTACACCTGTCACAGATACAACATTGTATATCAAGTATACTTCAATTAAAAATTTAAAAATAAAGTGTTCTAAGGAGAAGTGATCATGTTACCAGAGGCCAATAGTAGTCATAAAAAATCCATGATTATTTCAAGCCTATCTATGTTAGGTTGGTACAATATAGCTGGGCCAAGCTACTGATATAGAGGATCCCCACAGGCTAGCAAAGTCACACTGAATACCAACAAATACCTGCTGAGTGTCTGCTCTTTGCTGGGCACAGTGTACAAGTATAAAGAAAGAAGCGTTGAATAAATTAGGCATATTTAACACTTTTGTAGGCTTATGCTCTTGCTTCGGATGTGTTTAAGTCATAAGACCATGTAACTTTCTTCTATGAACAACTCTGTCCTCATTGTGGTGGTGTGTTTCCCAAGAAATATTCCTGGTGATTATCAGTCTACAACAGTTTGTGTGTGGCAACTCACTTTCTCCTGTGAATCTAGTGAACACAGCACCAAGGCATCCAGAATGTTCCTCTGGAAACTGAAGCCACCAATGTTGAATGCCATGGGTTTGTGCTGTTTCATTTTACTGTAGTCAGTCACATTGTACTTCATTGTTGGCTAGGTGAATAGGTCCTGTACTAGGTGAGATCAAAACACAAACGCACACGCATATCAATACATAAGCACACACTTCAGTGATTTCAATGTACATACAAATAGGTTCCTATTGAGGACTGAAGTGTACTAAGGTCTGGATCAGCCCATAATACAGGCTGATTAAAATGGTACCTGGATGTTTCATCTAATTCCAGAAAACTGAAAGTGAAGTCACTCAGTCATGTCCAACTCTTTGCGACCCCATGGACTGTAGCCTACCAGGCTCCTCTTGTCCATGGGATTTTCCAGGCAAGAGTGCTGGAATGGATTGCCATTTCCTTCTCCAGGGGATCTTCCCGATCCAGGAATCGAACCCAGGTCTCGCACATTGCAGGCACACTCTTTACTGTCTGAGCCACCAGGGAAGCCCAATTCCAGAAAGCTAGAGTTAAAAAAAAAAAAGCTTAAGAGATCAAACCCAGTGTTTATTAAGATTTTTAAAGAATGTAATATACCCAAAACTGGTGCTCTGTGACAACCTAGAGGGGTGGGATGGGGAGAGAGGTGAGAGGAGGGTTCTCGAGGGATGGGACGCATGTATACCTATGGCTGATTCGTGTTGATGTATGGCAGAAACCATCACAATACTGTAATTATCCTCTAATTAAAAAAAGGAAATAAAAGAGAATGTAATACACAGTGACACACATGCAAACAAATAACTAAAACAAAAGTCTAATGAGACAATATATGGCACAGTGTATTTTTATCTTATTCTTTCCTATCGTATCTTTTTATATCTTTCTAAAAATTGGCTGCTGCAATGCATAAATTGATTTCATGTCCCACTAATGGCTACAACTCACAGTTTGAACTATTTTAGATCAACTGCTCTGTTTATTAGGAGATAACACTGATGCTCAGAGACACCAAAAGAGTTGTTCAAAGTCACAGTTATTCCAGAGCTGGGGCCAGAGCTCACCTCTCCTGGTCCAGAGGGTTATGTTCACTTAGGACGATTTGTGCCTCACTTTGGATCCCTTGAAACAGAAATAAGTGTAAGGACATGTACACTTACAACTCCGCTTTGTGTTCTCTCTTCTGCCTCCCCTGGAAAATGTCAGAGAATGTTGGGCTTTTCCGATGAATGCACGTAGTTCCTGGTTAGACTCCCTGCTCCAGGAATGCAGGGTCATGAAGACAAAGCTGCGTGTTTCCTAAGCTAAATCACTTGGTCTCAAGGCGAACCAAACTGTAGCACAGAATATGAGGTGCGTTGGCCCTTGCCCTTCATTTATCTTCCTTTAATCAAACAGACAGAACATTTTCATTGGAAAGAAGAGGTTGTTATCCTTGGCTTGCTTGTGTCTCCGGCAGTATTTTTCTTAGGAATGTGTTAATAGCTGCAAAAATTTTAACACGTCTTCAAGTGCCGCTCATGTTAGGAGATTCTCCTCAGTTGTGGGAAAAGTGGTTGTCGGTTTGCCTGGTGTTTAAGCAAAATCAAAGTGTTTCTGACAGGTAGATTATGCTCTTACTTCAAATGCCCTGTCTTTACCGAATATGCGGCTGGAAGCCTCAGAGGAGAGACATTTTTCTTGCCAACTCTGATTCCTTCAGTCCTCATTCCTCCTCAGGCAGCTGGGTCTAAATATTGGTTAACTCCAGGGCCAGTGGAAGAACAGATTTGGGGGTTTCCAATTTCAAGATTATATTTTGTTTGGCCCTTTTGTGGAGAGAAACTTTGCTGCGCTGATCAAACTCCTTTACTTTTACATTTTGTTTGAAACAACAAGAACATTTAAGTAACAAATAGGAAGTGTATTATGTAGAAGGCAGTTCTAGAGGAAGTTGAGAACCAAATTTACAAAAAGTCCTAAAAAGTCCTATTGAGGTTTTCATTACTTCTTCAAAATATATTTATTTAGTAGAATCGAAAGTTAGGGTGAGTGAATCCTGGGTTCATTCAAGGTTACAAATTCCTGTGTATTCCACTGAAAGAAGGATCTTCCTCTGTGGATATAACATAAAACAACTGGTCTTCTGTGCCCATACACTACTTCTCTACTCATATTGCCTCAGCTAAGAATCCTTTAGGGTAAATGCATAAATGCTTCCAAATGGATTTTTTAACATTTTCTGTGGGTCAGCTGGACAGCTTTTCTCATTTGGATAGCTTAACTAGTCTCAGCTCAACTCACTGCTGCCTCTGAAGTCAGCCGCTAGGTCCAGGAGAATCACCTGCATTTCTGTGACGCTTGGCTGTCTGTTGGTTGAGGTAACAGGTGGTGATTAGATCATGTTTTCTTCATGATCCATCAGGCTAGCTTAGGCTTCTTCTTACGGGTTCTAAGAGCAAACGTGCAGGCATGATCAGTCATGGCTGACTCTTTGCAACATCATGGACTAGAATCCACCAGGCTCCTCTGTCCATGGAATTTCCCAGGCAAGAATACTTAAATGGGTTACCATGCTCTCCTCCAGAGGATCTTCCCAACCGAGGAATTCAACCCACATCTCTTGTGTTTCCTGCATTGCAGGTGGATTCTTTACCTTTGAACCACCAGTGAAACCCTCTATGAGCAAGAAAAAAAGGCACACCCCTTTCTGGAGTGCTTTCCAAGGTCCTATTTACATCACAATTGCTATTATATTTAGACTGTCAACAATAGGAAACTACACAATGAAAAGAATAGATCCCAAGGTAGCAAATCCCAAGCAGTCAATATTAGCACTTCATCATTCTTTCGCATGTGAGCTCCTTCTTTCCTTTTGTCCAAACTGGTATTCTCTTTATTGTTTGTAGTCTTAAGCTCTTGTTCCTTTTTTTTAACCCCTGCCTCTCATTTCCTCTTTAACGTCACTACATTCTACTTCCTGTCTCTTGATCTTCCTTCTTCTTTTTCGTCCACTGGTAAGACTCATCACTTTTACCCAGAGACCTATTTTCAGCTCCAAGAAGGTAGTTTGCAGAGTTAAAATGTTGGCTGAGTACTGAGGTAACTAAAAATGGGGTCCCTGGCTGCTCGCCACTCAAAAGTCATTAAAGAGGCTAGGTTGGTGAGAGGGAAAGTTTATTTAATTTTGGATGCCAGCAATGAGGTGGGAGAAGATGGCTGGGAGGGAAGACGTCTGTCCAAAGGCCTACTCCCTCCCACTGACAACCAATGGGCTAGAGCTTTTTGTAGGTGGAGGGTGGGGGCTACATGGAGAAACAGCACAGTCATCTTCAAACTGGTCATTGGTGGTGTGACCAGTGTCATTTTGGTTAAGTACAGTTAATCTTCAGTTTCATAGTTGGTTTGTTTCCATTTCTTTTGGAATTATGGCAGTTATGTTAGGGCTACAATCTGGTCATCAAGCAGTTATTTTTTTCCACCTGGTAGGGTTTCAGTAGCTACAAAATAGTTCACAGAATGTGGCTCAGAATATTCTCTATAGCCCTTAAGAAGGAACTAAAGGCGTTAGAACTATGCTTAATGACTAAATGATTCTAGCTTAGTCTTGGAGTGTTTTCTTTTGTTTCTGCATTTTGTCACTTTTTTGATGAATCTTACTCTTTGGCTAATGTTTTTCCACAGACAAAAGGAAGGTGGAGGACATGGAGAGCAAGGACCATAGGATCCATCTGCATTTCACTGAGGTCCCTGGAGCATGTGTACATGGAGATTTATTTGTCTCTTAAAGTGGGATCACTTAGCCCAGAGAGGAGGACAATTCGGCAAAGCCATTCTTCTCCTTAATTCCTTGGTGAGGGGAGTTTCTCTATGTTGTTCCCTGTTCTGATGCCAACACACTTTCCTAATAACATCCCCTCTCTATTCTCCTTCTATAAAGGTGGACAGGGAATAGGATGGAATGAATGAAATCCTTCCCCTGAGCAAACTTCTCCCACTGACCTAAGAGTTCAAGTTTTACATACCTTTTGGAAGTCAAGCAAACTATTACCTAGAAAGTGTGCTTCCGAGGGCAGTCCTGGATGGAAGTGAGGGTTCGTAAGCTCAGCAAGAATAAAATGTAGCTATTGTGAACAGTGCTGCAGTGAACATTGCAGTACAAGTGTCTTTTTCAATGACTGTTTCTTCAGGGTATATGCTTGGTAGTGTGATTGCTGGGTTGTATGGTAGTTTTGTTCCTAGTTTTTTAAGGAATCTCCATACTGTTCTCCATAGAAGTTGTATCAGTCTTAATGAGGTGGATGAACCTAGAGCCTAGTATGCAGAGTGAAGTAAGTCAGAAAGAGAAAGACAAATATTGTGTATTAACGCATATATGTGGAATCTAGAAAGATCCTACACGCAGGGCAGCAAAGGAGACACAGATATAAACAGACTTTTGGACACAATGGGAGAAGGAAAGGGTGGGATGATTTGAGTGAACAACATTGAAACTTGTACATTATCATATGTGAAATAGACAGCCAGTGGGAGTTTGATGCAGGGAACCCAAAATTGGTGCTCTGTGACAACCTGGAGGATTGGGTGGTAGGGAGGTTCAGGAGGAAGGGGTAACATATATGCCTATGGTGAATTCATGGTGATGTATGGAAGAGACCATCACAATATTATAATTATCCTCCAATTAAAATATATTTAAAAAGAATAAAATTTAGACTTTTGGCTACTAGGCAGTAAGCTCTTTGAGCTTAATTTTCTTCTTTCTTGTATCCCCAAAACTGATGAAGTGATAGTACCTGGTAAATTAATGTTTGAATGAAAAATGAAAACCTCCGAATGAATTGATACAGATAATGGATGGGTTTGTCTGGAGCTGTTCAAAGAGATGGCTTAGAAAGTGGATTTCTGGCGTGGTCATTTTACCATCTTAGCTAAGAGGCAGGTCACATTTAGACATGCACAGGACCAGAAATGGGTCTAAAGACCAGAGTTCAAGACCAGAGTTGGGTCTAAAGAGAGAAAAACATCTCTGAATCAAGTGTTTGCATCAGGTATTTGTACGGGACTTCCCCGGTGGACAAGTGGCTAAGAATCTACCAGCCAATGCAGGGGGCATGGGTTCGATTCCTACTCCAGAAAGATTCCACATGCCACAGGGCAGCTTAGCCAGTATGCTGCAACTACTGAGCCTGCATGCTGCAGCTACTGAAGTCAATGTGCTCTAGAGCCCATGCTCTGTAACAAGAGGAGCCACCAGAATGAGAAGCCTGCCCACCGTAACTAGAGAGTAGCCCCTGCTCACCACAACTAGAGAAAACCCACATATAGCAACACAGACCCAGCACAACAAAAACGAATAAAAATTAAAATAAAAAAGAGTTGAAATGTATGGGTTCTTGGCTCATTCTGTATCCCTGAGTGATACAGAAATAAACAAAAGAAAATGGGTATTTTTAAGCCTTTCATGCATCTACTAGTTCCCTTGCAAACCGGCTCCAGAGCCTATTACAGCAAGTTCTGTGGCCTTGGGCAGGCTAGGAAATAGTTTTAATTTGCTCAGTGCCCTAAATTATAGACTATGTATTTGCAATTGTTTTGAACTAGTCAGCAAAGACATAGTTTTCAACAGGTTTTAAAGAGGCATTTCAGCTCACAGGTTAGAGTGTTTTAGATTATGTTTTTGAAAAACAGAGCAAATTTAAATTCTTTTCCCTTGAGGAGTGGGAAAATTGAGCAGTATCCAATAAAAATGATATCCTGAAGTCATCCTGAATTAAATTGTTCATTGGGGCACACAATTGTTTTTCTTTTACTTTTTTTTCAACTATCAGTTGCAACAGGTACTCAAATAATCAGGGTTAGACAAGTCATCTTTGTGAGATGTATTTTGGGCTGAATTTGTCTCACAGGAACTGGAATCCTGTTGTAAGACACATGGTTCTAATTAAAGTGCTGATAGATATGCAACCAGGGTAAAGACTCATTAGATTATAGCACTTTAAATTCAATAACTGAGTGCTATATGCTGGTACATCACAGTTGTATTTAAACTCTTTTCTAGCCAGTATATGATGTGCTTTTAAACTTTTAAAAACTTTGTTGCCACTGACATTCACCATTATGTCTAGTATCTCACCTTTCTTAGTATCTAAGTGCTTGTTGAACGTAGGAACGGACATCCTGGTTTCTTTTATATACTGGAGAGGTTTGTGCCACTGAAAACTATTCCTGCAATTCCAGGCATTTCCACCAGGTGGACAAAGGAGGCACTGCAGTTTTGGCAGCTAAGAAGGGAAATAACATAAAAATATGAGCCCTGTTATTTTTTAGAAAAATTACACTACTTGTTTCTATGTTCTAACAAATTAAATATGTGGCTAAGAGGTTAAATAAACACTAAGGAGGTGTATAATAAGATTTTTTTTTAAATACAGTATGTATGCCTACATACATAGTATGTACGCAAAATTCTTACTCAATTTGAACAATAACCAGGAACTTTTTTCCGGTTTCCTCCTTTTATTCTAAACAATATTCTAAACTTTTAAAACTCTGTTAAAATTGATAGCTTTCATTTGTTAAGCCTGGGAACTATGTCTTCTAAATATAAAGAGGAAAAAAATCTCTGCATAAACAGGATAGTTTCCATATATAATTCCCAGAGGAATTTCACTAAAGAATATTAGTAGAGCCTCTAGAATTATCTATTTCATGTTTGGTTGTAGATTATCCAAATTAGTTTTGGATAGATTAAATGAGATTGTTTTACTTCCTAGTTTGTTTCATCAGCCTTTAGCTCATAATATTCATTTCCCAGGTGGTTCAGTGGTAAAGAATCTGCCTGTCAATTCAGGAGATGCAGGATTCAAGGGTTTGATCCCTGGGTCAGGAAGATCCCTTGGAGGAGAAAATGGCAACCCACTCCAATATTCTTACCTGGGAAATCCCACGGACAGAGGAGCCCAGTGAACTACAGTCCATAGGGCCACAAAAAGTTGGACATGACTAAGCATGAGCATTAGCCAAAATACTATTCTCTACTATGATATGTCAATAAAGAAGCTCTTCCTGTGGATCCCAGGTTTGACTAAGTCATGATATCTCTCAGCCTTAACTTTTTAATTATTTTGTTTAATGTAAGTGCCCACAATGTTTCAGGTAGAGCATTAGGTTCTGGGATGCTATAAAGAACAATATTGCATAGAAACCTGGAATGTTAGGTCCAAGAATCAAGGTAAATTGGAAGTGGTCAAATGGGAGATGGCAAGAGTGAACACTGATATTTTAGGAATCAATGAACTAAAATGGACTGGAATGTGCAGATTTAATTCAGATGACCATTATAGCTGCAACTGTGGGCAAGAATCCCTTAGAAGAAATGGAGTAGCCATCGTAGTCAACAAAAGAGTCCAAAATGCAGTACTTGGGTGCAATCTCAAAAATGACATAGTGATCTCTGCTCTGTTTGTTTCCAAGGCAAACCATTCAATATCACAGTAATCCAACTCTATACCCCAACAACTAATGCCAAAGAAGCTGAAGTTGTATGATTCCATGATGACCTAAAAGACCTTCTAAACTAACACCAAAATATATATATATATATATATATATATATATATATATATATATATGTCCTTTTTATCATAGGAGACTGGAATGCAAAAGTAGGAAATCAAGTGATATCTATAGTAATAGGAAAGATCAGCCTTGGAGTACAAAATGAAGCAGGGCAAAGGCTAACAGAGTTTTCTCAAGAGAATGCACTGGTCAGCGCAAACACTCTCTTCCAACAACACAAGAGAAGACTCTACACATGGACATCACCAGATGGCCAGTCCTGAAATCAGATTGATTATATTCTCTGCAGCCAAAGATGGAGAAGCTCTATACAGTCAGCAAACACAAGACTGGGAGATGACTGTGGCTCAGATCATGAACTCCTTATTGCCAAATTCAGACTTAAATTGAAGAAAGTAGGGGAAACCACTGGACCATTCGGGTATGACCTAAATCAAACCCTTTATGATTATACAGTGGAAGTGACAAACATATTCAAGGGATTAGATCTGATAGAGTGCCTCAAGAACCATGGATGGAGGTTAGTGACATTGTACAGGAGACAGGGATCAAGATCCTCCCCAAGGAAAAGAAATGCAAAAAGGCAAAATGGTTGTCTGAGGAGGCCTTACAAATAGCTGAGAAAAGAGAAGCCAAAGGCAAAAGAGAAAAGGGTGGATATACCCATCTGAATGCAAAGTTCCAAAGAACAGCAAGGAGAGTTAAGAAAGCCTTCCTAAGTGATCAATGTAAAGAAATAGAGGAAAACAATAGAATGGGAAAGACTAGAAATCTCTTCAAAAAAATCAGAGATACCAAGGGAACATTTCATTTAAAGATGGGCACAATAAAGGTCAGAAATGGCATAGATTAACAGAAGCAGAAGATATTAAGAAGAGGTGGCAAGAATACCCAGAACTATATGAAAAGGATCTTCATGACCCAGATAACCACGATGGTGTGATCATTCAACTAGAGTCAGACATCTTGGAGTCTGAAGGCAAGTGGACATCAGGAAGCATCACTATGAACAAAGCTAGTGGAGGTGATAGAATTCCAATTGAGCTATTTCAGATACTAAAAGATGATGCTGTGAAAGTGCTGAACTCAGTATGCCAGCAAATATGGAAAACTCAGCAGTGGCCACAGGACTGGAAAAGGTCAGTTTTCATTCCAATCCCAAAGAAAGGCAATGCCAAAGAATGCTCAAACTATCACACAATTGCACTCATCTCACATGCTAGCAAAGTAATGCTCAAAATTCTCCAAGTCAGGCTTCAACAATTTGTGAACCAGGGACTTCCAGACATTCAAGTTGGATTTAGAAAAGGCAGAGGAACCAGAGGTCAAATTGCCAACATTTGTTGGATCATGGAAAAAGCAAGAGAATTCCAGAAAAACATCTACTTCTGCTTTATTGACTATGCCAAAGCCTTTGACTGTGTGGATCACAACAAACTGTGGAAAATTCTGAAAGAGATGGGAATACCAGAGCACCTTACATGCCTCCTGAAAAATCTGTAAGCAGATTAAGAAGCAAGAGTTAGAACTGTACATGGAACAATGGACTGGTTCCCAACTGAGAAAGGAATATGTCAAGGCTGCACATTGTCACCCTGTTTATTTAACTTATATGCAGAGTACAATATGCAATATGCCAGGCTGGATGAAGCACAAGCTGGAACCAAGATTGCCAGGAGAAATAGCAATAACCTCAGATATGCAGATGACAGACCTCCATTATGGCAGAAAGTGAAGAGGAACTGAAGACCCTCTTGATGAAAGTATAAAAGGAGAGTGAAAAAGTTGGGTTGAAACTCATTCAAGAAACTAAGATCATGGCATCCAGTCCCATCACTTCATGGCAAATAGATGGGGAAACAATGGAAACAGTGACAGACTTTATTTTGGGGGGCTCCAAAATCACTGCAGATGGTGACTGCAGCCATGAAATTAAAAAATGCTTGCCCCTTGGAAGAAAAGCTATGACCAACCTAAAGAGCATATTAAGAAGAAGGTACATTACTTTGCCAACAAAGGTCTCTCTAGTCAAAGCTATGGTTTTTCCAATAGTCATGTATGTATGTGAGCGTTGGACCATAAAGAAATCTGAGTGCTGAAGAAGTGATGCTGTTGAACTGTGGTGCTGGAGAAGACTCTTCAGAGTCCCTTGGACTGCAAGGAGATCACAGTTAATTTTAAAGGAAATCAGTCCTGAATATTCATTGGAAGGACTAATGCTGAAACTGCAACTCCAATACTTTGGCCAGCTGATGCAAAGAACTGACTCCTTAGAAAAGACCCTGATGCTGGGAAAGATTGAAGGCGGAAGGAGAAAGGGATGACAGAGGATGAGATGGTTGGAGGGCATCACTGACTCAATGGACATAAGTTTGAGCAAGCTCCAGGAGTTATTAGTGATGGACAGGGAAGCCTGGTGTGCTGCAGTCCATGGTGTCGCAAAGAGTGGGACATGACTGAGCGACTGTACTGAACTGAGAAATCGTATTAAGTTGCATGGTACTTTTAATGAATCCAGAGAGAGGGGATATCGGTATATATATATATATATATATATATATATATATATATATATATATTATATGCTCATTTAAAAAATGAAACAGCCTTAGAGCAATGAGGTGACCTACCTCAGATCAGGTCATAAGCTCTACAGTTGAATTAAACATTATACATTTTGTTAAATTGCTTTAAGCTTTTGAAAACTCCAGTGAATGACAAGTGTGTGTATTGTACATTCACTTTAAAGATGAAACTGAACTTGTGACAGATGATATCCTCTTCTCCAGGTCACACTGTTTGAAGTGGTGCCATTGGGTTCAAGCCTAGGTGTTTCAACTCCTAGATTCATGCTTTTTCATTCTCTAAGCTTTGAAGACTCTCTAGTGCATTCTATTCATCTTTTTGGCTCATTAAAACATCCATTCTTATTTATGTCCATGTAGTTTGTTGAGTTGACAGCAATCCTTCCAGGTTCCCTCTTTCAAAAACAGACTGGATGTTGACTATGCTCATTGGGTCTTGAGTTTGCAGCCTGTGAAGTGGATACAATAGTTCTGTCACACTAATCAGGTTCATATAGTAAAAATCAATCACAGTTCTTCATGTTTCAAATGTTAAGAGCATATTTAGAGCACCTGCTTTGTGACCTCTGAGTTAAGTGCATTAAGAGGATGCAAAATAAATAATAAGGCTGGTCCTTTGTTTCCAGTTGCACAGAAGAAGAGTCTACAGTCCATGGAGTCACAAAAAGTTGGACACGACTAAAGTGAAATAGGTTATGTGAAAATATTATGCCCTGGGGGCTCAGATGGTAAAGCGTCTGTCTACAATGCGGGAGACCCGGGTTCAATCCCTGGGTTGGGAAGATCCCCTGGAGAAGGAAATGGCAACCCATTCCAGTAGTATTGCCTGGAAAATCCCATGGACAGAGGAGCCTGGTAGGCTGCAGTCCATGGGGTCACAAAGAGTTGGACACAACTGAGCGACTTCACTCACTCAATATAATATAAGGAACTTGAGTGTACATGGATTTGGGTACTTGTGGGCAGTCCTGGAGTCAATTCCAGTGGATACCAAGGGACTACTGTATTTGGAGAACACATCTTTGGATCAAATATTTTCTCAGTGGAAAATGATATAAAAAGGTAACATGGATTTTAGGAGAGACAGACCTGGCTTCTGATCTTATTCAACTGTATGTATGATCTGAGTGTCCCAAGGCAAGTTGTTCAACCTCCAATAATCCTGGGATAATAATACATACTGGAAAGGATACTGCTGCTGCTGTTAAGTCACTTCAGTTGTGTCCGACTCTGTGCGACCCCAGAGACGGCAGTCCACCAGGTTCCCCCGTCCCTGGGATTCTCCAGGCAAGAACACTGGAGTGGGTTGCCATTTCCTTCTCCAATGCATGAAAGTGAAAAGTGAAAGTGAAGTCGTTCAGTCGTGTCCGACTCCTAGCAACCCCATGGACTGCAGCCTACCAGGCTCCTCCATCCATGGGATTTTCCAGACAAGAGTACTGGAGTGGGTTGCCGTTGCCTTCTCCAGCTGAAAAGGATATTTTTAGGTTAAGTGGAAAGAGTTTGACAAATGGCTGATGTTAAAATGGAGGCAAACATTGAAGATATTGTGGGTTCAGTTCCAGAGTACCTCGATAAAGTGAATATTGAAATAAAGAGAGTCACAATTTTTTACAGCTTTCCATTACATATAAAAATCCTTTTTATAATATACTATAGTCTATCAGGTGTGTAATAGCATTATATTTTTAAAAATGTACATGTCTTAATTAAAAAACACTTGCTGCTAAAAAGTGCTAACCATCATTTGAGTCTTCATCAAGCCATAATCTTTGCAATATTAACATCAAAGATTACTGACCATAGATCACCATAATGAATATAATAATAATGGAAAAGTTTGAAATATTGTGATACCAACACATGACACAGAGACAAAAATCAAGTGCATACTGTCAGAAAAATGGTGCCAAATAGACTTGCTCAACACAGAGTTGCTACAAATCTTTGATTTGTAAGGAGTGCAGTATCTGCAGAGCACAATAAAGTGAAGTGCAATAAATGAAGCATGTCTGTATTATGCTGAATTAATCTAATTCCTTTAAAATTATTCATGTTTATATATTTGTTGAATTTTTTAAAATTACATTTTATTTCTTTAAGATGTATGGTCATTAAATCTAGATTGTAAACATATTTCTAAATAATAGTTCTTGGGAAATTAGTAGTTGGAATTAGCATATTAATTTTCTAGGAATTAATGGGTATTTCTGAAATAGTGAAACTCAATTTATTCTAAAATATAGATATTTTAAAACTATTGCCTATGCTATTAGTTTGCTTAGCAAACCTTCTCTCCATATATTTGCAGTGATAATTCTCAGCCTTGTCTTTTCCAAATAATTGCTGATGAGGATGCAATAAATCATTGAGCTTTTACTACTTTGCTGAATTGAACTGTCCACATGGGGCCAATTTTTTCACTTACTGTAGAAACTGATGGTTCTTCCTTGGCAGAGGAGTTATTAAAGATATATATGAGACCATTGTTGGAGATCATTTCTACCCGATGCCAGAAATCTTGATTAGTTTTTCTCCATCTCAGTTTGCTTACTCCCCCCGCACCCCCTCAGACTCCCTCTCCTATCAATTGACTGACTGCTTTGGTGTAAATAAAATGATGACACAGGTCTAGGGGAAAAATATATGGATACAAAGTGGGGAGAGGGAAGTGGGAAGAATCAGGAGATTGAGACTAACACATACACGATTGATACTACATATAAAATAGATAACTAATGAGAATATACTGTGTAGCTCAGAGAACTATGCCCCGTGCACTGTGGTTACCTTAATGAGAAGAAATACCATAAGGGCAGGGATATATGTTTATGTATGGCTGATTCATTTTGCTGTACAGTAGAGACTAATACGGAGAAGGCAATGGCACTCCACTCCAGTGCTCTTGCCTGGAAAAATCCCATGGATGGAGGAGCCTGGTGGGCTGCAGTCCATGGGGTCGCTAGGAGTCGGACACGACTGAACGACTTCACTTTCACTTTTCACTTTCGTGCATTGGAGAAGGAAATGGCAACCCACTCCAGTGTTCTTGCCTGGAGAATCCCAGGGACGGGGGAGCCTGGTGGGCTGCCGTCTCTGGGGATCTCACAGAGTCAGACACGACTGAAGCGACTTAGCAGCAGCAGCAGCAGCAGAGACTAATACAACATTGTAAAGCAACTATACTCCAATAAAAATTAAAGTGAATGAATAAATAAAACGATGATACTGATAATAAAAGCGTGCTCCTCCTATGAGCCAGATCTTATTTAAATAGAGTTTTACATACATCATTTCATTTAATTACCAAAAAACTCTATGCAGCAGATACTGCTAGTGTCCCCATCCTCCAGAAGAAATAAGTGAGGCATCAGAAGATGCCTAATTTATCCAAGGCCAGATAATTTGTGTCATTGTCTAGGTTTATAACAGTGAAAGTGAAAGAAAGTGTTAGTCACTCAGTCATGTTTGACTCTTTGCGACCCCATGGACTGTAGCCTGCCAGGCTCCTCTGTCCCTGGAACTCTCCAGGAAAAAATATTGGAGTTTGTTGCCATTTCTTTCTCCAGTGTATCTTGCCGATCCAGGGATCTAACCCAGGTCTCCTGCATTATAAGCAGATTCTTTACCATCTAAGCCAGCAGAGAAGTCCATAATAAGAGTAACTAACATTTATTAGGGGTTTCTCAGGTGCCACTAGTGGTAAAGAACCTGCCTGCCAATGCAGGAGGCCCCAGAGACGACAAGAGTTCAATCCCTGGGTCAGGAAGATCCCTTGGAGGAGGAAATGGCAACATACTCCAGTATTCTTGCCTGGGAAATCTCATGGACAAAGGAGCCTGGCAGGCAACACTTAATGTTGAGAGTTTACTACATGCCAGGTGTAGTTAGCATAGGGAACCAAGTGTGTTCCATATGCTGACTTATTATCTCACACAGATACTATCATTTGGCAAGTGATGAGATTATAGCCAAGAGGTTTAATAACTTGCCCACATTTCAGGAGCTTGAGGCAGGGTCCAAAACCAGAACTAAATCATCCTCTAATCTTATCTCTCAACCAGACAAAGGACTGACCAAGCAGTGGGAGATAGACACAGAATTCTGGTCACCAGAGGAGAAACAGAGCTTTGCTTTCTTTATCTGATGAACTTATTAACTTATCAGAGAAGTAAAATGAAGACAAATGAATCCATGGGTGAAAAAGGAAAGGGCTAAACTCTTAGCTACAGAAGCTAGAAGACAAAGTTTAGAAAAGGAAGGTGAATATGAACTATGTGATTCTGTGAGGTCTCAATGAACCAGATGTGGCTGGAGCTATACCTTTAAGTACTATGAATGATGAGGAGAAAGGAGGAGAGAGAATATTCTGGAATGTGGACTCACCTATGAACGCTCCGTAAACAATCTGTTTCTAATTTCAGGGTTAAAACTCATTTATCTTGACATTTTTCCTCATTAAGGAAAAAAAAAATCAGCCTTTGAATATATTGCTCTATAGTCTTTTCTAGTAAGATTAAATGAACTTTGTAAAGTTTTTAAAAAGTCTTCCAATTCTTCATTCCATCAGAGTAAAAAATGTTTCATGTCCTCTGACATTAACTAGAAGAGCTAATTTCCTTCGCCTTTAATTTTGGCAATATTTTCCTTTACATAAATAATGACAGGAAGGATAAAAATTCCTTGTGACACTTCAAATGTAAATTTGTTTAAAATGACATCTCCTTTTGCACACAGTACATTTATATGTTTGGATCAAAGGCTTTTTTTTTTTGGCAGAATGAAAGAGAATTAGCAGGTTGGTTTAATGGAGAGTCATCTGTTTTTAAAAGCTTATAATAGAAGATGGTTTTTCCTTTAATATAGCTTCACTAGGAGATAGGGTAATTTAATAATATATTCATTCAACATGTCCAAAACTGAACAGATTACTCCTCAAACCTGCTCCCTCTCCTGCACACCCTTCTGTCTCAGGTCATTGCATCTTCAGTTGCCACCTCCTGAAGGTGACTCGGCCCCCCTGGCTCACTCTCTCACCCACCAACAACAGGGCCTGTTGATTTTCTTGGGTTATCTCAAATGGCTATAGGGGTCCAGTGGGTCAAATATAATAAGCCTGAGGGTACATGGCCCCATGGAGAGGGTACTCAATTTAAGGAAGACAGCAAGTACTCTTTACTACCGAGCAGCGTGTGGCGGTAAGGATGTGGCTCAGTGCTGCAGATTTTGGACTTTTAAGGAAGAGTTGGAAATTTAGACTTTATGTGAAATCAGTCTCTGGATTTTAGCCTTGGCGATGAATTCAGGCAAAACAATGACAAGGTTGAATTTGCAAGTTGTGTGTGATAGTTTTTCTAACCTTATTCTTTTTATCTGTTTTAGGTTTTTTTTAATCAAAGTATAATTAACAATCTTGTTAGTTTCAAGTGTATACCATAGTGATTCAGTTGCATAAATGTATGCTTTTTCAGATTCTTTTCCGTTACAGGTTATTACAAGATATTAAGTATAGTTCCCTATGTTATACAGAGATAAATTAAGAGTTGAGGATTAACAGATACACACTTCTATATATAAAATAAGTAAACATCAAGGACCTATTCTAGAGCAGAGGGGACTCCAACTCTATTCTTGCTCTTCATTCTCGCTGCTCCTGTTCCAATTTAGATCTATATCATTTTCTGTCTAAAATGTTACCTCAGAGTCCTCACTGTTCTTGTTCCCACTAATCATGCTTCATCCTAGCTCCTGAATGAATGTTTTAAAACACAGAGTTGATCATATTATTCCATTGTTAAAAAGACAAAACAGAACAAAGCATGTTTGATGATTGCCATTGCCCTCAGGGTAATTCAAGACTCTCTGGCTTGCCTTTTGGGCCCAGGATATTGTGGACCCTCCTAACCTTCCTAGGCTCTGTCCCTGTGGTTTCATTAGCCATGGACTGGTTTCAGAACACTGAACCACTCATGAGTCTCAGAAGAACATATATAGATGAGTTCCTTTTGTGTACTATACATGTTGGTCCTTTAGCAGAGACTATCTCTCTCAAATTCTGCTTATGCTGCTCAACTCAAATATAATTTCCCCTGTGAAGCTCAGTGCAGGGTATAGCATATGCTCAAAAAAGTGTTGAGTGAATGACCAGCCAATAATTTCTCCAAGCTTGCACCATAGCAACCATTACCCCTCTAGTCAAAATTAGTTTCTTCATGTTTGTTTATGTTATGCGTTTTGCACCTGTCACTCATTATGGTTAGAGGTACAGTATGCCTGTATTTCCTGTATTGAATTGGACCTTCCTTTCTTCACAGATTTTAGCACAATGCTTGAACTATGATAATCAACAAAGAAATACCAGGGAGTTTAAAGATCTGGCTTACACTCTAAGAGCTCCTTTGGCCCATATATGAAGGATTAAGTATAAGGAGCAAGGGTGGAGACAACAAGACTGGGTACAAATATGCTTGGTAAGAGACAGGAATAACTTGGTAGCAACGAAGAGGTCAAGAAGTGATAAGAAATGTTAGAAGTAGATCTAATAGATTTGGTTGAGGAATTAGAGATGAGATGTGAAAAGAAAAGGGCAGTTAAGGATGCCTCCTGGGATTTAGGTCTGAACAGTTAGATGGATAGCAGTGCCGCTTCTCAAGATGGAGACTTGGGGATAGTGAGTTAGGGGAGGGGGATGAGATTTGATAGTTCTGTTTGGTCCGTGTTACATATGCAGTGAAAATTAGACAGCGAGAGTTGTCAAGTCACATTTGGATATATAAACACGGAGTTTAAGAGATAGGTCACGCTGAAAAATAAGACTTCAAAGTCACCAGTTTAGAGATACTATTTTTTCAGTTATACATATTATTTTCAGATCCTTTTCCATTACAGGTTATTATAAGATATTGATTATAGTTCCTTATGAAGTGAAAGTGTTAGTTACTCAGTCATGTCTGACTCTTTGTGACCCCATGGACTGTAGCCCACCAGGCTCCCCTGTTCATGGAATTTCCAGGCAAGAACACTGGATTGAGTAGCCATTCCCTTCTCCAGTGGATCTTCCTGACCTAGAGATCCAACCCAGGTCTCCCACATTGGCAGGCAGATTCTTTACCACTGAGTCACCAGGGAAGTTCCTTGTGCTATATAGTAAATCCTGTTGTTTATCTATTTTATATACAGTAGTATGTATCTATTAATCCAATACTCCTAATTTATCTCTCTCCCTCTTTCCTCTTTGGTAACCATAAGTTTGTTATGTCTGTGAGTCTGTTTCTGTTTTGTCAGTAAATCCATTTGTATTATTTTTTAGATTTTCTGTGTTCAGTTCAGTTCAGTTCAGTTGCTCAGTCATGTCCGACTCTGCGACCCCATGAATCGCAGCACGCCAGGCCTCCCTGTCCATCACCAACTCCCAGAGTTCACTCAGATTCACGTTCATCGAGTCAGTGATGCCATCCAGCCATCTCATTCTCTGTCGTCCCCTTCTCCTCCTGCCCTCAATCCCTCCCAGCATCAAAGTCTTTTCCAATGAGTCAACTCTTCGCATGAGGTGGCCAAAGTACTGGAGTTTCAGCTTTAGCATCATTCCTTCCAAAGAAATCCCAGGGCTGATCTCCTTCAGAATGCACTGGTTGGATCTCCTTGCAGTCCAAGGAGACTCTCAAGAGTCTTCTCCAACACCACAGTTCAAACGCATAATTCTTTGGCGCTCAGCTTTCTTCACAGTCCAACTCTCACATCTATACATGACTACTGGAAAAACCATAGCCTTGACTAGACGGACCTTAGTCGGCAAAGTAATGTCTCTGCTTTTCAATATGCTATCTAGGTTGGTCATAACTTTTCTTCCAAGGAGTAAGCGTCTTTTAATTTCTTGGCTGCAGTTACCATCTGCAGTGATTTTGGAGCCCCCAAAAATAAAGTCTGACACTGTTTCCACTGTTTAACCGTCTATTTCTCATTAAGTGATGGGACTGGATGCCATGATCTTCGTTTTCTGAATGTTGATCTTTAAGCCAACTTTTTCACTCTCCTCTTTCGCTTTCATCAAGAGGCTTTTAGTTCCTCTTCACTTTCTGCCATAAGGGTGGTGTCATCTGCATATCTGAGGTTATTGATATTTCTCCTGCCAATCTTGATTCCAGCTTGTGTTTCTTCCAGCCCAGCGTTTCTCATGATGTACTCTGCATATAAGCTAAATAAACCAGGGTGACAATATACAGCCTTGACATACTCCTTTTCCTATTTGGAAGCAGTCTGTTGTTCCATGTCCAGTTCTAACTGTTGCTTCCTGACCTGCATACAGATTTCTCAAGAGGCAGGTCAGGTGGTCTGGTATTCCCATCTCTCTCAGATTCTCTGTGTAAGTGATATCATAAAATATTTGTCTTTATCTGACCTATTTCACTTAACATGATATTCTCTAGGTCCATTCTTGTTCCTAAAAATAGCAATATTTCATCATTTTTATGGCTGAGTAATATTGAGAAGGGGATGACAGAGGATGAGATAGCTGGATGGCATCACCGACTCGATGGATATGAGTTTGAGTGAACTCCGGGAGTTGATGATGGATAGGGAGGCCTGGGTGCATGGGGTCTCAAAAAGTCGGACACAACTGAGCGACTGAACTGAACTGAACTGAATATACTTTTATATATATAGATATAATATATGTACATATGTATTCATTATATATATATATATATATATATATATATATATCTCACATCAGGCTTCCATGGTGGCTCAGCAGTAAAGAATCCACCTGCTATGCAGAAGACGTGGATTTGATCCCTGGGTCAGGAAGATGCCCTGGAGGAGGACATGGCAACCCGCTTCAGTATTCTTGCCTGGAGAATCCTTTGTGCAGGGGAGCTTATACATGGCAGGCTATATAGCCTATAACATGGCAGGCTATAGTCCATAGGGTCTCAAAGAGTCGGACAGAACTGAAGTGGTTGAGAATACACATATATATTATATCTTCTTTATCCATCCATCTGCTGATGAACGTTTAGGTTGTTTCTGTGTCTTGGCTTTGTAGCGCATGCAATTAACATTGGGGTGCATGTAGAGATATCACCAAAGGCATGGGTTACAGGGAAAAAATTACAGAGAGAAGAAGAAAAAAGAGTAGATCCTGGGTATTCTCAGATTAAAGTTATAAGAAAGGAGGAAGATCCAGCAAAAAAAAAAAAAAAAAAAAAAGACCAAAAAAGAGGGCCATTGAGGTAGAAGGAAAAACCAGTAATTGCAGTGTTATAGAAGAATATAGCACAAAATATTTCAAGAAGGATGGAGTGATGAACTACAGCCAATACTATCTAGAGGCTAAAGAAAGATAAGTGATGTTGACTTTGGCATGATGTAGTTTCTTTGTGACCTTGATCGATGTACTTTCAGTGAAAAGTTAGGAAAAAAGCCCAAATGGAGTGGGTTAAGGAAAGGACAGGAGATGAGTAAACTGGGCTCTGGTGAGAAAAGAAAATTTGTTTTTTGAAAAATATTAAATATAAAACACTTTCATAAACTCTGTCCCACCTACTGTTAAAATATCTCTCTGTTCACAGAAAGCTGTATGAAAGAGGTTTTCTTATTATTTACTCCAAACATGATTTACTCAATATTTTATCTCTATAAAACTTGGATGTTGGTAGATTCAGCCTTGTAGATTACAAATTTTATATAATTTCCAAAAGAACTGGCAATGAAAGCTTAAGACAAACATAATTTTGAAACATTCTTAATTATGCTTCTCAGAATAATACATGAGGAATTATTAGTACATAAACTTTAGAAAGACAGTTTTATTAAAAATGTCACATACTTAAACTTAAGTGATAATCTTTTTGGTCATTCTGGTATTCTTTTCCAGTGTATCTTTTTCCTGGTTTCTCTGCTCTTTTCTTGGCAGCATTGTTTATATAATAAGATACAGACACAGGGTGCTCTTTGGTCCTCTGACCAGATAGTTGCCATTTTGATCTGCCAGTCAAACTCAAAGGTCTGCCCTGAAAGTTGAGACAATTGATTACAGTTTGGACACTCAAGCAGTGTCAACTAATTTTAGTTTCCAAGGCTGGGATGATGTGAGCTGTGACTGGCAAGGCACTTGTCTAAAGCACAGCAAGGGTTACGACTGTCCTTATGGTTAACAACTGCACAAATAGAAACAGGCTGAGTTTGTGAATGTAGTTTCAACAAATTATTTGAAGTATGAGACTACCTCCTATCTGTATTTATTATTCCAGCTCTTGGCATAAAGTAGATGAAAAACTCTGTTTACTTTAAGCTTTTCCCTTAAAGGATCAGTGATGCTTCACTTCCCCACTCTGTGTGTACATAGCCAACCTCACAACTAGTCCAAGACATTAGCTAAACAAAACCCCAAACAACCCTCCACTCGCACCCCAACATGAGGTCTGTATGAAGAGTTTTACCTTCGTTAATTTTGGGGGGCATAGGGAAGAAATGAGCCAAACCCTACCTTGAAAATGGAATAAATACATTCAAAAACAAATACAGGAAGTAAAAGTTTTAGAGCCTTGGCAAGGCTTTACCCTCTCCTGTGATGTGTTTCTTTTGTGAAGGAGCCCACCCAGGACTTCAAACAACACAGTGGGGGTGTGTGTCTAGGAATCCTTGCTAAAGGTTCTGAATGTGAACGAAAAAGCCTATTTGCTACCTTCCAATTGCCTTACATATTGGACACTGATAGTAGAAGATGACATACACAGAGATCTATTTAAGCTTTATGGCCTTATTTTAGCTTGGCAGGCTCTCACCTGGAGAAGGCAATGGCACCCCACTCCAGTACGCTTGCCTAGAAAATCCCACGGATGGAGGAGCCTGGTAGGCTGCAGACCATGGGGTTGCACAGAGTCAGACACAACTGAGCAACTTCCCTTTCACTTTTCACTTTCACGTGTTGGAGAAGGAAATGGCAACCCACTCCAGTGTTCTTGCCTGGAGAATCCCAGGGATGGGGGAGCCTGGTGGGCTGCTGTCTATGGGGTCGCACAGAGTCGGACACACGACTGAAGCGACTTAGCAGCAGCAGCAGCAGCAGCAGGCTCTCACCTGACTGCTATTGGCTTGGAAATCGGGACACTAACCTGTCAAGCTTTTACTGGGTCATGAAAAAAAGTGAAAGTGAAAGTTGCTCAGTCGTGTCTGGTTCTTGGCAACCCCATGGACTATACAGTCCATGGAATTCTCCAGGCCAGAATACTGGAGTGGGTACCCTTTCCCTTCTCCAGGGGATCTTCCCAACCCAAGGATCAAACCCAGGTCTCCCTCATTGTGCGCGGATTCTTTACCAGCTGAGCCCCAAGGGAAGCCCTTATAGCTGCCAATAAAACAGCTTCCCAGCTTTCCAGATTTTGTGCCCAGAGTGCCAGTAGTTTAACCACAACCCACAACTGTCAGAGTATCTAAGTGAGTGGTATGCCTGATGACAGTGGTGTCCCTTAATACACGTGTGTATGTGTTAAATCGCTTCAGTTGTGTCTAACTTTTTGTGACCTTTTGGACTATAGCCCAGGGAAGGAAATGGCAACCCACTCCAGTATTCTTGCCTGGAGAATCCTGTGGATGGAGGAGCCTGGTGGGCTGCTGTCCATAGGGTTGCATAGAGTCGAACACAACTGTAGCGACTTAGCATACATACATGCATTGGAGAAGGAAATGGCAACCCATTCCAGTATTCTTGCCTGGAGAATCCCAGGGACAGAGGAGCCTGGTAGGCTGCAGTCCATGGGGTCGCACAGAGTTGGACATGACAGAGTTGAAGTGACTTAGTGGTGGTGGCGGGACTATAGCCCACCAGGCTCCTCTGCCTATGGGACTCTCCAGGCAAGAATACTGGAGTGGGTTGCCATTCCTTCCTCCAGGGCTCTTCTCAACCCAGGGATCGAACCCACCTCTCTTATGTCTCCTGCATTGGCAGGCAGATTCTTTACCATAGCACCACCTGGGAAGCCCGTCCTTTAATCTAGTCTCAGCCAAAACTGACTGACTTTTATACATGACTGAAGCAGTGTTTTTTATTAAAGGTATCAATACTCAAGGTGTTGAAACACAAAACCTAAGAATTTTTGACCTTTAAAAGTTAAAAAAATTAATTGTTGGTGACAATTTAAATATATTTACAATCTTTAATTTTAACTATGAAATAACACATATTCATTGCAAAAGTTTAAAAACTATAGCAGCATATCAAATAAAAAGTTCTCTTCTTCCCAATCCTCTAATAGCACCTGAGTGTTTATCCCCTGCAGAGATTATATTCTATGTATATAATCCTATACTTATTATTATATACATACACAAATGCATATTCTATCCTAAAAATTGTTATATTTTCCTTAAATTTGTTATAGAAATTTCCCCATGACACACAAAGATTGCCAGAGATCAACAAAAGCCACTCGTCCAGTTTTTCAATTATAGTGCTATATAAACTTACAAATGAATATATATTGGGACATTCATTTATTCATTCACAAACATTTATTGTGTTCTTTCTATATTCTAGGCAAAGATGAACCAGATTAATTTTTCAGCTTGAGATTATCTATTCACTTTGTATGGTGAAAGATGAGAATCTGACTCTCTAGTTACTCCCAACACACACCATATACCCATACCACACACAGAGACTCACAGTTCTTCATACATCTTGAAGTACTTATATAAGCTTTGCTAAATAGTATTCATGATTTTCATTATTGTGATCATGTGACTCTATTTAGGACTGAGCCACATGGTATACTTCAGTTGCCTCTAATTTCTCTCCCCAGTGTTTCTTTCTTTTTTGCCTATGCCCATGGCATCTGAGTTCTTTAACTGGGTATTAAACCTGCACCCCCTGCGCTGGAAGCTCAAACTCAACCACTAGACCTCCAAGGAAGTCCTTTCCAGGGTTTCTGAGGAAAAGAGTCACAGTACAGTAAGAATGGTAACTCCGGAGCTAGGCTGCTGGGATCCACAGCCCTTCTTGTCCATTTACTAACTGGGGAGACTGTGGGCAAGAATTTCAACCTCTCTGTGCCTCAACTTCTTCTTGAGAGTGACTATTTGGCAGGAATTCTGTAAGGACTGAGTGAGTTACTATACATAAAATGCTTAGAACATTGTCTGGCACACGCTGAATATTAGGTAAGGGCTTGTTATTTTCATCATGACAGTCTCCCAAGACAGGACATAAATGAGGTAATTTTTTTAACCTTCTGTCTGTATTCTATTCCTTCACTTGATTAATAAATAGTCTGCTTGTGTATAGGAACTAGGTTGAAATTCATTTTTCCCTTCAGAATTTGGAATCATTTCTTCATTGCCTTCCTGGAGGAAGTCTCTCTTTTTATGAATTTTAATGCTATTCTATGTCTTTTTTTCCCCATATGTAACCAATATTTGTTTATATTTATTTGTTTTCACTGTTTAGCTTTGTTTTGTTTCTCTGGAATTGTTTAGTATCCTCTCCCAATATCTAGTTGACTCAAAATTTCATAATGACACACTTGAATATGGATCTGTCTCGCAATTGTTTGGGATCTATAGTGGATCCTTTAAAATCTAGAGATCATATCCCTTTGGAGGTTTTTGCGCATTTTTGTATTATTTACTTTCCTCTAGTTTTTCTGTTTGTTCTTTGTATTAGTTACTTACTAGGAACTAATTAGTTACTTACTTAGGAACTCTTATTATTACCCTCCAAATAAAATGTCTAATTTTCATATCTTTTGCTCCCTTCTTTTCCATCTCTTTGTCCTTTTGTATTAATTTTAATGTATTCCCTCAACTTTAGTTTCCTACTTGTCTATTGAAACTTTTATTTTAAGATGTTTTAGATTTGAATGAGTTTATTCTTCCTTGAATGGCATTTATTATTTTTCAACATCTTGTTTCATCACTACCCTATTTGTCTTATCAACAAATACTGGCCTTTTACAATGGTCTCAGCTCTGTCCATTGCTGTTTCCACCAGTTTCATTGACTTTTATTTGCCTCGATCTTCCAAGTGAAGGGCTTCTCTAGAGAATACACTTCCACTTTCCTGGACCAAGGAGAGGACTTGGGAAGGACTCAATATAGACTTTCAACCAATTGTCCTGTATTTACTTCTTCACCCCACGTTGGCTTCCATAGGTGCCTTGAACCTCCAATTCCTAGGCCTGGTCCATTTCAGTAGCATGAATTATTTATGACTTGGTGGCTTCCTCCCCTATAGACATGTAGGTTTCTGAGTTCTCTGCTCTGTGAAATCAATTTTCACTCTTTCTTTGGATTTCCTTCTTCTTTTTATTTTTTTTTTACTGTCTATGTTTGCTTTCATTTTCTGTGATGTGTCTTTGACTCTGTGGGCTATAGCTTCTTTTTTTTTTAAATTAATTAATTTATTTATTTTTAATTTTTTTTATTTTTATTTTTTTTAATTTTAGTTTTTTTATTAAAATTTTAAAATCTTTAATTCTTACATGCATTCCCAAACATGAACCCCCCCCACCTCCCTCCCCATAACATCTTTCTTATTTATATATTTTTTTCTTTATTTTAATTTTAATGGAGTTTCAGGAAGAAATGGGATTAAACATTTCAGTCTGTCACATTTAGCCGGAAGTCGACAATATTTTTTAACAAACATTTTTGAAGATTCAAGGCAAATTATTAAATGCCTACTCCATGCCAAAAACTTATTTGAGGGCTGCTTCTTAAATTTTTAGTGTTTACAATATGTTTCAGCCTATGTTAAAACTACCCGTTAAATATTTCTGCTAAGCAATAAATACATTGAATAAATGACTTCTTTTGGCCTGTTGAAGTTCCTAAACAATTTGAAAAAAAAAAAGTTACAGTATCTTTGTCATAAAATTTCCTAAATTACATTATTTTTCATCCAACTAGTGTTGTAATACAGAGATTCTTTCCTTTTAGGTCTTCATGCTCCTGAATATGCATGTATGTGTGCAAGTGTGTGAGTGAGTGTGCAGTGTGTGTATGGATATTCCCACGTGAGAGTGTAGTGTATGTCTGTGAGCATGCTCAGTTGCTTCAGCTGTCTGACTCTTTGCGACCCCATGGACCATAGCCCTCCAGGCTCCTCTGTCCATGGGATTCTCCAGGCAAGAATACTGAAGTGAGTTGCCATGCTCTCCTCTAGGGGATCTTCCAGACCCAGGGATTAAGCCTGAATCTCCTACCTCGCAGGTAGGTTCTTTACCTCTGAGCCTCTGGGGAAGCCCTGTCTGTGAGCATCAGTTCACTTCAGTTTAGTTCAGTCGCTCAGTCGTGTCCAACTCTTTGTGACCCCATGAATCGCAGCATGCCAGGCCTCCCTGTCCATCACCAACTCCCGGAGTTTAACCAAACTCATGTCCATCGAGTCGGTGATGTCATCCAGCCATCTCATCCTCTGTCATCCCCTTCTCCTCCTGCCCCCAATCCCTCCCAGCATCAGGGTCTTTTCCAATGAGTCAGCTTTTCCCATGAGGTGGCCAAAGTATTGGAGTTTCAGCTTCAGCATCAGTCCTTCCAATGAACACCCAGGACTGATCTCCTTTAGGATGGACTGGTTGAATCTCCTTGCAGTCCAAGGGACTCTCAAGAGTCTTCTCCAACACCACAGTTCAAAAGCATCAATTCTTCTGTGCTCGGCTTTCTTCACAGTCCAACTCTCACATCCATACATGATCATTGGAAAAACCATAGCCTTGACTAGACCGACCTTTGTTAGCAAAGTAATGTCTCTGCTTTGAATATGCTGTCTATGTTGGTCATAACTATCCTTCGAAGGAGCAAGCGTCTTTTAATTTCATGGCTGCAATCACCATCTGCAGTGATTTTGGAGCCCCCAAAAATAAAGTCTGTGAGCATATGTGTGTGCAAATGTGTATGTGTGTTTATGGTGCAGCTAGAAAACAACTCTGCTGGTGACTCTAGCACCAAGGTCCTTGTAATTCTTCCATGCTCCTGTTTCTCCACTTATAAAACTGAAATTACCATTCATCTTGTAGATATAGAAATGTATCATACTATAAAACACTTGGAAATAGCTCTATTAGACATAAAATAAACTGCTGCCTATAAAACTGGGATTAATGAAACATTAGAAGCAAAGGTGTTTTCACTCATGAGACTTATGTTCCACTCAAGTGGGATTATTGGGTCTGGAATTGTTCTTGCTTCCTGGACTTATACTGCTTTTCCATCTGAGAACCCAGCTGCCAGTTAAAGACATATGTTGATGAACTACCACAGGGTTGCCTTTGTTCTTTGCCCAGAGGGCTGGTGGCAGAAAGGAAACAGGAAGATGTTGGAAAGCAGCTCATCTTTATTACTAAAGGCCCTGAAGGGAGAGTATTATAAAAATGAATAAAAGGACTTCCTTTGCTGTCCAGTGGTTAGGACTTTGCTTCCAATGCTGGGAGTGTGGGTTCGATTCCTTGTTGAGAAGGTAAGATCTCACATGCCTTGCAGCCAAAAAACCAAAACATAAAACAGAAATAATATTGTAACAAATCCAATAAAGACTTTAAAAATAGTTCATATAAAAAAATCTTTAAAACATCAAATAAAGGTGAATAAATACAACTAACTTCTTTCAAACTGTGCTGTGCAATACCAGGAATGCTCACATAACTAACCAGCTATCTAGTCTGCATTCAGAGATATAAATAAAAGACTTCTTTCAACCTGATATCATAGGATTTTAGATAGCAAGTATGCCATCCTTCTGTCTGAAGTAAAGAAACACTTACTTCATTCAACAGTTAGACGAGCTGCTATCTGGCCCTCATTATATCTGAGATTTACAAGGACTATGCAGGCCTGTGTTGCCCACGTCAGAGACCACCAGTATAAAATGCAGCAAATGGGATTTTTATCTTTCAGCACGCCTCCAAGTTGTTGCACAAGATACACTTCTCAGTCTGCATATAATCAATCTAACGTAAACCATTATCTCTGCACAAGAGACTAAGCTGAAAGTGCCTATGTTCAGGATCATACTTAAACATGCCTGACGTTCACAGCTCCCTGGATTCCTTGCAAAACCCTGGGCCATGCAAGATGTTCCACGCTGAGACCAAGCTGGACTGAATGTGAGAGGAAAAAAGACGGTATCTTAAGAGGAGTTTGTTGACAGGCTGGGGAGTGAACATTTCACCAAAAATCAAAGGGTGATTTGTTCCCAAGCTTCCAAATTAACTGGTAAATGCTGGCCTACCAGCAGAGGGATTGTCCTTCAAGTTCAAGCTCAAGGACATTACTTTTTGTTTGTTGCCATTAAAGAGATGTTCATGGAAGTCTCGGATTGCCTTTGTTTGCTAGCGATATTATTTAGAGGTCCTGAAAGATAACTGAAATTAAGCCTCTTTTAGAAATGACAAAATGGTATTTTTTGGCAAAGGCCAGAAGAGTAAGCAATTTGAACTACCATTTTGGCTTCGTATATTTTTATGTATTATTTTGCTTTTGCGCAAAGTCACTAATCATCTTCAGGGTGAATGTTCAATACATATGTTCACCTTTCATTCTCAGTACTCTTTTATTCTTTGAGTCCCTGAGCTCGTTTTCTCCTAAGGTAAGGGATTTTGATTCTTACATCAGCAACGACCCTTGTGTCTAAAGCACTGAGCCTTCACCAGCAGTCATTCTGTAATGAATGAATAAACATCTCAGTTTCCTTGTAAATGGTAAATGAGGATTGTGGTTCCATCAAGGCATCTGGGAGGCCATATCAAATATTAGATTCTCCCTCAGGCAGTTAGCTTGTCCATCAACTCCTAGGCTATGGCTACGGCTCAGTCGCTCAGCAGCTTTCAACTCTTTGCGACCCTATAGACTATAGACTGCCAGGCTCTTCTGTCCTTGTGACTTTTATCAAGCACGTGTACTGGAGTGGGTTGTCATGTCCTCCTCCAGGGGATCTTCCTGACCCAGGTATCTCCTGAATTGTATGTGGATTTTTTACTGCTGAGCCATCGGGAAAGCCCAAACTACTGGACAGGCCCTCCAATCTCACAAATGTACACTCTTATGGGACTTTCCTGACAGTTTAGTGCTTAAGGCTTGGCCTTCCAAAGCAGAGGTTGTGGGTTCAATCTCTGGTTGGCGAGCTAAGATCCCACATGTTGGCCAAAAAAACAAAACTTAAAACTTAAGCAGTATTGTAATGAATTCAATAAATACTTTAAAAATGGTCCACATCAAAAAATCTTAAAGAAAAAAACAACCCCAAAACCAAGAACAAATGTACCATCCTAGACACAAAAGACTCCAGAAATGTGTGTGTATGGATAAAACTATAAATTATCTTTTTTTTTTTTGGTCAACTCAATATGTGTCTTATTTTGAGAGAAAGTGACAGCAATTACTTTTTAAATAAATTCAGTTTACATAAGATTGAAAATGGAAAGGGGAGGCTGATCACTACCATAGCTTCTCTGTTTCATATATAGCATCTGGGTTCATGTTGACACTGTCAGCATTACAAAAAGGATTGTTTTAAAGGAAGAAAAGGGAGTAAATGAAATATATCAGGTTGCTACAGATATCTGGAATATTTAACTGAAGAATTCAACATTATTGAGATAATCAAATTGTTCAAGTAAAACACTGAACACCTGTGAAGACATGCTTTTCAATTTTCTAGTAATCTGAAAAAAGTAATTTTTCAAATAACCTTTGGTAGTTCTATGTCAATTCCATTGTCTCTGGGGCATGACAGGAAGAACAGACTTCACAGCTGGGACAAGATCTGTTTGGCATTTGTCTTCTGCAGCCTTGAAGAGTCTTTGTTGACCACTCTGGGTAAGGAAAAATGCCACAATATTTATTCCCAAATAGTTAAAGTGGTTCTGGCCAGCTTCTATTTTGGGAAATTGCATGTTGCCAACATAAAGAATTTCCCACATCATTTCTGTTATATTCTATCCTTCATTTCCTGCTCTGTAGTGGAACCATGCTTTTTTTTTTTTTCCCCTTTTTTCCCCCATGAAACTGCTGTCTTGTTGGGAGGAGGAGGCAGAGGTGATTTCTTTATTTTGAGGTCATTTTGCAGACAGTGAGCTGCCAAATCCATTTGAGTATTTTTCAAGAACTAACATTGTTATGCTTCACCTTGTAGCTGTGTAGGAGATATCCCAGAAATTTCATTTATTGGGTACCATAAAACTCAAGGCTTCGACATAATTCTCTTCCTATAAAATAAAGCTATGTGGTAAGGCAAGAAATACTGAGAACAACAAATATGTGGATAGCAGGCTCACAGAAATGTCTTCTTCCCTTCTACCTCTTCACAGGCCTCAGCCACATCATTTGCTAGAAAATCATTATGGCTGCCATGCTCATTGGGACTGCTGCTCAACTGTGACAATTACAACTGGTTTATGAAGTCCTTGTGTCTACTGAGCTGATGAAGCTAAAAATGAACCATCATTTCTATACTAACCCAAAATGACTAGCCACCATGAAGCTGTGTTCTCCTTTGCTGAGACACAGGGGTCAGCCTGATGGGAAACAAGCAGATGATGTGAAATGGAGGCAAAAGGCAAGCAGGCCATTATCCCAGGATCAGTACTTAAACATGTTCATGGTGCTAAGCTTGCCCCTAATGTTTCTGAGGTGGTAGCAAGACTATAAACAGAGGTCTTAAATATTTAAAATATATAAAGCTAATATACAAATGCATAATATATTCCGTCCTCTTATTTTGACAAGTACACTCTCATGGTGACATGGAAGTCTTAAACTTTGTGGAGTTAATTAATACTATAATGCGAATGGCAGATTTAAGGGAGTGACTTTTAGTGGGAAGCAGTGAGGCTGTATTACAAAGTCTTGGCAAAAGATGCAGAGAGAAGATATGGATATGCAGGGACAAATGGAATACTATTCTGTAACTTTGTAAACTGCTGGATTTGCTGTGCTACTTAAAATAAACATATCAGACCTGGAAAGACCTCTGTAGATCTTTTCTCAGAGGTCTCTTTTGGACCATGGTTTAAATTAAGCTTACAGATATGTTTTATCTTAGTCTTTCTTGCCATTTACCTCTCTTACATTTTCCTCTGGGTAGGGGGCCCTGGCAAAGTAATCAGCTCCCACTTCACCAAGCCCATGTTGTTCCCCTTACTATCCAGATTTCTTTCCTACTTATTACTTCTCTGTATCAAATCTTTCAACTTTTACTCTGCCCATCTTCTATTCAGCTGAAATACAAAGAGCAAAGCTTCCTCCTCCTTCCAGCTTTCCTCATTTGTTTATTTATTTTGCCTTTAAAAAAGATTTTTATTGGAGTACAGTTGATTTACAATATTGTGTTAGTTTCAGGCATACAGAAAAATGAATCTGTTAAATATCTATATCTATATCTATGCATGCATGCATGCTAAGTTGCTTAAGTCTTGTCCAACTCTGCAACCCCATGCACTGCAGCCCACTAGGCTCCTCTGTCCACGGGACTCTCCAGGCAAGAATACTGGAGTGGGTTGCCATGCCCTTCTCCAGGGGATCTTCCCAACCCAGGGATTGAACCCACATCTCTTATATCTTCTGCACTGGCAGGGTTCTTTACCACTAGTACTACCAGGGAAGCCCAGCATATTTATATCTATATCTCTCCACTCTTTTTTAGATTCTTTATGGTGGGAAGATTAAGAAGAGAAGGTTTATTCCCAACACAAATAGAAAGAAAATGTGAATTTTTACTCAAACCCTAACAGTGGGGCCTCTGTGTGGGGATAATGATTGAAGAGTAGAAAGAGGAAAGAGAAGTGGCTACTCCTCTTTCTCTCAGACTCAAGTAGATCTTCCAGAGGGTTCAGGGATTTCAGATGTTCATTTCACAACATAAATTTTGAAATTCAGAGACTCATAAATTCCAAAAGGATCCTAGTGGAATGTTGTGTGAACAGCAGGCAACACAATTCCAACTACTAACTGCTGACCACCATCATCACTTCAGGTTTACAGAGAACTTTCACAAGCATTAGCTAACTCGACAAGTATTAATGATAAGGACAATGACCATGAGATTTCAAAAAGTACATTATAGTTATAGCAAGTTTGTTATTTTGGGAGAAAAGTTTTTCCATTTTAATTATTGTTCAACTTCCGGTTCTCCCTTGTGAGTGATGATTTCACCATGCTGGGTTCCTCTGGTCAGTCTCTTCATTGCCCAACAGTGTGTGTTAATATAAAGTTATGTGTTGAAAAAATAATTGTCACCACAAGTCCACCAGGCAAGACCATAAGCAAGAAAACATTATTTGTTACCACAGCAACAAGAACAATTCTTCTTTTGAAAGTGTATTTTTGGATTCACCAAACAATTCTTTTCTCTTTCTTTTGTCAATGCCTAAAAAAATAGCTAGAAAAGTGTTAAGTGTTTTCTTCAACTTCTTCTCTATAGTGAGGATGCTATAGTGTTTTCTCCTAAGATTTGTTCCCTGTCTTTGGGAAAGTAATAATTGTGCACAAATGCAAGTAAGGCTTCAGTTTACAAGATTTTTTTTTCTCTTTTATTACACAAAGAGTAAAAAGGATAGTTATTTCGTTTTTCCATGTTTGCCCTGTGGCATCTTGTTACAGGGCATCTGGTTATTTCTGTCATTGCATTCCACATTTCTGATGGATGACTTAACACATGTCTACTTTGAACATTTCAAACTTGGAAAAGTAAACTCTTCAGTAAGTTTCCCACCACCTACCCATCCATCACTGGGGTAAGCAGTTGTAAGTCGTCTCCTTCCAAGCACTGCCAGGCTCTGGAATATGGTGTGGAACTAGGGGAAAACAGATAACAAAGGTTTTGTATAAGGTGTCAGTTGACAATTCAGCTTGAACAATCTTGTTACTTTAATATGTCACACTTATTACAAATGAAGATTTAGAGGAATAATGTGATATGCTTATTTTTTTTAAGGCAAAAAGAGAAAGAAATATTGGCTCTGATTTGGATTAAAGAATTGTGATATTTTACATGATTTGTTTTGGTGTGGATTTAATATTTGAAAATTCTTAATTTGGGACCAAGAATAAGTAAAAATTATGACCATCAAAAATATCCATTCAGAATGTGAAAGTGAATGGAAAGTTAGGGAGTGGTGATTGAAGAGGAGAAAGAAAACAACTGTGGGAAATTGAGGAAAATACTGGAAAGGAAAAATAGATATGGCTTGAATTCTTTATCAATATTAACAGTAGGTAATATTTGCTGAGAGTCAGGTTTAAATGTTTTGCAGGTAATATTTTATTCAATCCTCACTATGATTTTTTAATTATCATTTCTCTTATAAATTGGTGTAGGGACATTACATGTCTTAACACCACAGTGAGCAAATGATGGAGATGGGGGATGGACATGGTTGAATGATGGAGTCTCCATTCTCAACTCCATGACGCTACGTTCTTAGTATTCCTAAGAGGGAAGTCAACTTCCTTAAAAGACATGCTCTACTAATGATGCTCTCCTTAGTTGCTTGAGTAGAATTGCTTATATCACACACGGAATAAATCACTTTTCTGGGATTGCCCCTAATGTCTCAGGTTTGGAAAAATGGTGGTGTCTGGATGGATAGCATCTCTGTTACTAGTAGTGGCTAACAGAAGGGCCTGGGGTTGTTGCTTAATCTCCAAAGCTCTCCAAAGGTGTATGTGTGTCACCTCCAAAGGACAGAGGCCATGTGGCATGGGAAAAAGACATACAGTCTCAACCAATGCAAATTTTCTCTTTTTTAAAAATAAAAAGCAGTCCTTTAGCAATTCTGAAGGCATAAAATTTCAATTTCTCCCTTAAATAAAGAAGCAACTACAGTATTTTCTTTCCTTCTTAGCAGCCCCTCTTTCTTACCTTGTTTGGATCATAATACAGCTGTGTGTTTTCCATCAGTTCAGTTCAGTCGCTCAGGCGTGTCTGACTCTTTGCGACCCCATGAACTGCAGCATGCCAGGCCTCTCTGTCCATCACCAACCCCTGGAGTCCACCCAAACCCATGTCCATTGAGTCAGTGATGCCATCCAACCATCTCATCCTCTGTCATCCCCTTCTCCTCCTGCCCTCAATGTTTCCCAGCATCAGGGTCTTTTCAAATGAGTCAGTTCTTCGCATCAGATGGCCAAAGTATTGGAGTTTCATCTTCAGCATCAGTCCCTCCAATGAACACCCAGAACTGACCTCCTTTAGGATGGACTGGTTGGACTCTCCTTGGTTGGAGAGTCTCCAAGGGACTCTCAAGAGTCTCCTCTAACACTACAGTTCAAAAGCATCAATTTTTTGGCACTCAGTTTTCTTTACTGTCCAATTCTCACATCCATACATGACCTCTGGAAAAACCATAGCCTTGAATAGACAGACCTTTGTTGACAAAGTACTGTCTCTGCTTTTCAGTATGCTGTCTAGGTTGGTCATAACTTTCCTTCCAAGGAGTAAGCATCTTTCAATTTCATGGCTGCAGTCACCATCTGCAGTGATTTTGGAGCCCAGATAAATAAAGCCAGCCATTGTTTCCACTGTTTCCCCATCTATTTACCATGAAGTGATGGGAACGGATGTCATGATCTTTGTTTTCTGAATTTTGAGCTCTAAGCCAACTTTTTCACTCTCCTCTTTCACTTTCATCAAGAGGCTCTTTCGTTCTTCTTCACTTTCTGTCCGAAGGGTGGTGTCATCTGCATATCTGAGGTTATTGATAATCTTGATTCCAGCTTGTACTTCCTCCAGCCCAGCATTTCTCATGATGTACTCTGCATATAAGTTAAATAAGCAGGGTGACAATATACAGCCTTGATGTACTCCTTTTCCTATTTGGAACCAGTCTGTTGTTCCATGTTCATGTGTTTTGCATAGAGCAGGTCAAAATGCATTTTCTCCAAAAATCCCCTGGGGGGTTTTTGAAGTTTGTAAGTGTGAAAATTGTATATTGACACTCACCAGTGCACATTTAACTTTTCTCTGTATTTTATAAAATTATTGCTCAGGACAATCTTGTCAAGAATATTAACGTATTAACTCTACCTCCACTTTCTACTGCTTCCTCTTATCTTTTTCCATATATATGTTTTAAAGCTATAAAAATGAAGCAATAAAATTAACTCCCAAGAATTTCTTATTGGCTTCAAAGTGAGGCAGACATCAGTTTGAATCTTAGCTCCGCACTTCCTAGCTCTGAGATTATGGGAAACTTTCACTTTCACTTTCACTTATTTGCTAAATGGAGCTGAGGTGAGAAATTTTTGAGAAAATGTTTGCAAAGCCTGTACATGTGTGTGCCTTGAACAGAGAAGGTACTTAATGAATGATGGTCCGTTATTATAAGGAAGTCAGGGGTAAAAGTGCAATTAGACCTCAACATCTCCAAATAGGCAGGCTCCAGCTAAACCCCATGAGGCTCCTTTTCCTAAAAAAAGAAAACAAAAGCCATGTCTTGTGGGAAATGAGCTCATGGCAAGTCTTCTAAAGGTGCTACAACATTAAGATGTCCTACATCTTTTTCTATTTTGTCCTTGACAAGCACCACCTCCCAAGTGATGAGTAGGTAACACATGATCTATGAATGAGCAGACTCATTTCTTTCACTACCACATTTCTCTGGAGGAGCTGAGAAAAACTGGTGTTTTCAGGAAGGGTAATTAATAGGGAGACACTGCCACTGCTTCAATCACCTGCATATCCATCAACTTCTGCAAGGTCAAAGGTCAATTAATTGATGACACCCTGGAGACACCCAAAGCAGTTAACAAGTCTCTAGAACTTTGTGAAAAAACAAGCTGCAAGATTCAATCTCCCATAAATTCCCATTGTGGGGTTCCATCTCCTAATTTATTCTTCTACATCAAATACCCCTCATTAAGAAATATTTCATAAGAAGTTAGCATAAAGGCAAATATTGAACGATCACAGCATAAGAAAATGAAATATTGAGACATGATACTTTTAATCTATGACCATCAATGGATACCATTTTGCTTTAAATCCTACAACATAATCCATTTTCAAGAGAAAGCATGTTTTATTTGGGAAGTTTCGTAAAGTAACACCCTTTTCCCCAGCATGCATTTTAGTGTGTCAGCAAGTCAGTGTTCTTAAATGTTACTGTTGGAAATCTTGATCACAGTGGGCCATGACTCTGCATGATGTCTTCAGGTTATTACAGAGAGGTAGTAGCTTGGAGAAGATGTATGGTAATAATACTGATTTTGAGATGAGTTTTGTTAAAATGATTAAACAAGGAAACCATTAGGCTGAGGTGGCTTTTGGTATCCATGAGGATACCTTGATAACCTAGCAAGCAAACCAAAAATCTAGAGTCAGTGTACACACATTGTAGAAAATGGAATTTAAAAACAACCAATAGGAAATAGTCAACTAGCCTTTCCCAAATAAGGCAACTGTTTAAGCTCTAGCCAGACAAATAATTTTTAGGCTGTGCTTCATTATCTTCTCTATAAAAAGCCTTGTTCCAAGTCCCCATAGGAGGAGCACACCAAATCACTTCCAGTTTGGAGCTGCCTTATATGAATCATGTTTGAATAAAATAAACTGTTAAGAATTTTACTGTGCCTTGGTTTATCTTTTAACAGTTTACTTCTGTCACTTGGTAGGTGGAGTAAAACAGTGTAAAACAAAGCTGTCCTTGGGCCCTTGCCTCAGAAGCTGAAACTAAAGCTCCTCACTGGGACCCCTTTTTCAACAGTCTTCCTGGGAACCTCCAAAAGGTCTAAATGATAGCCAAACCTACCACTGAGAAAATGAAGTTATGCAGGAAGAGGACTTACTATGTCCAGGGAAAAGATCAGATTGCTTCTTTCTTTTTCATTATGCCAACTAGACTCTCTATGATAGGTAGTTGCTTTCATAAAATCCACCACAGTAACCATACACTTTGATAGAATCATCTCCATATCATCAGTTCAGTTCAGTTCAGTCACTCAGTCATGTCCAACTCTTTGCGACCTCATGAATTGCAGCACGCCAGGCCTCCCTGTCCATCACCAGCTCCATGAGTTCACTCAAACTCATATCCATCGAGTCGGTGATGCCATCCAGCCATCTCATCCTCTGTCGTCCCCCTTTCCTCCTGTCCTCAATCCCTCCCAGCATCAGAGTCTTCTCCAATGAGTCAACTCTTCATATATCATACGTGTCCCAAAGGGGGAAAATGGGAAGCTTTCTAATTCATCTCTTTCATTGTCCAATCTGCAGCACAGCCTGCAACCTGCTACTTTTCTGGTTTCATATTTATTTTGTTTATTGGCCCTCAAGATGTTCGCCTGTCTGACCTTTGACATAAGTCCCTTGAGGTTAGGGTTAATGTCTCTTTTATTCTGGATTTAACCAGTTGCTCAGAGCCATAAATAGTGGCTTCCTATCAGTTTATCTCACAGCTCTTTCTATAGAGTTTCTATATAGGTAGTATATTTTATTCTCCAACTTGTATTTTAATTCTTTGCCTGGTTTAAGAAAAAATATTCTTCATATAATCATTTGGTCTGTCATCAGTTTTTGAGCCACACTGTAGTGTAAACAAAACCAATTTTTCTAATCTCCAATAAAGTCAAGTACAAAAGAGTTCAATGTGCTTTAGTTTATACTGAAATATATAAATACTTCTGCATCTCATAAAAAAACAACACTAGACATACTGTAAGCCGCTTGGATTTGGCATCACTCATTTCAGCATTAGTGTTTCATTTAGAGAGATTCCTGAAAAATAGAACCGTGACAAGACACCTTTTATAAATCAAAGCCATGATGTCATGAAACTATGAGGTCAGTGCAGAGGGCTGAACCGTATGCTGACTTTCATAACATAATGAGGATACCTCAGGGTTCCACTCCATGTCCCAATTCTGGGCCCCATCAGAAAACTGCTTCAGGACAAAGGTGGAACACATTAATGTCATTTGTCATTCTTAAAACATGGCATTTTTGGTGTGTTTAATTGAAAGAAAACTAATTTCTTCCATTTCTCTTTACTAGAAATCATGAAAGTATTTAACATACCCAGACTTATCTCATATCACAGCTGCTAGTTAACCTTCTGCTAAAACAAGTTTTGAAAGGTTATACCACTTTTCTACTTTGTAGTCAAATTTTTTATCTCAATATAACATCTCTTTTACCCCCAAACTTGCTAAATAAACATGCTAGCAGAAGTTATGTATGACATTGTGATTTCAGGCAAAGACTCATTACTTGACAACAGCAGTTTCTAATTGGAGAATATCATATGGAACAGATTTGAACTGTGTGGCCTGAATGGATGAACCCAAGATGTTTTGCTTTGCAAATATATATCAAATGAGAGGGATAAAAAGGTAGTATCTTCTATGATTCTCCCATCCGTTGGGCATGTGAGCTATTTCCATGTGCTTCAAGGGTCTCTTGTGCCCAGCATTTATTTTGTTCTAAAGATGTTTTTCTGAGCTCTATACTGTGTGGTAGTTCGTTGCAGTAATGATATACAACTTGTTCAAACTTCATTTCACCCATGCCTCTAATATTCTTCCACCTTGACAGAGCCCAGCCATGTGACCTGCTTTGGCCAATGGGAGAATAGAAAATATAACATGAGGGTTGGAAAGTACCTGTGCACTGGGGTTTGCCCTTTCCTGTTGCTCTTTGGACCCTAAGACCACCCAGAAGAAGCCCAGGATAGCCTCGTAGAGGAGAGGCACATGGAGCAGAGATGAGCCATCCAAGCTGAGATGCTATAGACCAATGGTTCCCAAGATGTGGTCCCCAGGCCAACAGTAGTAAAATCACCTGTGAACTTGTTACAAATTCAAATTCTCCAGCTTCACCCCAACTCTACTGAATCAGAAACTCTAGAGGTAGGCCCCAGTGATCTGTGCTTTCATGCTCTCAGTTCAGTTCAGTTCAGTCACTCAGTCGTGTCCGACTCTTTGCGACCCCATGAATCACAGCATGCCAAACCTCCCTGTCCATCACCAACTCCCAGAGTTCACTCAGACTCACATCCATTGAGTCAGTGAAGCCATCCAGCCATCTCATCCTCAGTCGTCCCCTTCTCCTCCTGCCCCCAATCCCTCCCAGCATCACAGTCTTTTCCAGTGAGTCAACTCTTTGCATGAGGTGTCCAAAGTACTGGAGTTTCAGCTTCAGCATCATTCCTTCCAAAGAAATCCCAGGGCTGATCTCCTTCAGAATGGACTGGTTAGATCTCCTTGCAGTCCAAGGGACTCTCAAGAGTCTTCTCCAACACCACAGTTCAAAAGCATCAATTCTTCGGTGTTCAGCCTTCTTCACAGTCCAACTCTCACACCCATACATGACCACAGGAAAAGTCACAGCCTTGACTAGACAGACCTTAGTTGGCAAAGTAATGTCTCTGCTTTAGAATATGCTATCTAGGTTGGTCATAACTACGTTATCATAAAGCATGCTTAAGTTTAAGAACTATCCTCTAGATCAATCATCCTGACAATTGCCAAACACACGAGTGAGGTCATCCTAGACCAAGGGTAAGCAAGGGACACAGACACACCCATTTATTTACATGTTGTGTCGACTGCTTTCACACTACAAGAGCAGAGACATTGAGTAGTTACAACCTAGACAGTAGAGCTTGCAAAGCCTAAAAATATTTATTATCTGGTCCTTTATGGAATCAGGTTGTCATCACTGTCCTAAACCAACCAGTTCTAGCTGAGTCATTAGCTAACAACAGGGATCAGCCAAGCTGGCCTGGACCGAAAAAACACTCCCAGTTAACTCACAGAATCATGAGAAATAGTAAATGTTCGTTATCCTAAGCCATTCAAGTTTGCAGTGTTTTTACTTGCTTTTAAATATGCAAGATAAACAGGAGCTCAAAAAAGTTCCCCAGTGTGAAAGTCAATCACTGACTCACCACCTTTTCCAGACAATGACTTGCTTACACCTCACCTCCAGGCTACCCACCTAGAATCAAGGCTTTTCTTTTTTTTCACCCTTTGGTGAGTACAATAAACGTTCATTCTATTAAATTTTGGCCACCTGATGCAAAGAGCTAACTCACTGGAAAAGGCCCTGATGCTGGGAAAGACTGAGGGCAAGAGGAGAAGAGGGCAACAGAGGATGAGTTGGTTGAATGGCATCACTGACTCAGTGAACACAAATTTGAGCAAATTCTGGGAGATAGTAAAGGACAAGGAAGCCTGGAGTGCTGTAGTCCATGGGGTCACAAAGAGTTGGACATGACTTAGCGACTAAACAACATCATTAAGTTTTATGATTGAACTGTATTAATTTATTTTTAAATGATTGTTATTTGTAGAAATTGATTTCTTCATTAATTGGATATATTTTTCTATCTGCACAAATTGTTTGATATCTTCAATTGGGGTGGAACATGTCATTTTTGCCATTAAAATTAATGAAATAATTTTGCAAATTAATAACTTTTCACTTAGTGGCAGGGTTTGCAAAAAGGAATAAGCTTCTTAAAAAAAATCTGGAAAGGCATAGAAGATGTTAGTTGTTATGTGTGTTTAGTGGGATTATGGATGCTTTTTGACTTTGGGGTGTGTATTTTCATTTTCCTTTAGAAAATCATGAATACATATTATTTTAAAATCAGGACTACTCTTTGTCCTCCACAACAGATATTATTCAGTTTTTCTTCCTTAGACTCCAGCTGTGTTGTATGTTCTAAAATATTTCATGCATTATTTCATTTTAGATTATTTTAAAAATCATCTTTTAATTTTGGAATAATTTTAGATTTACAGAGAAGTTGCAAAAATAATGCAAAGTTCCTGCATGCCTCACTTAGTTTTCCCTAATGTTAGCATCTTACTTTACCATGGTATATTTGTCAAAACTAAGAAACCAACACTGGTGCATTACTGTTCAATTCAAGACTGTTTGGATTTTAGCTTTTTTTTTTTTTTTAATTTTACTGAAGTCTACTTACTGTACAATGTTGCGTTAGTTTCTGCTGTACGGCAAAGTGAATCAGCTATACATATACATGTATCCCCTCTTTTTTTGGATTTCCTTCCTACTATAGAAGGACAGGTTCCTTCTACTCACCACAGGCCATTGAGTAGAGTTCCCTGTACTATACAGTAGGTTCTCATTAGTTATCTATTTTATATACAGTAGCGTAAAAATATTGCATACATAATTTCAAATGACTAATACCTCTGGGTTTTATCTTTGTTGTTGTTTAGTCACTCAGTAATGTCTGATGTTTTGCAACCCCATGGGCTAGCCCACCAATCTCCTCTGTCCATGGGATTTCCCAGGTAAGTATACTGGAATGGGTTGCCATTTCCTACTCCAAGGGATCTTCCCAATCCTGCTTTGTAGGCAGAATCTTATTTATTTATTTATTTATTTTAGTTTTTTATTTTTTATCAAATTTATTTTTTTTATTTTTATTTTTTTTTTTTTAGTTTTTTATTTTTTATGTAGGCAGAATCTTTAACACTGAGCCACCTGGGAAGCCTGTTTTATCTTTATTATTACACTACTTTATTATTTTTTGAACTTAACCTGTGTGTGGTGGGAGGAGGCCTAATCTGAGATATGAAACACACAAGTCCCAAGTTAATTTCACCAGAGTGGACACCAGAAAGGACAGCTTCTCTGATTTGGCATTTGTACATAGAAGTGAGTGAGACTCACCCCAGAAAGAAAGTGAGAAGAAAATACGCCCCTTGGTTGGTAGTGTTCCTCAGTTCTTGCAAAAATGGAAAAGGCAGAAATGGGTTTTCATGGGGATAGGAGGTTCATAGAGAAGGATGTTTGTCAGAGGAAGAAGGGGCAGGTTCAAGAATTGCCAAGGTAGGAATGAAAAAATGTACTTTTCTGCATCCTTTTAAACCTAGATTAGACTGACATCCACTTGGTGCTGTTGAGAGGAAGAGACTGCCAGAGGCAGAGAGGTGGAAAAAATGACCTTAGTGAACCCTTCAACCTTACAATTTTGTGAAAATAAACCAGGAATGTGAGTTTTCACAAGTAAATTTTCTCCATTCGTTTCAAGTTAAATGTGATTATTCAAGGAAGTGTGTGAGCATCTGAAACTGGGGTGGATTCCCACTCATGGACAGATTCCTGCTCAGTGTTTAACAAAGCAGCTTCCATGGGCAAGCAGTCCTGGAGAGATTACTGATTACATCAGCTAGCTTGGCTCAAAAGAATCATGAATCTAATCAGATGACACCAGCCTATTCAAAAAGTCCAGTTAGGCCTTGTAAATTCTGGCAGGCGTAGATGTGATGTGTGTAGTTTAATGCTAGAGGTTATATGAAAACACATTTTCCTCCACTTCCAAAATGTGTCGAAGTAGAAAAGAAACCTTAAATTTTCAACTAAATTAGAAAAAAGATAAGTAATTTGTTCAGAGACCTTTATGATAAGGTCAGCCTACTTCTGCTTTGGTAAGGTTATAAGATTTTTATGAAGCAGAAGATCTCATCAGCTTGTGAGTACCCCAGATGGAGTTCCTTGGGCCTGATTCAGAGAGAAATGCCTGGATGGGATCCAAATTCCAAGCTGGGGAAATAGCAGGGATTGCTTTCTTCTGACCATGTTCAGTGTTTTTAGTATAAATCACTTATCAGTCAGAGGTCCTTGTAACTTATGTACTAAGGTATTTTTTGTATGTGGAGAAAAAGTACCAGGGGAGAAATGAACTAATCTCTTTCATAAAACTCTGGTATTCAAAGCTCTTTTGGACACAGTTGCCAATGACTTTCACCACCCAAAGTGAGGTGAACAAGCAAATCTAACAGCCTCACATCTTCAGAGATGACATGACAGCTGTCACTCACATTCAAATCCTTGTATTGCTACAGTTATCCTCTGAGTTATCACTGCGTATGAAAATAAACACATTCTAAGCTGGAAGGGTTTTGCTTGATTAACAATAATATTTCAGGGCTTCATGTGAGTGTGAAATTACCTGGGACGATTCCAAAAACACTCTAGACACTCTTCTCTTTCTGGAACTGATTTTTCTCAGGGTTTCTCTTTGGCAGGCACTTAGGCAAAGATTGCTAAGGGCTCTTGGGTCAGCAGGGGTCCATCTTTTCGTGGTTCTGATTTACAAACAAAGCTTCTTCTTTCTGAAACCATTTCAACTGTTCCTGAGAATTTAGGCCCCATAGTAGAATGTCTTGTGATATACTTTATAAATCCTACCAAACATACTAGCTGCTGCTGATGCTAAGTCGCTTCAGTAGTGTTCGACTCTGTGTGACCCCATAGATGGCAGCCCATCAGGCTCCTCTGTCCATGGGTTTCTCCAGGCAAGAACACTGCAGTGGGTTGCCATTTCCTTCTCCAATGCATGAAAGTGAAAAGTGAAAGTGAAGTCACTCAGTCATACTAGAGGGGTGAATAAATAAATCACTGCTAGCAAGTGCCTGTCAGACTTAGCCAGATACTTCTCAAAAGCCAGCTGTTATTGTTCAGTTGCTAAGTCATGTCTGATTCTTTGCAACTCCATGAACTGCAGCACACCAGGCTTCCTTGTCCTTCTCTGTCTCCCAGAGTTTGCTCAAACTCATGTCCATTGAATTGGTAATACCATCCAACCATCTCATCCTCTATTAGTTGCTGTGGTTTTATATCTCAAACTCAAGATAGCATCAAATCTGCTAATTGGCTGACAAAGAAGGTAGGAAGCAGATGGGCATCGGACTTCAGTTGCACTGCTCTGAAGGTCTCAGCTGATCCATCCTGGCAGGTGTTAATCCACTTAGGCAAGACAAACTGCATGCCAGCTATCTTTGGGAGTGCATGTTGAAAAGTCTACTGCAGTAGACTTCTTCGTAGGAGACCTCTGTTCTGTGGGCAGTAAAAGAGTATCAGACATTATCTACAAAGAAAGGACAAACAGATGCCCTGATAAAGTAGAAGTTTGTGCAAATTGAAGAGCTAGTTCTACAAAGAACTCCAATTCCATTGCTCTTGATCTAATGTCCATAATATCTTATTCATTGGCAGAGAGTAGAACTATGACCTGGGTAGACATGAGATCCTGCTCAGCATAGACATTGTTTATTAGGTGCTTAGTCCCTTGGACTGCAAGGAGATCCAGCCAGTGCATCCTACAGGAGATCAATCCTGGGTGTTCATTGGAAGGACTGATGTTAAAGCTAAAACTCCAATACTTCGGCCACCTGATGCGAAGAGCTGACTCATTTGAAAAGACCCAGATGCTGAGAAAGATTGAGGGCAGGAGGAGAAGGGGACAACAGAGGATGAGATGGTTGGATGGCATCACCCACTCAATGGACATGAGTTTGGGTAGGCTCCGGGAGTTGGTGATGGACAGGGAGGCCTGTTGTGCTGAAGTTCGTGGGGTCACAAAGAGTCGGACATGACTGAGCGGCTGAACTGAACTAAACTGAACTGAATGTGCAAGGCTCATTGTTAACAGCAAGTTACAAGAACCAGTCCCAGGTCTCAAGGAGAAGGACTAGAAGGTGATAGCTAATAATAGCGGGAGTTTGGAAGGAAGATGGAATTGGACAAGGCAGGAGAATCAGTGACGTCTTAGCATGTGAAGACATTTTCCCCTCAAGTAGAGGGTAGACATTTGTGCTTCAAATGTACCCACAAGAGCTTTATGGTTTTGGCTCTTTGTTTTAGTTTTGCTTTTAACTTTAAGAGAAATTTCCTCTGCAGGCTATGATGATGGAGAACTTGATTGTTGATCCATTGACTTGGTAATTCTTTGGATTTCCCAATTGACACTTGAGTGGCTTTAGAACAAGAAAGTAGAACAAAGCTCAGTTCAGTTCAGTTCAGTTCAGTCCAGTTGCTCAGTCGCGTCCAACTCATAGCAACCCCATGAATTGCAGCACGCCAGGTCTCCTTGTCCATCACCATCTCCTGGAGTTCACTCGGACTCACGTCCATCGAGCTCGTGATGCCATCCAGCCATCTCATCCTGGGTGGTCCCCTTCTCCTCCTGCCCCTAATCGCTCCCAGCATCAGAGTCTTTTCCAATGAGTCAACTCTTCACATGAGGTGGCCAAAGTACTGGAGTTTCAGCTTTAGCATCATTCCTTAGAAAGAAATCCCAGGGTTGATCTCCTTCAGAATAGACTGGTTGGATCTCCTTGCAGTCCAAGAGATTCTCAAGAGTCTTCTCCAGCACCACAGTTCAAATGCATCAATTCTTCGGCACTCAGCCTTCTTCACAGTCCAACTCTCACATCCATGCATGGCCACAGGAAAAACCATAGCCTTGACTAGACGGACCTTAGTTGGCAAAGTAATGTCTCTGCTTTTGAATACACCATCTAGGTTGGTCATAACTTTTCTTCCAAGGAGTAAGCGTCTTTTAATTTCATGGCCGCAGTCACCATCTGCAGTGATTTTGGAGCCCCCAAAAATAAAGTCTGACACTGTTTCCACTGTTTCCCCATCTATTCCCCATGAAGTGATGGGACCAGATGCCATGATCTTCGTTTTCTGAATGTTGAGCTTTAAGCCAACTATTTCACTCTCCTCTTTCACTTTCATCAAGAGGCTTTTTAGTTCCTCTTCACTTTCTGCCATAAGGGTGGTGTCATCTGCATATCTGAGGTAATTGATATTTCTCCCGGCAATCTTGATTCCAGCTTGTGTTTCTTCCAGCCCAGCGTTTCTCATGATGTACTCTGCATATAAGTTAAATAAGCAGGGTGACAATATATAGCCTTGACGTACTCCTTTTCCTATTTGGAAGCAGTCTGTTGTTCCATGTCCAGTTCTAACTGTTGCTTCCTGACCTGCATATAGATTTCTCAAGAGGCAGGTCAGGTGGTCTGGTATTCCCATCTCTTTCAGAATTTTCCACAGTTGATTGTGATCCACACAGTCAAAGGCTTTGGCATAGTCAATAAAGCAGAAATAGATGTTTTTCTGGAACTCTCTTGCTTTTTCCATGGACCTGCACATGTTGGCAATTTGATCTCTGGTTCCTCTGCCTATTCTAAAAGCAGCTTGAACATCAGGGAGTTCACAGTTTACGTATTGCTGAAGCCTGGCTTGGAGAATTTTGAGCATTACGTTACTAGCATGTGAGATGAGTGCAATTGTGTGGTAGTTTGAGCATTCTTTGGCATTGCCTTTCTTTGGGATTGGAATGAAAACTGACCTTTTCCAGTCCTGTGGCCATTGCTGAGTTTTCCAAACTTGCTGGCATATTGAGTGCAACACTTTCACAGCATCGTCTTTCAGGATTTGAAACAGCTCAACTGGAATTCCATCACCTCCACTGGCTATGTTCATAGTGATGCTTTCTAAGACCCATTTGACTTCACATTCCAAGATGTCTGGCTCAAGATTAGTGATCCCACCATCGTGATTATCTGGGTCGTGAAGATCTTTTTTGTACAGTTCTTCCATGTATTCTTGCCACCTCTTCTTAGTATCTTCTGCTTCTGTTAGGTCCATACCATTTCTGTCCTTTATCGAGCTCATCTTGGCATGAAATGTTCCCTTGGTATCTCTAATTTTCTTGAAGAGATCTCTAGTCTTTCCCATTCTGTTGTTTTCCTCTATTTCTTTGCATTGATTGCTGAAGAAGGCTTTCTTATCTCTTCTTCCTATTCTTTGGAACTCTGCATTCAGATGCTTATATCTTTCCTTTTCTCCTTTGCTTTTCCCCTCTTCTTTTCACAGCTATTTGTAAGGCCTCCCCAGACTGTCATTTTGCTTTTTTGCATTTCTTCTCCATGGCAACGGTCTTGATCCCTGTCTCCTGTACAATGTCACGAACCTCAGTCCGCAGTTCATCAGGCACTCTATCTATCAGATCTAGACCCTTAAATCTATTACTCACTTCCCTTATGTATAATCATAAGGGATTTGATTGAGGTCATACCTGAATGGTCTAGCGGTTTTCCCTACTTTTCTTCAATTTAAGTCTGAATTTGGCAATAAGGAGTTCATGATCTGAGCCACCGTCAGCTCCCAGTCTTGTTTTTGTTGACTGTATAGAGCTTCTCCATCTTTGGCTGCAAAGAATATAATTGATCTGATTTCGGTGTTGACCATCTGGTGATGTCCATGTGTAGAGTCTTCTCTTGTGTTGTTGGAAGAGGGTGTTTGCTATGACCAGTGCATTTTTTTGGCAAAACTCTATTAGTCTTTGCCCTGCTTCATTCTGCATTCCAAGGCCAAATTTGCCTGTTACTCTAGGTGTTTCTTGACTTCCTACTTTTGCATTCTAGTCCCCTATAATGAAAAGGACATCTTTTTGGGTGTTAGTTCTAAAAGATCTTGTAGGTCTTCACAGAACCGTTCAACTTCAGTTTCTTCAGTGTTACTGATTGGGGCATAGACTTGGATAACTGTGATATTGAATGGTTTGCCTTGGAGATGAGCAGAGATCAATCTGTCATTTTTGAGATTGCATCCAAGTACTGCATTTCGGACTGTTTTGTTGACCATGATGGCTACTCCATTTCTTCTGAGGGATTCCTGCCCGCAGTAGTAGATGTAATGGTCATCTGAGTTAAATTCACCCATTCCAGTCCATTTTAGTTCGCTGATTCCTAGAATGTCGGCTTTCACCCTTGCCATCTCTTGTTTGACCACTTCCAATTTGCCTTGATTCATGGACCTGACATTCCAGGTTCCTAAGCAATATTGCTCTTTACAGCATCGGATCTTGCTTCTATCACTAAGCGCAGGCGGCTGAGAGCCGGCTCACCACTAAGCGCAGGCGACTGCGAGCCGGCTCACTAAGCGCGGTGGAGAGGAGCTACCCTGGGTCTGAGGTCCCGGGCGGTGGCCGAGAGGAGACACCCCGCGTCCAAGATCAGGGGCAGTGGCCGAGAGGAGCTACCCTGCGTCGGAGGCCAGTGGCGGCTGGGTAGAGACACCCCGTGTCCGAGGTCAGGCCGTCGGCCGGGAGGAGCAACCTGAGGAGTGGTGGCTGCGCAGCACAGGAGGGCCTAGAGGAGCGATCCCACGTTGAAGTTCAGAAACAGTGGCGGTAAGGAGATATCCCCGTCCAAGGTAAGGAACAGCTGCTATGCTTTGCTGGAGCAGCAGTGAAGAGATACCCCAAGTAAGATGGTAGGTGTTGCAAGAGGGCATCAGAGGGCAGACACACTGAAACCATACTCACAGAAAACTAGTCAATCTAATCACACTAGGACCACAGCCTTGTCTAACTCAATGAAACCAAGCCATGCCTGCAGGGCAACCCAAGACGGGCGGGTCATGGTGGAGAGGCCTGACAGAATGTGGTCCACTGGAGAAGGGAATGGCAAGCCACTTCAGTATTCTTGCCTTGAGAACCCCATGAACAGTAGGAAAAGGCAAAATGGTAGGATACCAAAAGAGGAACTCCCCAGGTCATTAGGTGCCCAATATGCTACTGGAGATCAGTGGAGAAATAACTCCAGAAAGAATGAAGGGTTGGAGCCAAAGAACAAAGCTCAAGTCACCTGAATTAATTTCCAGCGAATCTATTATTGGGATACTTAAGTTAGCTGGCTTATTCAATTAATTTCTTCTGCCTTTAATAACTTAAAAGTCCTTCAAATGCATTGTACTTTCCATTTGTAGTCCCGGTGTCATGCTATACTATGCTGGATAACTATAAATCCCATCTGGTCTGAGTCAAGGATGTTTCCATACAAATAGATTTGTTATTTGCTACAAATTGAAAAAGACTATTTTATATAAAGAGGAACATTTTACAATATTCCTTTCTGCCAGTGCTGCCATCTACATCTGAACAAGGTACACACTGGTCAATTCTACAGGTATCATTGAAGATGGGCAATGTTGTGGCCCTATAAGCAATTCATAAACTTGAAATGAATCCAGTAATTCCTAATTAGGAAACACATCATAATAAATTGTAGAGTGGTCTTCCCAGACTAACTCCTGACTCTCCTCTGCTTTAGCCAATACTTGCTATACAGAATGACTGAGGCAGGCCAAGGTGATTCCCTGAATAGGTTTATCAGTTTGGATTTAACCACAGCATTAGGAGAACTCTGAGTGATACAAAAGAAGGGACCTACTACAGAGATTAGATTTCACACAAGGATGGAAGATGGTAAAGAAATCTATAGAAGACTGTCACCTTTATATCTGGTGTGGTCCTGAAGTCAGCTGTTGGGATAATAAACCAGGCATGAAGTAGAGTAGAGCATGGTCAAACTGGCACTTCTCAGGACAAACCAGAACCTACCTAGGCAAATTGGAGCCTGCATCTATCTGCTGCTATCTTCAGCCATAATGTCTTGGAGTCTTGAAGAAGTGAGTGCCTTTGTTATGAAGCTGCATACGCAATGGACCCAGGACTTGGGCTTCCCATATGGCACTAGTGGTAAAGAATCTGTCTGCCAATGCAAGAGACACTTGAGGCACAGATTCAGTCCCTGGATTGGGAAGATCCCCTGGAGGAAGGAAATGGCAACCCACTCCAGTATTCTTGCCTGAAAAATTCAACTTACAGAGAAGCCTGGTGGGCTATACTCCATGGGGTCACAAAGAGTCAGAAAAGACTGAGCAAATAGGCAGGCAGGACTTGAAGAGACTGGAGGAGATCCAGCAGGAGGGACTGTAGGCCTGGCTTCTGCCCCATGAGCAAGCACTCTGGTGACCACAGGTATAAACTGCCACAGCATCTGGTGCTTTGTAGCAACCTTCAGGGTACTCACCTCACTTTTTTCTTCTAAATCTTGTGCAAATTTTTCTTGTAACCCCTTTTTTAACTAGGAGTCCTACAGGATGGGAATTTGGGGAAATGTAGTTCCAGCTTGGGTAAATTGACATAGTACAAAACCACCGCAACAGATGTGTGAAGACACAGTGATTCATTTTCTATTTTTTGGTAGAGAGAGCAAAGCTGGGTAACACACATAAATTTGTAAACTTGCTATTCTCACTAAATGAGTCAGTCATAGTGAAAGAATAACTGATTCGGGTAGACATATATTAATAATACAATTCTATTTTGAAAACTGCCATTCTTTTTACCTCCAAAGTAGAACCAGAGTCAATGTTCCTTAGATTCACAATTTTATTTTAAAATCAAATTATTAAACAGACTTCACAAATTCATCTTTGCCACTCCCTTATTACCTATACCGATCTAGATTGCACACTTTTCATTTATTCAGCAAACATATATTGACCTGCTATTGATCCACATTCTGAGGCTATGAAGATGACCAAAATACCACCCCAGCCTTTGCTGCCAGGTCAGCCAGTCATTACAACACTGCTTGAGACGTTCTCCACCTAAAGTGCACACCAGGTGATGTAGGGATATCTGTTCTGGAGAGACAAATCTGAGCTTAAATCAAGATTTGATTGAGAAACAGAATTTTTCTTTTGAGAGGAAACTAAAAGCAAGTCAATGAGACTATAGTGTGTATAAGCCTTGATACTTCCACTCAATTCAACTTCTTTTTCCTGACCTCAGAATGACATCCTGGAAGGGAAGCCTGCATCACCTCCACTGGAAACAGCAAAGAAAATAAAAGAAAAAAAGCTGTGCTTTCCTTATAGGCACTAATCAGTACAAAATAAGGGAAGCTTCTGTATCATCCTTCAAAAGTCAAACTTGATGTTCTGAGTCAGACCATTCCTAAAAGAGAAAAATCAGAAAAATTGTCTCATGGTGGTAATAAAATTAAGTAAGATTGGTTGAATGTTTTAGGCCAAGCCTTAGAGGGTGTTGCGAAGTTTGGGGTCCATCTCAGATTCTGAATCTGGTTCCCAACACTGCAATTTGAAAATGTTAGTTTTGTTGTTTCTATTGTAGTGATCAGGCTCTAAGGAACTGATTTCTGTACCAAAGACATAGAAGACTGTTTCATAAACCCAATACTGAGCTATAAATCTAAAGGTGTCTTAATGATCTTCAAATGAGAGTAATGTAGTTAGACATTCTTTAGCGATATCTGTATCCAGATTGATGGATTACACTTCTTTAGTGTAGAAGTATTTGTTTTTATCTAAAAAATAGGATGGGCCATTTAGAAACAGAGCTCCTCCCCCCAGCCTCCTTCCTCGGCTGGGAATCACAGAAGAATACTGCTGTGTGCAGCCTTGTTGATTCTGTCCAGGCATGGTGATAGGCATCTATCCTGCTTGCAGGCTCTTGTTTGTAACAATAAATTGAATATGAAGAAGGTTGTATCAGAGAAGCAGGAGGAAGTCATGGAAATTTGAAGACAGCAAAGACATTTTGGAATAGTCATTATGCAAAAAAGGGAGTGAACTATCCAGGAAAAGTGATGGGAGGATTACTAGGGAAGGCAGTGGTCTTTAACTTGTCCATCTTCCCTGAAAGCTGATCCATGTCTGCCCACAGGTGCGGAGAGAAGGTAGGTGGTTGGATTTACCCAGGGTTGGGTTCTTCCAGGCAGGCAGGTACAAGGGGATGAAAGAGGCTGGGTACCCTGTTCCACATCCCGGGTAAACTTTATCTGCCCAACTCTGAGGAGTTCATTATCAGGATCTCAACAAACTCTGAATAAAAATGAGGCATCTTTTTTCTCTAGCCCCTGAAGAAAAGTTAAATGTTCTTTCCTAACTACAGAAGAATGGAAAAGTAAATTTAGCAAGGATTTCCTGCTGAGCTTTAAAATACTCATTTCTAAAGCACTTGGATTTCGGAGAAAAGCGTTTTCATATGCAAAGCTTTGTAGTAGTTCTAGCCACTTTATGTCTTGGATTTTGCATAAAATCTGAAGAAAACTATACCCATGTAAATATTTATAAAAATTTCTAAACAACTTCAGTGATGAAATCCAGGTTAGGAACCCATTAGACACTTTGATATTTTCTGGTATTTTTGTCCCCCGACTTTTGTTGCTCTTCCAACGGCATGATGATTTCATTTTGAGGAAGAGCTTCTCTCCCATTTTGGGTCCTCTTGTTGGGGAAGTAAAACAATGTATTCTTTCCTCCTGCAACCAAAATGTGGTCATATTGTCCCAGGTAGACCAAACGGATGTTTTTCCTGGATGTTTAGTCATTAGCCAAATTCCACAGGTGACAGGCAGAGAAGGTAGTAGGTGAGATAGCTAGAATGCATGCATTCATTTTGGACAATTAGAAAGAAATTTTACTTAATTAGCATTAAGTAGTAAGAATTATGAGTCTGTAACAATCATCTATTTCCTAATTCAAAAAACAGTTACTGAATGCCCACCATGTATCATTTAGTTCATCAAGGGGGGAGCTTGATGAACTTGATTTACTCAGTTCATCAAGAATTGAATGAACAAGTACAATATAGCATGGCAAGTGGTACTGGGGCAATACAGGTACTCTGTGGGCTCAGAGAAGGGGCAAGACTAGGTACTTAGAGCTAAGATATAAAAGAGTCTATCAAGTAGTGTCCTTCTGAACCTAATTTATGGTAAAATGATGAGAAATGGGAACAGGCATTACAAAGCTAAAAAAAAAAACAAACCATGAAGCTCATGGACCCAGCCTCAACAGAAATGCTGAGGGAGTGGATAATAGATGGACGTTGCATGTGCTAAGTGGCTTTGGGTTGTGTCCGACTCTTTGTGACCTGTGGACTGTAGCCCATCAGGTTCCTCTGTCCATGGGATGCTGCAGGCAAGAATATTGGAATGAATTTCCATGCCCTCCTCCAGGGGATCTTCCTGACCCAGGGCTTGAACCTGCATCTCTCACCTCTCCTGCATTGGCAGGTGGGTTCTTTACCACTAGCATCAACTGGGAAGCCCAAGGTAGACACTGGAGATGAAGAAATAAGTAAAGACAAAGAGGAGAAATGGCAGTGCTCAAACTTTACTCTATGGGAAAATCTGGGGAGCTCACTTAAAAGGCAACTTCCTGGATTCTGCTCTCCAAATTCTGATACAGTAAGTTTGGGGCAATGCTAAAGAAGCCACATTTCCAAGAAGCATCACATGTAATTCGACTCACTTTGAAAAATACCTTGTGTTGATAAAAGTCCCTCACACAGCACCATCTCCTCTGCTTGCTCCCCTTTCACTCAGATCTTCCCAATGACCACATTTACACATCTTTCCTGGCACTCAAGTGAACAGGTATTTTGTAAATTTCTTCTGAAAAGACGCTTTCTTTTAAAAAGTTATAAACCTTTTGGAACCAGGATATATTGATGACTAAGTCTCTGCCAGCACTCCTCTCTGTTTTTACTGACTTTTCCTGTCCTTGGGGAGCAGGGTCCAGACACCAAGCTCTGTGGAGCCCAGATCTAAGCTGCTCCCCGAGTAATGTGGATGCTTAATCAGCAGGTTAGCAAATATGACCTTTGTCCCAGGGAGTCCAGTTCTCAGCTCATATCCCTTCTTCCCCAAGTACCTCTGTGACCCTTCTGGAGCATGGGGAAATATCTCTGTATACAAAGTAGGGTAGCATCTTGGCTTTGACTGAAAATTGGATCCATGGAAGGCATAGTGTGAGGCAGCAGCTTGCCCTAGCAAGGGTAGACCCTAAAGTATGATTTATAGTGACGGCACTCTCTTCTGTAGTTTACAGACCTCTTTCCCTGACCAGGGAGTTTAACATGTCTTATTAACACTGGCAATTTTAGCACTTCCTTCCTCATGTCGTAACAGTAACCTCTCTAAGGTTTCTTGTTAAGGAACAAGGAGAAGATATTGACAGACTGCAGAATCTTGCTGCCGGCCTTCCCAGGGCTGTCGGCTAATGAGTCTGGCTGAGTAAACTTGGGTGAAGCTGAAGATTCAAACACACTTTCAAGCATACTGTGTTTTAAATGTGTTTTGAATGAATCAGATCTGTATTTCAAGGCACTTTATTTTCTTTTAATTTTTATGAGCTTTTTAAAAACACGCACATATGTAATAAGAGTTACATAATAGACCCTCTTAGTGCCATTACCCCAATTCAAGAACCAACATGATTTTTCCATCTTACTTCTGCTTCTTTTGATTACTTTTTTTAACTGAAATATTTGAAAACAAACCCCATCTAATGTTTCATCCTTACATATGTTGAGCATATTTCTTTAAAAATGAAAAACATTTTTTTATCTAACTACAGTGTCAATATCACTTTTAATAACAATCCTTTGATATTATACGCTACCTGACCCATAATTGAAATTCCTGAAGTGTCTCAAAATGTCTTTGCAAGTGGTTTAAATTGGGTAATAAGATTTAAATTTTAACAGCTTCATTTTAGAGTTGGCTTTATGAAAGTGGCCAATCTAATCATGAAGTTTTGAGGCCTTTTTTCCCCTGAAACAAGCACTGCATTGGTTCTTTCTGCTACTGTCTTACCACCACAAACCCTAGGATCAAGAAAGGCAACTTCCTTTCTCAGCCATCTTGTACTTCCTGTCTGTGAGGCTCAATTTTAGGACAGGATTAGTATGAAGTCAAATTAAATTACTTTCACAGGGACTCCCTGAACCTCCCTTGCCTTTATTTATGGTGAAAATGAAGGAAGCTGGGTGGGAAGTTTGCTGTCAGCTTTGTATCCTGTGCAACAGCTTAGCAGGGATTCTACTCAGTTGGCCAAGAAGTTCACTAGGGTTTTTCTGTAAGCACCTTTGGAAAACCCAAGCAAACTTTTTGGCCAACCCAATAGGTACTCCTCCTATTTCTGCAATATAAATTGATGGGTCAACAGGAATCCAATGCTCTTCTTCTTCTTCTTTTTTTTTCAGGCTACACTCTCCAAAAGCCCCTGGGTCCTGTATTCCTGTTCATACATTTCTAGTTAAGGCCAGTGTCAGAATGACATAATACAAGACCTTGGCATCAGCTGCCCCTGATTCAAACACTCTGTCCTCACTAATTCTGCCAACAAATAACTCAATGTCTTCAAATTCCAATTTTCCTATCTGTAAAATGGATATAACAATGCCTCTATTGGAGGTGAAAGTGTGAGGATAAAATGTTATAACCTGACACACGTTGCTGCATACTGCATTATGGGGGCTTAAATGTGACTTTCTTCCTCTGCCTGCCTTTCCTCTTAGACTGCTAAAGAGATAGGAAGCCTCTAAAATCTTCTCACAAATACATCTTGTAGCCCTTAATCTACTTTGAAGTACATTCTTCGAAGGATTTTTCTTCACCTGGTAAAGCTACCCTAACTTGGTAAAATTGACATGTAAATGGGACGGCTGTTACTGGCTTGAGGACATAATACATGTAGACGTGTGGATGGCTTAGAGACAATTTACATGCTGGTTTAGCAGACAAACCTCCTGAGGCCTCTTTATATCCACACTGGCCAACTGCGGCTTAATCTGACAAGGATAATGTGCAGAATGTAAATATTACCATTTGTTCCATGTCATCTCAGATCAGACACTAATTTGCAAATGTAATTTATCATGTGTAAAGAAAACCAAAATGACAGCTCTTACCAGTATTTGGTATTTTTGTGTTAACAATAGTTCATTTATGATTGTTATTGTTTCAGGCAGAAAATATGTCTCGATCTGTTCTGCTGACAATGTGGGCTTTTGTATCACAAACCTCTTCTAGCGTTTTTCCACCTTCTCCCTTGTTGTATGCCATTACCTAGGCTGGTGTTTTGGTCGTTTGCTCCTCTTCACTACACTTTTATGCAGCTGAAGGAAATGTTCTGCTAATATTCCAAGTTCTGGGATCTGTTTTTAGGATAGAGACAAATGCAGATGTAGGCTAATGTGAAGACTGAGGGTCACATTGGACCTAAAGTGTATTTTGTCTGTTTTTCGCTAAGGGTCTCCATCACAAAGGAGATACCTAGAGCAGTGAAATTATTGAAAAAAAAAAAAAAAAAAACGGCTAAAGCCAAAATATAGATGAATTCAGGCTGGCCAATTTGTGACACTCAACTTCAAGGACTAATTAGTGGCTTCACCAAGAAGCCACAATCTACAAATTGTCTAGGTTTTATAAACCACAGATTACTTAATTGGCCCTAAGGCCAAACTATCTATCTGTGCCGAGGAAGAGGGTTCACTCTGCTTTCTATGTTAAGTGGGTTCCCCCTAGTTCATTTGTTGTTGTTTCTTTCTCCTCTTCATGACTCTTCAAAAGTTGGCAGAAAATTCTATGTTGGCAAGTTGATAATCCCTTTTATCTTCGTAAGCCCACTGCCGCCCATTGCCCAGCAAACTGTAGAAGGATGAGTGTGTCCTTATGTGACTGCTTGTGAGCTAGACGCCAGGAAAGAGGGAGAGCAGTGAGTTGCCACTGGTCCTGGCAGTCCGTGTTTCAGAGCGGAGGCCTGCCAACTCCAGTAAAACACTCGTGACATTTCAGAACTACGGGATCTTTCTGCCTCATTTCTCACATGGAGAAATAGGAAGATTCAAGTATTCCCAGCTGGAAGGACTACATTTTGTTTATCTTTAATTGAAAACAATGTTCACCACACAATTTATACTGGGTCCTGTGCTTCTCCCAGTGGTGAATGGCACAGGAGATAAGGAGAGAAAGTGTCTGCGAGGGGCCTGGGACTGCAGATAACACTTTTGTCATCCTGATTGGAAAAGCTCGTACAGCTGCTTTGATTCAGTAAAGCTAAATTTCTAAGATTTCCTTGACCTTTACTTAAACTGCTTTTGAGACAGTCTATTTTTGTTATCACCCTGATGAGCTAGACAGAGCTTATAAATTGATTTCAGTGTGAATAAATTATTAAAAAGTACAAGATAACTGATGAAGAGTTCTGAGCTGTGAATTATCACTTGGTTGATGGCAACAATGTAAACATCATTCAAGGGGCCAGAAGTTGGATTTTGTGTATTTGGGGCTAGTTCCTTATTTGTCGTGGGCTATGGTTGTTTCCTTGGACAGCAAGGAGAGCAAACCAGTCAATCCTAAAGGAAATCAATCCTGAATATTGGAGGGACTGATGCTGAAGCTGAAACTCCAATACTTTAGTCACCTGATGTGAAGAGCTGACTCATTAGAAAAGACCCTGATGCTGGGAAACGTTGAAGGCAAAAGGAGAAGGGTGCTGCAGAAAGTGAGATGATTAGATAACATCACTGACTCAATAGACATGGATCTGAGCAAACTCTGGGAGATATGTAGGACAGGGAAGCCTGGCATGCTGTAGTTCACAGGGTCACAATGAGTCAGACATGATTTAGTGACTGAAAAACAACAACAAATGATTGTTTCAGACATGAATTTGGGAAGACTCATTAGTCCTAGCATAACTTGTGGAAGCTCCTGTGGGTCCTTGCATGAAAAGCCTTAGCTTTAGTGCGGGCTGAATTTTATTCCAGAACATCAATGTCCCTAGGGCTTTTCTTACAGCTTTGCAGTGGTTTCTGAAATAAAATAGATACCACTATCACCATTGACACCAATAATGACAACAAACAAAAACAAAAAAATCTCTATGTAACTCCGTAGGGCAGAGGGTTAGTAACTGTAGTAAAATAAAGATTACAGTGAAATAGAGATTACAACTTTACGTTTCTGCTGAACATAACTAAAATTCAGTCCCTTGGTTAGCCTTAGATGGGTAGTCTGTTGTAATAGATATAATCTGAAATCCACACAAGAGTATTTGGAACTCGTGCCATTGATTATTTATTCAGTGTCATTTTATTATTAAAAGATGCGTGTTGCATCATATTTTTGATTTGTTATTATTTGTTAAACACATTCTACCCTCTATTATGTAAAAATAAAACAAACTCAAACCTCCCAAGTATGGTTTTATCTTAAACTACATTATATTCTAATCATCAATCATTTTACAGAGTCCAATCATTGTGCATTTTACAGACTTCTTTCATAGTTTCTTAATTCCTTCAACAAATAAATATTGAGTAGGATATGGCCAAGACAGCAGAGTTGGAAGAAATTCGGGCTCACCTCCTCCCATGAGCACACCAAAATTACCACTACTTACAGAGCGACAAGCTATGAGAGGAGCTTCTCTGGTGGTTTCGTGGTAAAGAATATGCCTAAGCCAATGTAGGAAACATGGGTTCATTCCCTGGGTCGGGAAGATCCTGGGGCAAAGGAAACGGCAACTCTCTCCTGGAAAAGAATAGCCCTGGTGGTCCATAGGGTCATGAAAGAGTTAGACATGACCTAGTGATTAAACAACAACATCTATGAGAACAATCTGGAGACTGGCAGAAAATATTTTCCACAAGTAAGGAACCACGATGAGATGGTTATTGAGACAGAGACACAATATAGTCAGGATCCACACCCACAGGTAGATGACCCACAAACAAAAGGATAGCAACAATTATAGATATTCTCCTCAAGGAGCAAGGGCTCTGAGACCTGCACTGGGGGCCCCCAGCCCAGGAGCCCTGCACTGGAAAGATGAGTACTCAGGATAGCTGGCTTTATGCATGTCTGGCTTTATGTACACCAGCGGGGCCTACATATTGGAGAGCCAAATAACTGCAGGAAATAGAGATTCTGCCCTTAAAGAATGTGCCCCAAATCTTACATACTCCGAGGCCTGGCACAGAGACAGTGATTTGAAAAGAGCTGGGGTCAGCTGCACTTGCTGATCTTGAGAAGCCTTCCGGAGAGGCAGAAGCAAAGGGGACTCCTCCTGGGCATGGAGAAGATGGCAGCAGCAGTTCATGAAGCTTGTCTGCCACAAGGACACTGGTGATGGTGAGAGTCATTTTGGAGTTCTCCCTCTAGCCTTTGAGCGCTAGAGATTTGTCTCCCTACCACAGGGCTGAAAGCAACCCCAGGACAACCCAGGCCCCAAAGAGAGCCACACCGGAACACCACTCTACCAAACAGCTGCCCAGCAGCCACTACACAAGACAAGGCCATCCTGTTACAACAGAAGGATCCATGCAGCGCATGTAGGGGCACCCTTAGAGCACACTGGGGCTTCCTGGGGGGCACAGTGGTAAAGAATCTGACTGGCATTGCAGGAGACACAGGAGAAGAGGGTTCAATCCCTGTGTCAAGAAGATCTGCTGGAGTAGGAAACAGCAACCCACTCTAGTATTCTTATCTGGGAAGTCCCATGGACCGAGGAGTCTGGCAGGCTACAGTCCATGGGGTCACAACAGTCGGTCATGACTGAGTGCTCACACACATTCACACTGGAGTATGTAGCTCTGGTGAGAAGAGGAGAGTGGACTGCCGAGCTCCATAGGACATTTCCTATATAAGGTCACTTCTCCAGCATCAGGAAATATAACCGACCTTCATAATATATAGAAATAAACACAAAGAATTAGGCAAAATGTATGTTAGACATTTTCTCATCATTTTTTCTAAATCCAGCATTATTGCCAGGGTGGAGGATGCTGTAGATATTAAACATCATAAATTATGAAGACTTCTCTCTGTGATACAGCTAGGGAGGGACACTAACCAAAATGAAACAAGCAGGAGTAAAACCCTGGAACCAAATGATTATTATAACAAGATTCAGGCAACACCAAGGAGTGGGGAGTTAGTCTGAGTTGGTATATTGAGGAGAGGACTTTTAGAAAGAAGATAGACTGTTTCTGAGGGACAGAGTGTATTGAAAAAAAAGGACAGGGACGCTACATATCTGACAGCACAGGATCAGAGATTTCATAAAGGGTGAATGGGGCAGTTTTAGAGTCAGAGGGAAGCTTGAGTTGAGTGGAGAATGCACTGAAGGAGGGAGCGCAGGCTGAGCTGGGAAGAATTAGGAGAGAAGATTCTTTGGATAGACATCTTGTGAGACTATGCATGCCAGATTGAGGAATCTGGACTTGAGCCTAAAGGCAGTGGAGAGCTACTTGAGAATTTTGAGCCAGAAAGAAACCAGATAATAATAGTCCTTTACAAAAGCTATAGTGTGAAATGAGAGACCCTAGTGGAAAGTGCCAGACAAATACTTAAGGCACCAAAGGATCAAGATTTAGATCTTACAAATAATATTTGGGGATTAATAATGACCTATTTTCTTAAACTGCTTAGACATATGTCTTTAAGATCACCCTTTCAATGAGACTTCCCTGGTGGCTCAGAGGGTAAAGCATCTGCCTGCAATTTGGGAGAACTGTGTTCAATCCCTGGGTTGGGAAGATCCCCTGGAGAAGGAAATGGCAACCCACTCCAGTATTCTTGCTTGGAGAATCCCATGGACTGAAGAGCCCAGTAGGCTACAGTCCACGGAGTTGCAAAGAGTTGGACATGACTGAGCGACTTCACCTCACTTCTCAATTAGATAAATTACCACCCATATTTTACCAATGAAGAACTTCAAGAGGAGAGAGCCTGAGTGACAGCTGCTGCTGCTAAGTCGCTTCAGTCGTGTCCGACTCTGTGCTACCCCATAGACGGCAGCTCACCAGCCTCCTCCATTCCTGGGATTCTCCAGGCAAGAACACTGGAGTGGGTTGCCATTTCCTTCTCCAAGGCATGAAAGTGAAGTCGCTCAGTCATGTCTGACGCTTAGCGACGCCATGAACTGCAGCCTACCAGGCTCCTCCATCCATGAGATTTTCCAGGCAAGAGTACTAGAGTGGGTTGCCATTGCCTTCTCCACGGAGTGACAGAGTCACACTTTAACTACTTACCGAGAGCCTGCCATTCTACAGGTAGAGATGAAATTTAATCACAAAACTTTACAAACTCTAAGAAAAACTATGCTGTGAGTGTAGAAATGGGTATTCAGGGAATGCCTGTAGAAAGAGTGATTGAATAAAAGAGATACTGAATAAGCCATATTACTTACAATGCTTTAGTGTAATAGTCAGGTGTGCCTCTAGGCTTCTAAGTCAACAAGTATGCACACTCTATTCTTAGTTTTAGCCAGTTCCAACCACTGTATATCAAATGTATCTGAACAACCACTTGGAGAATACAAGAGTTTTCTATTGCTGTTGCAACCAATGCCCACAAATTGTGACTTAAAGTAACAATGTATTATCTCAAAGATTTGAGGTCAGAAGTCTGATAGTCTCATGGGACTAAAAACTAGGTTTTTACCAAGATGGCATTTCTTTTTGGAAACTCCAGAGAAGAATCAATTTCCTTGTTCATTCAGGTTGTTGTTGGCAGAGTTCAGTTCCTTGAGATTATGTTACTGAACATCTACAACCTGGTGGTCAGCTAACGGCTGTTCCAGCTTCTAGATGCTCATGGCCCCTTTCCTGCTACTTCAAAGCCAGCAATTGTGTGTTGACTCCTCACGCTTTGAGTCTCTCCTGCCCCTTCTTCTACTACATCTCTCCTAATGACGGACAATCCACATTTTCTGCATTTGAGAACTCATGTAACCACACTGGCCGCACAGATAATCCAGGATAAATCTCCCTATTTTAAGGTCCTCTGATTAACAAACTTAATCACATCTGCTAAGTCCCTTTGGACTATAACCTAACATATTCACAGGTTCTGGGAATTAGGGTGGGAACATCTTTGAGGAGTCATTATTCTGCCTTCTACAGAGTGGAATGAAGCATACCACTTAATGTATCAGATTAGGAGTATATACTTCTTTCATTCAGGATTGCTGAAGGCATGTTTCTTAACTTCATCTTCTTTTCTCATTCATACACCACATCATATATGAATGAGAAAAAAAAGGCACATGTTTCAAGAAATGCTACTTTATTTAAATATTGTGGCTTTATGGACCGGGCAATCTTCTCTACATATGAGGAGATTTGCATGTTTAGGTGATGCGTTTGTTCATCCCAAGTATTCTCTACTGAATTCATGTCTCTTGACTGGCTACTGTGGGTGTATACAAGGACAAACTGTAATCCTCAGGTTGGCAATGTGGCAGATGTTATTGGATGGAGAAATAAATTATGACAATTCAAAGAAGCCCTTCCTAGTATATGGAAGTATAGTGCTGGGCAAGTACAATGTACCACATTGGAAGTACAAAGTACTGTGGAGAATAGAAGATAAAAAGATTATCTTCCCTCTGAGAAATCAGGGATTAGTTCATGGCATTTGGATATGGAAAAGTAGGTAGGATTTCAACACACAAAGAAGGAAAGAGGCTTTTTGTTAGAATAAGTTTGGCCAAGTAAATTGAGAGCTGTATATCTTTAAGTACTTGGAATTCCCTCAAACTAAAAAAAAAAAAAAAAAGTGTGTGTGTGGTGGGGGCGGGGGTAGGTAAAAAGGTTTAATGGGATGAAAAATGAAGTGTTATATAGATTGGGGGGAAAAAAAGCCTCAGAGGGTCACATTTGTCAGGAACAAAACTTTGGACTTTTTTCCCATAGAGAATGGGAAGAGACCAGAGGCATTTGAGCAGAGCAAGGGTAAGAATAGCGCCAGGCATCAGAAAGTGAATTGTGTTCCTAACAAGTGAGATGAAGAGAAATAAGAGCCTGAAAGTGGGAAGACCTGCCAGAAAGCACTTACAGCAGGGTAGGAGAGAGATGATGAATGACTTTCTAATGACAGTGGAGACAGTATGAATGTAAGGGAAAATCAGAAGGACACTGAGGACATAGTGATTAGAGGTAAAATAGAGTGGGAGAGAAGCTCATTCCAAGACAGTTCTAACATTTAGAGTCTAGAGAGGAAGCTCTAGGAAAATAGTTTCCATGAACAGAAAGAAGAGAATCAGGAGGAAACGATGGGTAGAGAGGTGAAGATTGGGAAGTTCGTTTTGACCCGTGAATCCTGAGAAGCTGAGAGAAATTTCGAGGGGGTATGTTTGATGTAAGGGAAAGTTCCAGCACAGATGAGATGAGGGTCAAGGAGAAGAATGCCCACAAACATGGGATAAGAACAAACAGATGATCGAGAAAATGGAGAAAATCTGTGGTGAGCAGAATGGTATGAGAGGGTTTCAAAAAAGAATCTTATCTGAGATGCTGGGAAGGTACTGAAGGGAAAAGCAGATGCTGCAAGTGGACGCCCACCTCCATTCTATATGTACGGCTCCCCTTGTCTTTGGCAGGAAACTTCAGAGAAGGGAGAACCAAGGTGTATGATCAATTTAAAGAATGATTTTTTGATGTTGTTAAGAAAGCATTCTGAGTGTAGAATTTAACTCAACAGAAGGGGGGAAATCCATATGGAATATGAAAATATTGGCAAGTTGTCTAAAATCAATTTGGGTGAGATAGGAGATTTTAACTCTTTAATTTCATTTACTTCTAAAAACGTCATTTTATCTTATTTGCAAAACAGAATTAGAGACACAGAGAACAAGTGTATGTATATCAAGGAGGGGAAAGGAGGTGAGATGAACTGGGAGATTGGGATTGACATATATACTGCTGCTGCTGTTGCTGCTGCTGCTGCTGCTGTTGCTGCTGCTGCTGCTGCTAAGTTGCTGCTAAGTCACTTCAGTCGTGTCCGACTCTGTGCGACCCCAGAGATAGCAGCTCACCAGGCTCCCCCATCCCTGGGTTCTCCAGGCAAGAACACTGGAGTGGGTTGCCATTTCCTTCTCCAATGCATGAAAGTGGAAAGTGAAAAGTGAAAGTGAAATCTCTCAGTCATGTCCAACTCTTAGCGACCCCATGGACTACAGCCCATCAGGCTCCTCCATGGGATTTTCCAGGCAAGAGTACTGGAGTGGAGTGCCATTGCCTTCTCCGGACATATACACTACTATGCATAAAATAGATAATTAATGAGAACCTACTATATAGCACAGGAAACTCTACTCAATGCTCTGTGGTTGGGAAGGAAATCCAAAAAAGAGATATATATGTATATGTATATATATATATGTATAAGTATATGTATATGTATATATATACACACACATATATTGGAGAAGGAAATGGCAATCTACTCCAGTATTCTTGCTTGAAAGTCCTACACATACATGGGCCTTCCCAGAAGGCTTAGCAGTAAAGAATCTGCTTGCCAGTACAGGAGACAGGAGTTCTATCCCTAGGTCCAGAAGATCCCCTGGAGAAAGAAATGGCAGCCCACTCCAGTATTCTTGCCTGGGAAATCCCATGGACAGAGGAGCCTGGTGGACTACAATCCATAGAGTCGCAAAAGAGTTGAACATAACTTAGCAACTAAACAGCAACAACAAATATGTGTCCACATAGCTGATTCACTTTGCTGCACAGAAGAAACTAACACAACATTGTAAACAACCATACTCCAATAAAAGGTAATAAAAAATTTAAAAAAAAATCATGTTAAACTTCCAGAATAGGATAAGTACTTTTTTGTTGTTGTTTCAGGATTGACATTCCAGCAATAGAATTCATATGCATGTAACCCTCCAATGTATATCTTATTGTTAAATATCATTACTTGAATTGTACATAAGGTTTCTTAAGAGTGTAAAATGCCCAGTCCTTAATATTAACTGATAAGGCTATTGGTTTGTCCACAGCATCCCAGATGAGAAGGTAGGAAGAATATTTTCCTAGTTTCTACCCGAGGCAACACCTGAGTGACAGACTTCAGGAGATTCTCTGTGTGCCACTGCAGAGTGGTCTTCGGGAATTCTTGAGTGTGAAAAGAATGTGCTGGGAGCCTCCATCTCCTGTTTATCTGAGAGGGAAGAGTAGATAGTGAGCTTGACAGTGAAATTCTAACCCTGAAAACTGATGAGATGCCTGCGTTTTCCTGCCTTGCTGGGGCTGCCAAGGTATCTCTTCTTACTTCATAGGGGAGTGACTGGTATTTGAGCCCTGATAACAGCAATCTTGGTTGGGGGGCTGAGTCAGGGAGGACATTCCAGAAAGCAGATGGCTGAGGAAAGAGTGGGGGTCTGCGTGAGGACAGGGGTGCAGACCTTACTCCAGTTGCCACCATGTGGGCAGGGTACCCAGTGGGGCCAGCAGGAACACTCTTCAGGAGGACAAGCGCTCATAAACTTATGTTTTAAATAGGAGTGGTGAAGAGAAGAAGGAATTATGTTTGGTCTCTGGCCTAGAATCACAGTGAACTTTGCTGAGGAATTTTTCTTGTCCCTGATGAGCAACTGGAGCAGGGAGCCTGGACTATAGAAATCCTGTCTGAATAACTGCCACTTGAAAATCAGATCTGCATTCAATAATCCCAATAGGATAACCAAAAGGAAAGATTATGTTACCCCAGGATTTCTCAGAAAACTATCTGTATACTATGTGGACTTTTCACATGCAGTTGTATTTCTGTCTCTAGTAACTAAAAATCATTGAACACCCTATGAAGCTAGTCAGAAAGAGAAAAACAAATATCATATATTAAGGCATATATGCAGAATCTAGAAAAATGATATAGATGATCTTATTTGCAAAGCAGGAATAGAGACACAGACTTAGGGAACAAATGTAGGGATACCACAGGGGTAAAGTAGCGGGGTGGGATGAATTAGGAGATTGGGATTGACATGAATAATCTACTCATTATATGCATAAAAGAGATACTAATGAGGACCTACTGTATAGCAAAGGGAACCCTATTCAGTGCTCTATGTCATCTAAGTGAGAAGGAAATCCAAAAAAGAGGGAATATATGTATGTATAGCTAATTCATTTTGCTGTACAGTAGAAACTAACATTGGAGAAGGCAATGCACTCCACTCCAGTACTCTTGCCTGGAAAATCCCATGGATGGAGGAGCCTGGTAGGCTGTAGTCCATGGGGTCGCTAAGAGTCGGACACGGCTGAGCGACTTCACTTTCACTTTTCACTTTCATGCATTGGAGAAGGAAATGGCAACCCACTCCGGTGTTCTTGCCTGGAGAATCCCAGGGATGGGGGAACCTGGTGGGCTGCCATCTATGGGGTCGCACAGAGTTGGACACAACTGAAGTGATTTAGTAGCAGCAGCAGCAGAAACTAACATAACATTATTAAGAAACTATATTCCAATACAAATTAATTAACAAAAATGGAAACTCTACAGTGGCCAATCCTTAATTAGATCCCCAAAATTAAATGTAAAAGCTGCTTACATTTTCCTCTTGGATTAAAGTTTATGGGAGGAAGCACCAAGACAGAGCGAGTGTGGGTTGCTGTCTTAAAAACCAGTACAATGATTGGTGAATGTGTTTCTAAATTCTAGCTTCATTTGTCACCTTTAGGTGAATTTTAAAGAAGTTGTGAGCTTGTTAGGTCAGCAGCAAGAGATACCATAACACTGTGTATATGAGTAGTGGCAAGTGGGAGAAGCAAAGACTCGTGGTTGAGTAAGACGTGGCACATGGGCCCAGAGGATTTCATCTGGCCTGGTGGGACCACAGCGCCTGCTTTGAGAATGAACAAATTCAAATTTTGTGTCATCATAAATACTTTAATGATGGAAAATCAACTTTAACAATGGTACATGCTCCAGGGCTGAACATTTATTATCTTTCTGAGTAATACTAAAACTTATCCTCTGATGACCACACTCTCCTTACACAAGACATTCAATGGTTTTGCACATTCCCACATGCCTTCCTTTCAGAAGTCCCCCAGTGAGCCTGCTAGGTTCTACTGAGTTGGACATTTAGTCATTATTTCTTTCCCTAATCACTTTTCAGAGTCTTTTGCCTTCTTTTGCTATTAACTTTTTGGCTGGAAGTGTCTGGATTTCCCTGGCAGAGGGCTTGGCAAATGTCAAACACCCATGCATTACATAAGCATTGGATGGGTTCTTGGCTTCATTCTCCAAAATGTCTCAGAGGCAGAAGGCATTTGCTTTTAAGATGTTAGCCCGCTTAAGAGGCAATGTTATTTCCCTGAAAGATTTATAATGAAGACAAAGACATGGAGTCAAATTCCTTATAAATAGTAATTACATTTTTATTATGCTTCTTCATTTTTTTCATGTTGATCATGTTCAACTCCACAGTTGGTATCGAATTTCCTGCAGTCTGTACCCATTTCTCCAAAAGTCTTGGAAAACATTCCCTGTTTTCTAGGAAATTCAAGCTCAAGGTCGGATATGGTTAATCCACCAATCAGTCTTAGTGCTTTATATCTTCCTGTGTCAGTATAACATACCAAGCAAGTCATTGCTTAGACAATTGCTCTCTTTCTAGGACTAGATTAGATTAGAAATGCTTGTACTTAAGGAAACCCTGAGGATGGAGTGTGAATTTAGCTGGTTGCCCAGATAAAGAAAAAGATGTTAGAGATGTCTTGGTCTACACTTTTGGTATCCCTGTATCAACTGTATTTGTAATACTTTCTTCTCAAAAATATGCAACACAGGTATGGTATGTATTTAATCACTTTACCAAAGAAAATGAGAATTTTATTTAACTGAGAAGAAAAAAGAAAAATTTAAATTATCCTTAAGAGGGAAAAAACATGTTTTGATTGTGGGTTGGTGTGGACTGCTAAATTAATTTTTAAAAACTACAATAATTTCTATTGTATATCTGCCTGTGGAACCTCCCCATCCAGGGATTGAACCCATGCCTCCTGCAGTGGAAGCCCAGCATCTTAAACACTGGACTGTCAGGGAAGTCTGGATTGCATGTGTTTTATGTCATTTAATTATTACGATGATCATGAGTTGGGTAACATTACTATTTTCATTCTACATTTGAGGACACTGGGATCTAAGAGAAGATTTGGGGGAGTAAATGTCAGAGCCAGGATCCAGAGCTTGCCTACTTACACCCTAGTGTGGCTGCTTTAGAAGCAAATTACTTCAAAGATACAAAGCAATATGAAAGAATAATTAAGTGTTTGTGCTTCTTGGCGAAAATGAAACTGACTAGTTGGTAAGATATCTTATTATTGTAGAAACTGTCAAGCCATTTCTTTCCTGTGCAACAAGGAAGGTGTTCAAGAGATAAACATTTCTCTTCATTTCATACCTGAATTTTTCTCCCTATGGCTCTAAGAAGTGTGACTTCCTGTTTCTCTGAGCTAGGGAACAGGAATGGTGGTTGGCAAGTTGACATCCAGGTGACTCGTGGAACAATCAGTGGGATGCAGTGACTGCTGTGCTTCAGGTGACCCCTGCATTGCCGTGATGCTAGCAGAGAATCCCCCAGTAAACTCCTATTCCATGAGCTATGAAGGCCTTCTCTGTGTCTCCTTCCTCAACTGGTCCTCTTGTTTGCCTGGGAGCATAGCTGGAACTTTCCACAGAAACTGTGGAATCACAGTGTCACTTTCTCTTCGATTCTAGTTTCCATCTTGTTGTTTAGTTACTAAGAGGGTCTTATTTTATTTGAAATAGATGTACTCCTGAAAAATTCAGTATAATCACATTTGGACTTATTGATTTATATTTGAAACTTAATATTCTGATGCCAATGCTTCCATTTGTCTTCTTAGTATTTTTAAATGATAAAATTGCAAGGAACTTAATATCTATAGATATTAAAATACTTAAAGGAATTGAGGCATGCTATGGTCATTGTTCTCTATCTTCTTGAAAGGTGAATAATCTTTTATTTTTTTTAAAGCTCTTCTTTCCCTTAGTAAGATATCTGAAAACAGACTGCACCTGTATCAGACTCCCAGACAATAGTAACTAGTACAATATTCACATACCAACTGTAAAGTTAGCCATTTATTCAATTTCCTTAGCTCTCAGTTTCCTCGTTGTAAGGAAGAAGGACACATAAGTCACAAGATTATTGAGTGGATTTGATGTGCTATGGTGTGGTCAGTAATGGCCTGTGATGGGGACCTGAGAAGAGTTAGTCGTCAATAACGATCAGTTTGAAATCCCAAGAGTTCTGCCTGAGAGTAGAGTTCTTCAACTCTGGTCTAAATTCCAGCACCTATGAAGTATCTCTGTGACACTTGTTACTTTATTTCCAAAACATAAGTGAGTTTACTTGTCTAAAATTTAAAGGACTGGTCCAAGAGGTTTGTTCTAGGTCTAAAATGAGCATCTATGCCCCTTAGAAAAGGTTTAATTCAATGAAACTAGTAATAGCCAGTTGTTTGACTCAGTTTAGTCCTGGTTTCTGCATTGTTTCATACCCTCTTGCAGTTACTGCCACCATTACGGAGAAGGAAGATGGGCTGGCCTCATGCAGGCATCCGTAAGGATAACCCTATTCTGTTTTATGTCAGTGGCATTTTTCCTAAGGCCTTCATTCCTTTCAAAGTCACCATATTTCTTTTTCTTACATTTTGGGTTCCCCACCCCCCGTCCCACCCCCCACCAAAAGGGCTGACTTAAAAAATGAGTTCAGCACCTCAGCATATTTCAGAGTTGTGATTAATTCTGTGCTCTCACTCATTTATTAAAAGCTCCAATTTCTCTCTCATCATCCTTTCCTCCTGATAGATTTGCCCTCCTAATCCTCTTTAACCCTCTGGGCTTACCTTATCTCCCTTGGCTCTTTTGCTTCTCTTATCTCTATCCTGTTCACTTTAACTGATGTAATTTGTTTTCCTTGGGTTTCTTTCTCCTCCATAAAGACATGAACACTCACTCTAAATATTTCTCACCTCTTGTGTTCATCTTTGTCAGCTGAATCCCAATCTACCACACTTCTCATGAAAGTTCATCACCACGTTCAGGCTTTTCTCATAGTTCTGGATTTTCACTCCTCTTCAGAGTGTCATATTATACTCAACAAATCTAACTCCTGCAAATTGCTTTTAGATGCTGTTTCTCATCTTCTGATATGAAACTGGTCCTAGTAGCGGGTTTTGGCAGAACAGTCCATTTCAGCTTTGAGCAAATATTCTCCCAAGTGACTTGACCCTATTGAGCTGTCTAGGATTGGGATATATTGTATGTATAGTTTCTGGTCTTCTCCTCTGTAGTCCGGTCGGGGCAGGTCACTGTGTCTCTATGGTCTTCAGTAAAATGCCTGATTGAATATATCATCATTTTCCAGATCTAAACATCCTTGAAGACAACAGTCCATTCTAAGAGCAATTCTGAATTTTACTTCTGAGATTGTGCAATCTCAAGTTTCCTTACTTTGGCTTAGTAATTGTTTCAAGTCATTATGGGTTGGAGATCTTGGATCAGAAGTCCACACACACACACACTATATATATATATATATATATATATATATATATATATATATATATATATATTTGATGAGCAACACTGGCAAATATAACAAATTATATTTAAAATATTCATTTCAGGTCAACAATTTTTTCCAAAGCCATGGTCCATGGTTGGAAAGAGAGGGAGGAGATAAATGGAGTCTGGACTGTGGGAGTACTGGGGAACTGTGGGTCTCCAGGGTCCCAGTGGTCTCTTCTGGTTCTTTGGTTGTGTGAGTACATGGCTCATTTGGGGTGGGCTGGAATCTAGTGAGGAAGCTGTCAGGTCTCAGGATCTTGATTCTGGCTGAGTGGTTGGATGGAAACAGGCAGTTTTGCTCTAAGCAGTTTTGTCATTTTCTGCTTGCACAGAGAGTTTGATTTCACAAGGGCAAAGTACATCCTTTAGGATTTATTTAATACTCTTGTGTTTTAATGTGAAGTAAATGTTGCTTTGGAGAAGGGAATGGCACCCCACTCCAGTATCCTTGCCTGGAAAATCCCATGGACGGAGGAGCCTGGTAGGCTGCAGTCCATGGGGTCACTAAGGGTTGGACATGACTGAGCGACTTCACTTTCACTTTTCACTTTCCTGCACTGGAGAAGGAAATGGCAACCCACTCCAGTGTTCTTGCCTATAGAATCCCAGGGACGGGGGAGCCTGGTGGGCTGCTGTCTATGGGGTCGCACAGAGTTGGACACGACTGAAGCAACTTAGCAGCAGTAGCAGCAGCAAATGTTGCTTAAGCACACTTTGACATTGTCCTTTCTTTCAGTGTTCAAGCTACCAGAAAAATAACCCAGGGATAAAGTTTTCTCTCTGTTGATTCTGTTGATTGGGGTGACAAGAATTTGATAAGTCACAAATAATCATAGAGTCTGACATGAGTTACAAGTCTAAAATTTAACATCATGTAGCTTCTCAGGAAATCCCCAAACTATTGCCTCATCTAGAGAACAATGAACCTTTGCCTCATCTAGAGAACAATGTATCATAGATTTTATAAAATAGCCTGTTATGAACTTTTGTGTTGTGGAATCAGAAAAGAAGGCAGAGCAAAAAAAAAAAAAAAAACAAAAAAACAATGATCATATTTCCTATTTTTTAACTGTTGTTTGTGTGCTTCATCATTCAGTCATGTCCAGCTCTTGTGTGTGACCCCATGGACTGTAGACCACCAGGCTCCTCTGTCCATGGAATTTTCCAGGCAAGAATACTGGAGCACGTTGCCATTTTCTCCTCTAGAAGATCTTCCTGACCCAGGAATCAAACCTGCACCTCTTACATCTTCTACATTGGCAGGTGTATTATTTACCACTGGACCACCTGGGAAGCCCTTTTTAGGTGTTAGCAAACTGAAATAATTGATCAGATAACAATGTTACTGGTGGCCTATTTATAACATATTGGCAACATAAAGCCAAGATTCTAAATGATTATTTATGACATAGAAAGTCATTGCACTGACATAAAAATAATAGCTCGTTCTATGACATAATTTTCAAACATATCCCTGAAAATTAAAGGAAATATATGGCCATGTTATAGTGAATAGAAACAAAATTTAAACTTAAAAAAAGAAGTGTTCATGTAAATACCTATTGCCACAACACAGAGGTTGAGAGGAAAGAAGGTCCTATAAAGAGAATGCATGCATGCTCAGTTGCTTCGCTTGTGTCCCACTATTTGCAACCCTATGGATGATAACCCACCAGGCTCCTCTGTCCATGGGATTCTCCAGGCAAGAATACTGGAATGGGTTGCCATTTCCTTTTCAGGGAATCTTCCCAATCCAGGTATCTAACATGGGACTCTTGGGTCTCCTGCATTGGCAGATGGATCCTTTACCAATGAGCCACCTGGAAAGTCCTGTGAAGAGAATGCCTGGGTACAAATTCCAGCTTCATGATTTACCGGTTGTATAACTTGGGATGACTTACCTATCATTCTGTGTCTCTGTTTTCTCATAGGGTAAAATGTGGAATTTATTGGCAATAGTGCCCACTTCTCAGATTTGTTAGATTAAATGATAATACATATAAAGCTCTTAGAACAGTATTTGGCACAGAGTACACATTCAATGAGCATAAGTCCTCCTGCGGAGTAGAAGGATGTGTGTTCATCTTCTGGGAGAGCCACAAAATTACAACTCGCTGCTGAACAGCCACTGAAAAGAGGATGTTGGATCCCACCAAAAATATACCCCCCGTCCAAGGGCAAAGGAGTAGCCCCAGCAACACAGTAAGAGGGGTAAAATCATGTTTAGAATCAAACCCCATGCCTGCCAGAGATGCTCAGAGGGCTCAAACAAACCTTGTGTGCACCAGAACTCAGAGACTTCACAGAGACTGAGCCAGAACTGTGCTTGAGTGTCTCCTGTGGAGGTACTGGTCAGCAGTGGCCTGCTTCAGGGGCAGGGGCTCTGGGTGCAGCAGACCTGGGTATGGCATAAGCCCTCTTGGAGGAGGTCACCATTAACCCCACCGTCGAGCTGCCAGAACTTACACAGGACTGGGGAGACAGACTCTTGGAGGGCACAAACAAAATCTTGTGTGCAACAGGACCCAGGAGAAAGGAGCAGTGACCCCACAAGAGATTGACACAGACTTGCCTGTGAGTGTCCAGGAATCTCTTGCAGAGGTGTGGGTTGGTGGTGGCCTGCTGCAGGGTTTGGGGCACTGAGTGCAGCATGGGACCTTTTGAAGGAGGTCAACATTATCTTCATTACTTCCAGCATAGTTTGGCCTCAGGTCAAACAACAGGGAGGGAACATAGCCCTGCCCATCAACAGAAAATTGGATTAAAGATTTACTGAGCATGCCCTCTGAGAAGGCAATGGCAACCCCCTCCAGTATTCTTGCTTGGAAAATCCCATGGACAGAGGAGCCTGGTAGGCTGCAGTCCGTGGGGTCACTGAGAGTCGGACACGACTGAAGCGACTTAGCTGCAGCAGCAGCAGAACATGGCTCTGCCCATCAGAACAAGACCTAGTTTCCCCCTCAATCAGTCTCTCCCATCAGGAAGCTTCCATAAGCCTCTTTTCGTTATCCATAAAAGAACAGAAAGAATGAACACCATAATCACAGAAAATTAAGGAAACTGATCACATGGACCACAGCCTTGTCTAACTCAATGAAACTATGAGCCATGCCATGTAGGGCCACCCAAGATGGATGGGTCATGGTAGAGAGTTCCGACAAAATGTGGTTCACTGGAGAAGGGAATGGCAAACCACTTCAGTATTCTTACCTTGAGAACCCCGTGAACAGTATGAAAAGGCAAAGAAGTAGGACACGGAAAGATGAACTCCCCAGGTGGGTAGGTGCGCAATATGCTACTGGAAATCAGTGGAGAAGTAACTCCAGAAAGAATGAAGAGACAGAGTGAAAGAGAAAACAACACTCAGTTGTGGATGTGACTGGTGATGGAAGTAAAGAGCAGTAGGAACCTGGAACTTTATGTCCATTTATCAAGGCAAATTGGAAGTGGTCAAACAGGAGATGGCAAAAGTGAACATCGACATTTTAGGAATCAGTGAACTAAAATGGACTGGAATGGGTGAATTTAACTCAGATGACCATTATATCTACTACTGTGGGCAAGAATCCCTTAGAAGAAATGGAGTAGCCATTATAGTCAACAAAAGAGTACAAAATGCGGTACTTGGGTGCAATCTCAAAAATGACAAAGTAATCGCTGTTCATTTCCAAGGCAAACCATTAATATCACAGTAATTCAAGTCTATGCCCCAACCAGTAATGCTGAGGAAGCTGAAGTTGAATAGTTCTATGAAGACAAGGCTTTCTAGAACTAACACCCAAAATAGATGTCCTTTTCATTATAGGGGACTGGAATGCAAAAGTAGGAAGTCAAGAGGTGTCTGATGCTGCCACTGCTGCTGCTGCTGTGTCACTTCAGTCATGTCTGACTCTGTGCGACCCCAGAGATGGCAGCCCACCAGGCTTCACTGTCCCCAGGATTCACCAGGCAGGAACACTAGAGTGGGTTGCCCTCTGGAGTAACAGGCAAATTTGACTTTGGAGTACAAAATGAAGCAGGGCAAAGGTTAACAGAATTTTGCCAAGAGAACACACAAGAGAAGACTACACATGGACCATCACTAGATGGTCAACACTGAAATCAGATTGATTATATTTTTTGCAGCCAAAGATAGAGAAGCTCTATACAGTCAGCAAAAACAAGACCAGGAGCTTACTATGGCTCAGATTATGAATTCCTTATTGACAAATTCAGAATTAAATTGAAGAAAGTAGGGAAAACAACTAGACCATTCAGGTATGAACTAAATCAAATCCCTTATGATTATACAGTGACAAACAGATTCAAGGGATTAGATCTTATAGACAGAATGCCTGAAGAAATATGGATGGAGGTTCATGACATTGTACAGGAGGCAGGGATCAAGACCATCCCCAAGAAAAAGAGATGCAAAAAGGCAAAATGGTTGTCTGGGGAGGCCTTACAAATGGCTGAGAAAAGAAGAGAAGACAAAGGCGAGAAAAGGAAAGATATAAGCATCTGAATGCAGAGTTCCAAAGAATAGCAAGAAGAGATAAGAAAGCCTTCCTCAGTGATCAATAAAGAAATAGAGGAAAACAATAGCATGGAAAAGACTAGAGATCTCTTCAAGAAATAGGAGACCAAGGGAATATTTCATGCGGAGATGGACACAATAAAGGACAGAAAGGGTGTGGACCAAACATAAGCAGATGATATTAAGAAGAGGTGGCAAGAATATATCAGTTCAGTTCAGTTCAGTCGCTCAGTTGTGTCTGACTCTTTGCGACCCCATGAATTGCAGCGTGCCATCCTTCTCCATCACCAACTCCCAGAGTTCACTCAAACTCACGTCCGAGTCAGTGATACCATCCAGCCATCTCATCCTCGGTCGTCCCCTTCTCCTCCTGCCCTCAATCCCTCCCAGCATCAAAGTCTTTTCCAATGAGTCAACTCTTCGCATGAGGTGGCCAAAGTACTGGAGTCTCAGCTTTAGCATCATTCCTTCCAAAGAAATCCCAGGGTTAATCTCCTTCAGAATGGACTGGTTGGATCTCCTTGCAGTCCAAGGGACTCTCAACAGTCTTCTCCAAAACCACAGTTCAAAAGCATCAATTCTTTGGCACTCAGCCTACCTCACAGTCCAACTCTCACATCCATACGTGACCACAGGAAAAACCATAGCCTTGACTAGACGGACCTTAGTCAGCAAAGTAATGTCTCTGCTTTAGAATATGCTATCTAGGTTGGTCATAACTTTTCTTCCAAGGAGTAAGCATCTTTTAATTTCATGGCTGCAGTCACCATCTGCAGTGATTTTGGAGCCCCCCAAAATAAAGTCTGACACTGTTTCCACTGTTTCCCCATCTGTTTCCCATGAAGTGATGGGACTGGATGCCATGATCTTTGTTTTCTGAATGTTGAGCTTTAAGCCAACTATTTCACTCTCCTCTTTCACTTTCATCAAGAAGCTTTTTAGTTCCTCTTCACTTTCTGCCATAAGGGTGGTGTCATCTGCATATCTGAGGTTATTGATATTTATACCGGCAATCTTGATTCCAGCTTGTGTTTCTTCCAGTCCAGCATTTCTCATGATGTACTCTGCATATAAGTTAAATAAGCAGGGTGACAATATACAGCCTTGACGCACTCCTTTTCCTATTTGGAACCAGTCTGTGGTTCCATGTCCAGTTCTAACTGTTGCTTCTTGACCTGCATACAGGTTTCTCAAGAGGTAGATCAGGTGGTCTGGTATTCCCATCTCTCTCAGAATTTTCCACAGTTTATTGTGATCCACACAGTCAAAGCCTTTGGCATAGTCAATAAAGCAGAAATAGATGTTTTTCTGGAACTCTCTTGCTTTTTTGATGATCCAGCAGATGTTGGCAATTTGATCTCTGGTTCTTCTGCCTTTTCTAAAACCAGCTTGAACATCAGGAAGTTCATGGTTCACATATTGTTGAAGCCTGGCTTGGAGAATTTTGAGCATTACTTTACTAGTGTGTGAGGTGCGTGCAATTGTGCGGTAGCTTGAGCATTTTTTGGCATTGCCTTTCTTTGGGATTACAATGAAAATTGACCTTTTCCAGTCCTGTGGCCACTGCTGAGTTTTCCATATTTGCTGGCATATTGAGTGCAGCACTTTCACAGCATCATCTTTCAGGATTTGAAATAGCTCAACTGGAATTCCATCACCTCCACTAGCTTTCATAGTGATGCTTTCTAAGGCCCACTTGACTTCACATTCCAAGATGTCTGGCTCTAGATGAGTGATCACACCATTGTGATTATCCAGGTCATGAAGATCTTTTTTGTACAGTTCTTCTGTGTATTCTTGCCACCTCTTCTTAAGATCTTCTGCTTCTGTTAGGTCCATACCATTTCTGTCCTTTATCGAGCCCATCTTTGCATGAAATGTTCCCTTGGTATCTCTAATTTTCTTGAAGAGATCTCTAGTCTTTCCCATTCTGTTGTTTTCCTCTATTTCTTTGCATTGATCACTGAAGAAGGCTTTATCTCTTCTTGCTATTCATTGGAACTCTGCATTCAGATGCTTATATCTTTCCTCTTCTCCTTTGCTTTTCACTTCTCTTCTTTTCACAGCTATTTGTAAGGCCTCCCCAGACAGCCATTTTGCTGTTCATGATCTGAGCCACAGTCAGCTCCTGGTCTTGTTTTTGTTGACTGTATAGAGATTCTCCATCTTTGGCTGCAAAGAATATAATCAATCTGATTTCGGTGTTGACCATCTGGTGATGTCCATGCGTAGAGTCTTCTCTTGTGTTGTTGGAAGAGGGTGTTTGCTATGACCAGTGCATTTTCTTGGCAAAACTCTATTAGTCTTTGCCCTGCTTCATTCCGCATTCCAAGGCCAAATTTGCCTGTTACTCTAGGTGTTTCTTGACTTTCTACTTTTGCATTCCAGTCCCCTATAATGAAAAGGACATCTTTTTGGGGTTTTAGTTCTACAAGGTCTTGTAGGTCTTCATAGAACCGTTCAGCTTCAGCTTCTTCAGCATTACTGGTTGGGGCATAGACTTGGATTACAATGATTTTGAATGGTTTGCCTTGGAAACGAACAGAGATCATTTTGTCGCTTTTGAGATTGCATCCAAGTACTGCATTTCCTGGCCCAGATAACCATGATGGTGTGATCACTCACCTAGAGCCAGACATCTTGGAATGAAAAGTCAAGTGGGCCTTAGGAAACATCACTACGAGAAAAGCTAGTGGAGGTGATGGAATTCCAGTTGAGCTATTTCAAATCTTAAAAGATGATGCTGTTAAAGTGCTAAATTTAAAATGCCAGCAAATTTGAAAAACTCAGCAATGGCCACAGGACTGGAAAATGTCAGTTTTCATTCCAATCCCAAAGAAAAGCAATGTCAAGGAATGTTCAAACTACCGAACAATTGCACTCATCTCACACGCTAGCAAAGTAATGCTCAAAATTCTCCAAGCCAGACTTCAGCAGTACGTGAACCGTGAACTTCCAGATGTTTAAGCTGGATTTAGAAAAGGCAGAGGAACACCAGAGATCAAATTGCCAACATCCGTTGGATAATCAAAAAAGCAAGAGAGTTCCAGAAAAACATCTATTTCTGCTTTATTGACTATGCCAAAACCTTTGACTGTGTGGACCACAACAAACTGTGGAAAATTCTTCAAGAGATGGGAATACTAGACCACCTGACCTGCCTCCTGAGAAATCTGTATGCAGGTCAAGAAGCAACAGTTAGAACTGGACATGGAACAACAGACTGGTTGGAAATCAGGAAGGGAGTGTGTC